>NC_055986.1:917142-1222857 GCF_018446385.1 Zingiber officinale | reverse complement strand
ATATCGGATCGAACCTTTCTCTTCTCGATCAGGACATACTCGTCCGATTGGCGATCGGACGATGACTTCTGAACATTGACCGCCTTGATTTTGACCTCCACGCAACGGGATGAGATTCTTCATCATTACTGCATCATTCATCAAATCTACTCAACTGATTGTTAACAAGTCGCTACAAGCAAGAGGAAGACAGCAAGGATGCAAGTTCATTGTATTCAACTCATCTGAAGCATGGTTTTACAAAAATGAAAACACAGTTCAAGAAATATCATATACAAAGACGGACAAAAACCTATTACAGTATATTAGACAAACAAGTTCATATAGAAAATGAACCAATTGAAATGTGGTAGGAATTGTGTTTCTAACGAATAAGGAGAGTGCCCATGGGTGTAGATGTGAGAGCAATACCATGGCGCTTACCATTTCATGTGTTCCTTAAAGCAGCAAGTCGTGAAGCCAACTGAGAGTAATCTGGCATGTTGGGATGCACTCGACCACCATTGAGATTTGATAGATCAGGCTGCATTGAAGTAGCTCGAGCAGGCGCCTTGGTTTCAGGTGTGCTTACTGGTTTCGGTGGTAGTGAACTGGTTCTTTGCGATGGAGCAATTGTCCTCCTTGAGGTCGAATAAGTTTCATCAGCACCAGGGTACTCAACTCTATCTTGATCAACACTACTGGTTGTACGAGCTGTGGTCCTTGTGCTTTCCCTACTGGGTGTTTTCGCTGTCCCCTTCCTTGAGTAGTGCCGCAAAAGCTTATCCATGGCTATTTCTTCCTCGTTGTAGGTAGCACCAGAAGGCCTACCGCCATGTCTTCTTCGTCCATTTAATGGCCGAGGCAAGAGATTGCCATAGTCTATTGCACATTCCATCTCATCATCAATTGGTACTTTTGACTCTCTAATTGTGATCTTTTCTTCAAAATACTTGTCATCTTTATCAGTCTTCTGCCGGCCTTCATAGTCTCTTTGGCCGCCCAGGGCATTGTCTGTGGGCTTATTGTGATCGATGACACCCTTGTCAGTGTCCACAATGGGTGGCTTCTGGATTTTCCTCCTCACAGACATTGGCCTGGGCTTCTCGACATAGGAAACTCCATTGCTCAAATGACCTGTATCCTTGCTACCATCAACCTTGTCATTAGCTGAAGCAAGTATGTTTTGAGCTGGTTGGTCTCTCTCGGAGGAAGTATCACTCATAGTTGGAGCATTATTGATCTTTGGCTTGACATAAGGCGGAATCACATAACCATTGCTTTTTGTTGGTCTGATAGAATGCTTGTCTAACCCTTCTTGTGTAGCCAACCTATCATACTCAGGGAGATTGCGATGTTTTTCTTCCGCATGGTGACCATTTTTGATACCATTCAAATTAGGGAATGGAGAAGCCATGCTGTTACCTTCCTTCTTGCGCCCAAAGTATCCATCATCAGTTGTTTTAGTATCTACACAAGCCACATCAACTGGCTTTGCGTTCCGGGATATCCCTGAACCAGCTTCTGCAGGAGCCACATTAACTGGTTTTGCATTCTGAGATTTTGCTGAACCAACTTCTGCAGGAGCTACACTAGCTAGTTTTGCGTTTGAAGATTTCAACGAGACGACTTCTCGTTTGTCGAGACTGAAATCCGGCTCATTTTGCATAGTCCTTGTCGGTCGAAGGCCATCTTTAGACCCGCCATCTTTACGGGTTTCATAATTATTTCTTCTTGGTTTAATGTATGGTGGAACTGCATTGCTGCTCTGGGATGGTTCTGATCTCTCACTGTTCACATGATCACTGAATGTACCATTTTTGGTTGTTGAAACAACATGAATGTCTTTCGGCTCCACTTCTATTGGCTCTTTTCGTGCAACACTTGCAGGATTTGAACGATGTCTTTCCAGGGATAGAACCTCTTCTTTGGTTCCAACCTGAACTGGTTCTTTCCTTGCAGCATGAACTGGTGATGCTTCCTTGTTTCTAGTATCTGGAGCAGTAGTAGCTCTTCTCAGTTTAGCCTGAAGAAATAGTTAGGGTTTCTTAAACACAACTTCTTCACGCGACATTGTTATTGTATAATGTAAAACAGATTACATAATAGGCAGATAGAAAAATCAATAGGCTCAGAAAATCTTACAGGTGCAGGTTTAGCATTGCTGCTTGATTGGTGCTCAAGTCTTTTACAATCCCATCTCACAGAGAACTCTTCAGCAATACTTTGCATTAGCTGCAACTTCATTTCTCGTGAAAATGACTTCTTTTGAATTTTGTCAACGAACTGGACAAAAAATTAACAAAGATTAGAGGAAGAAAGAAATTAACAATTTCTTTTTTCTTTACAATATGGTGAAGGATTAACACCTCAGCATTTATAGATAGGTCCAATGAACTCCCGTATCGGTCTGTAAACACATGCCTGAGATCACACAACTCAGGTAAATCTGAAAATCTCGCAGCAGCAAAAATTAGAGTTGCTATTGCTTCCCTGGCTTCTTGAGGGCATTCCCTATAAGAAGAAACACAAAAACTGCATTCAGTAATCTAATCAATAAAAAGGTAAGTGACAAAGGATAGCCAATTATCAGAAGTAAAAAAGACATGAAGATTAACAATCTTTTCTCCTCATTGCAAAATTAATGTCGGTATATCACCAAAAGATGACCAAATTTCTGAAATAGTATTTCAATTCGGCTTGTGAGTACACTAAAACAGACAATCAACTTTTTTTGTTCAAAAGAGAGCAAAACTCCTAACAACTATAAATCTGACAAGGGATGGAAAATCAAAAGCAAATTCATCTACTAGATATATCTTTTAGCAGCAAGGATCAGTTTAATTCTGCAATAAAAAACAGATTCCTACAAGTTCACAGTAGGTAGTTTCAGTTTTTTACAAGAAAAAGAAAACTAAAATCTTAGTAAGATCTCAAGGACCTGAGCTTAAATAGATAGAATAAAGCAAAAGTTGTATGGTTAAGGTAATAAGTTATTGTTTATCTACTATCAGAAGACATGAAGTATTGTATCGCATCTTTGGATAGGTATACAGCGAAATGTATGAAAGCTCTATACCTCTGCTTCTGCAGATCTGGAAGATGGCTCAAGACGTACTCACAGCACTGATCTATTATGTCATAGCATGATGCGTTGTTTATCTCAACCATGAGAGCATCAATCTGTGACAAGAAGCAAAAGAAGAAACAATATGAACAATTTGTTTCAGAACTCGAAAAAGGGTTAGAAAACGGAATGCAATATAAATCGTTATAGATTGGCCATTGGAGCAATATCAGTAATTATTGACGTTGCTTAAAGATTTATGAATATAAGATAGTGAAAAATCTACTGAGCATGAAACAAATTAGTTGAACTGCACCATAGACACTTACAAAGACAGATCATTTCGTCAGTGATGTCAAATACCTGATGGCAACAGTTTTTTGTCGTCTATAAATCATGCTGGAAGTCATACACATTAATAGAAAAGTGGTTAAACCAAGCCCAAATAAAGTTTAACTGGTAGGAGGACCTAACTTGGTGAAGTAAACCTAAACCCAAAAGGTCAAACTAAAACCTACCAATTTCCTATCAGCCCAAAATTTATATATTATGAAAGTTATCTTCCCTCTATGCTGATTTGCAACAAATAAACAAAATAATGCAGCCTTCCTATTGCGCGCGAGGAGAAAACTGCTAAGACCAAAAGTAAATATATAATATTTAAAAGAAAGCTAGAAGAAATAAATAAGCCAAGCAAATTGAGAACAGAAATATCAGATATCAAATGCTCTAAAGCAACTCTTTTTAACATCGAAACATGAAGGGTGAAACCAAACAATCAAGAACAGAAACACAATATGCAGGAATGTTAAAAACAAGTTTTTTTTTCCTCTCATTTTCTGAACGGAAATTGAACAAATGCCCTGAACGCAAATCCTCCAATTTGGAAGCGCTTAGAAACCAGCCCTTTACTCGATCTCTCCATGATTAAACAAAAAACACAGGAACTACAGTCGCGATAGATCTTTCAAGGAAACCTACGCCAAAATGAGCTCGAGGAAAGGGGGAACCTTAGCATTCATCCAATTTCCTCTTCTTCTTCTTCTTCTTTTTTAATTTCAAAAACAAAAAACTTCATTATTAGCAATTTCTTGAAAGCGAAAAGAAACTCTTACCCTTCCGTACGCGTTCGCTTCGTGACCGGCGGCGATGAGGTCGGCGACGTCCTTCTTGAGCCACCGCACCGTGGCCTGTTTCTTACTTCGTATCGGCCCAATCCTCGCCCTTATGTTCTTCGCCGAGTGCTTGCTGCCGCCCAGTCGATCCATCGTGACTATCCACCACCAAGAACAAAAGCTCCAAACTTTACCAAGAAACAGAACTAATTCTTACCATTTGTTGAAGAATTTCCCACCTAGAATTCCACCCAGCATCGTTCTTCTCCCCCTTCAACGCCTCACTCCCCCTGCTCTCTGTTTCACAACACCTGCGGCGAAATGTGAAAGTAATTGATGGCCGGAAGAGTACAGAAAAAGAAGGAAACAGATAAGGAGGAGACGAAAAAAGGCTACCTGTGCACCCACAGAACAAGCAAAGATGGTAATGGGGTGGCGGTGAGCTGTGAAAGACACCGAGACAGAGGAGAAAGTAAAGAAGAACACAAACAACAAGCTTGGATGAGTAATGCGATCCAATGGAGTTGCCTCTTTTAAGAAGGTTCCCTGAAAGCTGAAGTTTTTCAATATTTTTATTTTTATTTTAGTTTATCTGCCAACTAGCAATCCACTAATAAAGCCGCCACCACGCCCAATGTAAAGCGGGAGGGTACTTATTTCTGCAAACCCCAATTTTTTTTTGATATTTACTTAAAAGTAAAATATTAAGAAAAACCCATCCTGCTTTATAATTATCAATCTACTCCACAATTAATCAAAATATATTTCAACCTTATAAACAACAACACATCGAGGCACTGATGGTTGTAAAATGGTCTCCTTAAGACGGCATGTGACTTACATATGAATTATTATCATCATAAGATCTAAAGTTCGAATCTCGATTTTATCATGATAAATATCTCCCTTATGTACTAGTCATTATTCCAAAGGCTAGTAACCGTCCGTGATTTACCTCCTCCATGTTGGCCCTGAGACGTGTTGGCTGGGGCGCTGAGGGTGAGCGTATTCATCTTTTGTCATCACAGTTAGTTGTAAAGTGTCTCCTTAAAAGAGTATGATAGGTGAGGCATGTGATATTATCATATAACGTTTTAGGTTAAAATTCGACACTTCTGAATATGTCTTTTTTTTTATATCTTGGTCATTTGTATTAATAACTAGTAGTTACTTGTGATTTACTTCCTCTATGTTGATTTAAGGACAGATTGACTGAAGTACTGGGGTAAACGAATCAATTTTTTTACCACATGGTTGGTAGTAAAGTAGCTCGAGACTTTTATTTTATTTTTTGGCTCGGGATATATTTGAATTGATTATCATATTGTAAGTTTGTATCGAATTATGACAAAGCTGAAGAAATTAGGAAAAATTTGCATGTTGTCCCTATTAGCAAACAAAATTTTGCATGCGGTTAAATCTTTGTTTTCACTCCCTAGTAAAAAATATTTATCTAATTACCCCTAATATTTTTAAGTATAAAAAATCTAAAAATGAGTATAATTCCTCTTAAATTTAGTACATTAAACTAGAATCTAGTATATTTTCTATCAAATTAAGTGCGATTCTTTTTCCACTTCAATTAGATGGAAAATATACTAAATTTTCTTTAAATGATACTTAATTGGATGAAAAATATACTAGATTTTCTTTAAATGGTGTTGAATTTAGGAGGAATTATATTAAGTAGGAAAAAAATTATGTTCAATTTAATAGAAAATATACTCGATTCTAATTTAAAGTACTGACTCATTTTTAAATTATTTGTGCCTACAAAATATAAAGGGCAATTTTGATAGAAAATATACTCGATTTTAGTATAAAGTGTTGACTTTAAGCCGAATTATACTCATTTTAGTATATTTTCTATAAAATTGAACAGAATTTTTTTTCCTCCTCAATTAGATGAAAAATATACTAGATTTTTTTTAAATGGTACTCAATTAGATGTAATATATACTAGATTTTTTTTAAATAGTACTGAATTTAGGAGGAATTATATTAATGTAGGAAAAAAGTCATACTCAATTTAATAGAAAATACATTCAATTCTAGTATAAAGTATTGACTTTAAGAAAAATTATACTCATTTTTAGATCTTTTATACTTAAAAAATCTTGAGGGATAATTAGGTAACAATGTTTATATGAGGAAGTTGAAATAAATAAAACTTTACATGTAGGGTGTGAAAATAAAATTTTTTGTGATTGAAGACTGTATGTAAAATTAAAATTATGATTAAAATTTTTTCTCAAATTTACTGAAGAAATTATCCTCTTATACAATGACTAATTTCAATTTCTTAATATTCTCCTTTCCAATTGTAGAAGAGAATCATGGGGTTACCGGACGATGAATTTAACCTTTTACCGAACGATAGAGGGTAAAGTGGTAGAAGTCTTTTCCATATAATGATGATTTAAAAATTAAACTCGACATTTTTGAATTTATGTAGAGTTCGAATTACTAATAAAGTTAGAACCTCCCGTGAATCCGTGATCTTATCTCTTTTCG
Source organism: Zingiber officinale (assembly GCF_018446385.1). Classification (NCBI taxonomy): domain Eukaryota; kingdom Viridiplantae; phylum Streptophyta; class Magnoliopsida; order Zingiberales; family Zingiberaceae; genus Zingiber; species Zingiber officinale. The sequence goes on along the minus strand of NC_055986.1, from coordinate 1,216,182 downwards.
AATTTATTTAATTTATTTGATAACTTGTTAGTGGGGCCAGAAGCTTATCATTCGGAGTGGCTAGAGTGTAAAATGGAATATATATATATATATATATATATATATAATTATAAAATTTATTTTTTATAATTAATTAGGATCCAATCAAAGCGGCATCACATGTCATGCGAAGACTCAAAACATTACTTTAGAGTTAAGAAAGGAACGCCAATCGTCACATGAATTTTTGGGATTCATAATCATTAAATTCCCTTTTTATGATCTAGTTAAAGTTCCTTTCATTCTCAGGGCATAACCGTGTTAATTATTAAATGATAGATTTATACAATTAAGTTAAAAACCCGATTCTTAATAAAGTTCACTGAAATATTCTTAGTTCGATTTTCTAATTTATTCTCTCTTAATAAGATGAGACAGTCATGAAACGACAAGTAGAATAACAAATTTTAAGTTTTACATACTAAGTTAAAGTTGGAGCAGTTTCATTTGACTATGAAGTACAAAAAAAAAAAAAAGTGTCCTGTAATAGTTTTTTTTTTTTTTTGTGAACATATTTTACTTAAATTTTTTCTCTTTGAAAGTTTTTTTTCACTAGTATAATATTTTTGCCGTCCACAAGTGTGCACTTAAAATACGTCTCTAAAACTTGCAAAGATATTTATTAAAATTTAACATAATTTATTAGTTTAATTATTTGACTTAGCCATGTAAGTCAATTGCATAATTTAATATTTCATTGTCGATTTTATTTAATGCGCGTCAAATGTAAACACTTGTGGCTATTGTAGACTTGAAATCGTCCAACACAATATACAAAATAACAATACTAGTCAATGCATTCAAAATAATTAAATATATCTTTGTTTTAACTATTTCACTTTAGAATACTACAAAATTTAGGATGACATTTGTAGATTCATGAACTCAACTACTCAAATGCCGACCAATTAAAATGACTGCCTTAATTAATGGTGTGATCCAAACTTGGTGTTTATATATATATATATCCGAGAGTCGAGTCGGCGAACACTGGGGACGTGGCACTCTATGTTGTCTTCGGATGACCTCCAAGATGACGTGGACCTCCAGTGAACCTGCAGCAAAGTCGAGCCGGGAAGGGGTTCCCGACGACGACCCTCCGACGCTCAAGTCAGGCAATGGTGAGAAGAAGCGGAAGCAGAATAACGAGACTGTAGCTACAGTGAAGAATCGTTCATACCTCCGTTGAAGTCTAGGGGTCCTTATATAGGATCCCGGGAGAGCATGCACACGTTTCCCGAGACGTGCACGCTCCTCAAAGCATATCACAAAATGGACGTGTCAGAAAAGTGTGTCTGACGCCATACTGCAACCGCCCGAGCATATCTCCGACATGACAGTGGAAACTTCCACCGTACGATCTTCTGTCCGGTCCGGTCGATGGCCATGCTATCTGTCGACGGTGCATGTCTAGAGAAAAATATCGCCAGCTGTCCGTTTTGTCCTCTTCTGTCTCTTGTCCGTTACTAGGCCGAGCAGGAAGGCTGCTCGGCTTCCTTGGCGTCCGGGAGTGAAAAACATACTGGGCCGAGCGAGCGAGTCACTCGGTCGCAGGCTCGGACGAGCATCCAGCCTTAGTTGTTCGGTAGCTCGGCCGAGCGAAAGAGTCGCTCAGCGCATCGACTCTTTTATACGAGAACCCCTAAGCATCGAAAACCCGGCCTGCGATCGAGTTGTTTTCGTCCGGCATGGATGCTATCCAGACCGATCGACGAGGTGACTTATTCGATCGACAAGACCATTGGACTGACCCTCTTGACTTTGACTTTCACGTATCATTAACCACTGTCTGACTGGGCCCCCTCCTTCACCACCAGATATATATATATATATATATATATATATATATATATATATATATATATATATATATATATATTCTAATCGATATTGGAATATATCAGAATAAAAATATTGTTGAGATAAAAAAATATATAGGGGTCGTTGATTATTTTTTAAAAATATATATATTTAAAAAAAATAATAATAAGGACGGAGCGGGGCCGAGTACCCAAGAGAAATTGTATACATATAAGGAACGGAAGAATTAATATTTATTTAATACCATCCAACCGCTCATGTTGTAGCCAAAAGAATTAAAAAAAAATTATACTCACCATTTTGACGGTCGGTCCTCAAATTATATGAAAAAGATAAATTCAATAATTTTAGTTTTTTTATTTAAAATTAAAAGGATATTTTTAGTTATTAAAAATATTTAAAAAGAGTTTTATTTTCGTTTTTAATCAAAAGAGCACTTGAATCTGTTTTTTTATATAATTACTTTGATAAAATAAATTTAATAAAAAATAAATGTCTTTGCTATAATTTATTTAAAAATCGCTTAACCTAAATAAATCTTCATTTTAGAAAATAAACAGTAGGCAAATTTATGAAGATATATAAAATTTTATATTTTTATAAAGTATTTGACCATAAAATTAATCATGATGATAATTTTTAGCATAATATTAGATTAATTACAACCATAAAATAAAAAAGGAATAAATCTAAATTTATAGAAAAATAATTTTACAAGCTTTATTAGTTTGATTAGTAAAAACTTATTTTAATAAATAAAAAACAATTATGTTGATAAAATAAAAGCTTAAATTTATATTTATAATTTCTCAAGGTATTTGAAAAATGAAAAAGATAATCATTTGTATTAAATAAATATATTTTGGAAAATTTTGATAAAATTCAAAAACCATTTTGATTATTTTAAAATTAAAGACATTTTGATGGGTAAATTGTTGTCGAAGTAGGTATTAGTTTTGTTATTTAGTTCTAAATTTTAAGTTATTAATTAATTTATAAAAAATATAATACGGTCGGCTAATTGATTTCTAACTTGTGGATTTGTCAAATTAATTGTCAGAAAATGCTAATTAAGAATTTTTTAAAAAAACTTAAACTTGTACGAAAATCTGCTTAATTCCTTATATTTTCTTTATTGTAATCAAAGTCTAATATTTAAATTTCCCTTTGATATTTAGAAGAGTGTTTGTTTATGAAAAAATCTTCTTTGTTATCACATTATGATTTTTATGAGACTTTAAACCATTTCTTTTTATTATTCCTCAAGTTGCCCATTAAATTGAAGATGCTTTAATTCATTTCTTGTTCTTACAGAAACAGTGGCAATAGCATAATCTGCAGTGACTAGTGAGCAACAGAAAGAAAAACAAACAAAAAGGGAAAGAAAAGGAAAACAAAAACAAAATCCAAGAAGGCAAAGAATGGAGGAGTAGTACAGCAAAAGTTAACACAGGCTAATAAACAGTTGAACCCAAAAGAACAACCGAAGCCCCACAAGCCACAATTGAGTGAACAAACAAAAGGGGAGAATTGCTAAGTAATTCTCAGCTTTGTGGTGCTCAGTTTGGACGAAACAGAGTGTTAATAACCAGTGCTGTCTTTTCTCTCTTTGTTTCTCATTCCACTTTTTCCTCACCTAATCATTGAATTGCCCCAGAAGAAAGCACCAAGTCTTTAATTTCTTTTGCCTTCTGTTTTTAATTATCGAAGGATCATCAATCTTTTATTAATTAATTATGTGGAGGCATGTCCTAGTGACAGCACATGCAGTTTATGTAATTACTTCTCGTGCACTGTTTGTGTTATTTAAGAGGAGAAACAATTGGAAGTATTTCATAATTACAGTAAACATGTAAGATAAAAGCAAAGTAGGAGTTAAATAACATGATTACTTCCTTTCTTCTTTTCCTGCCCTCCAAGTATTATTGACATTATTCAGAAATTACATGCTCAATCTGATAAATTACATCCATTAAATTTAAATGATCAGCTCTTAATTGACTATCAAGTGCTAAGAATTCGTCTGCTGCATGCATACCTGATCCATTATTCTGGAACTTAAGTCGTAAGATTAGTAAATTGAATTGATCGTTCCCTTGTAATCATATAATTTTCTTTTCTATTGTGGCTTAATATCTCTGCTGTTTCTTGAATAATTTAATTCCTTCTTTTGCCCTCGAATTTGTTATTATAATTCCACAAGCAATTTCATGGGTGTGCAGTTGGGTCCTCTCTGCAAGCATGAGTGCAAACCAAGTTACTTTTTTCTTTCTTTCTTTCTTTTCCTTGTTAAATTAATTCCATGGAATGTTGTACGTATATAAGTTCAGTGAGTGTGTGTTGGCCAGAGAAGAAGGATACCAGAGGAGTTTGTTCATGGGTCATCACTGCTGCACGAAGCAGAAGGTCAAGAGAGGCCTCTGGTCTCCTGAGGAAGACGAGAAGCTCATCGACCATATCATCAAGCATGGCTACAACTGCTGGAGCACTGTCCCCAAAGAAGCAGGTTTCTCTCTCACTCTCTCTCTCTCTCCTTTGTTAACATCTGTTCTGTTTGATCTGATCTCTGATTGTATACAAATGTTGGAATTAACATTTGCAGGGTTGCAGAGATGCGGAAAGAGTTGCAGACTGAGGTGGATCAACTACTTGAGGCCTGACCTGAAAAGAGGCTCCTTCTCGGCAGAAGAAGAGAGAACCATAATCGATGTCCATAGAATTCTAGGCAACAGGTAAGTCGATACTTATTCAAAGAAAAAAAATCAAATTTTTATACATAGGAAATTATTAACCAAGATTCATCAATATCAACTCAGATGGGCTCAGATCGCAAAGCATCTCCCTGGAAGAACAGACAATGAAGTGAAGAACTTTTGGAACTCCTGCATCAAGAAGAAGCTGATAGCACAGGGCCTGGATCCAAAGACACACAACTTGTTGGCTTCTTCTCGATCTATTAACACCATGAACAATAATATTTCAGATGAGCTTTCTCAGTTCGGCTATGCGCAATCCGCTCATCCTGCGCCATTCACCATTAGTCCTCCTATCAAAGGCTTCGACAAGACGAAGCAGTACACCAACTCTTTGGATCACTGCAGCTTCAACTCATCACTCCCTAATGTGGAGGCGATTTTGCCACCATTGCTTAACTCTGGTACTCTTCCCTTGTATGATCAGACTGCAGAAGTTGGTGCAATTTCTATGCCTAACTTCCAGTACCCGCAAGAGAACATGATCAGTGAGCATCAACTCCTGATGGGGTTCGAGGATCAGGTGATCAACAATTCACAAGCTCCAATCGAGTTTACCACCAATGGTGTCTCTTCTTCTTCTTCCCTGGATTACACAAGCATGTCCTCCTCTTCCTTTGGGTATCAACCAGCTGCTTCAGGTTTCAGCTGCTTGGGTGACAATGCTTGGGATGGTGGTGCAATGGAAGCACTAAATTTAAAGCAGGGTCATGTAGAACACTTAGGGCAAGGTCATCAAATGGATGCATCATATGCCACAGCCCTTGACTTTGACATGCTAGAGAGTGCATTTTTGGCTGCTGGAGCTGAGTTTTGCAATGGGAGTAGTGCAGCAATGGAGAACCTGCAATGGCACTGTTAATTAATCAGGTGTAATTTAATTAATTCCGTTTCTTAATTTCTGTCTTCTTAAATTTTTAAACTGCAAGAGGAAGATGATGATCTGATGAGAAGGTGCATGTGACCTTTTTTTTTTTCCACCCCTGAATTGTATCTCCTGACATCATTGACAACCAATTCCAAGCAATAAATTTTGGTGCAATTCGATTACAAATTACTTCCTGTTTTATTTTCAGAATGCTGTTTCAGTCGGAGAATGCCTTTAATTTGTTTGAGAAAAAAAGTTTAATTCTGTTGTAGTTTGTCAGGGCAAATTGTCTCTGCGTGCATATAATGCCAAGCATGCAGAACTAAGTTTCATGCTTTCCGCATGCACGAAGCTTGAACATTGTAAATGGTTTTATCTTTAAAAGCTTAAAAAGTGCAAGGAAAGCATAAGGAAAAGTCTTACCAAAGTTGAACTTAACACTCGGGCAACCTTTTCTTTTAGTATTGCACATTGGCGACTTGTGAACATGCAATTTTTTGTGTGTTTTGTTTTTGAGGTTGGTAGTTTTTTAATTTGTTGGATATGTGTTTATTTGGATAAGCACTCGCGTATTTGTATAATATAATTAAAGATGAATATAACCAATTAGTTAAAATCAGAAGGGTGTACGAGTAGAATTATGATGTATACATCAAATTATTCTACCTATTTATCTATGAATGTATCTAATATTATTTAAAAATAATAATACTTTTTTTAGGATTTAGGAAATAATTGTTTGGCTCTAGTGATTTTTCTCGATAGAATAGTTGTTTACCTCTAGTGATTATTTTTGTCAATGGAAATTGCATGTAAAATTTTTTTTGTCAATGAAGACTGTATGTAAATTTTCCATCCATAAATTGAGAGGGGGAAATCAAAAGAGCATCTCAAATTGAGTAAATTATCAAAAAGATGCCCCCTTACAAAAAATATCAAAAGAGCATCGCATCAAATTTTTATTTCTGGAAGACCCCATATTTAATTGTATTACAACAACTATTGGTAGCTACTATAAAATGTAAAAATTAATAAGTAGCTGCTACAACGTGTAACAACTATCGAGTAGTTGTTACAACATTGTTCCTTAGCTGCTATAATTTGTAAAAGCTACTCTGTAGATGTTACAATGTGTAAAAGCTATTAAGTAGCTATTATAACTATTTTAAAATTATTTTAATTAATTTAAAATAATTTTGATGAAGTTTAAATAATTTGGATTATACAAGTATTTTAATATAATAGTTTTTAGAGTTTATGATTTATGATTTTAAGGTTTAGTGTTTAATTACAATGGTGTAAAAGTTATTATAATGGTGTAAAAAATAGTCGGTAGCTATTTCAACATATATAAGCTACTTGATAACTTCTACAATGCTAAAAATTTACTATTCATTTAAATCAAAATTACTACACATAATCACTATTATATCAAAATTTACTTTACCAACTTATTTAAAAATTATTTAAACATCTATTAAATAACTTCTACTTATTATAACAGTTATTTACTAGCTACTATAATATAGTTGGATAAAGGATATTTTGAAAACAACATTTTTAATAGGATGCCATTGTTTTTGAAAAATAAATATCTTTTTGATAATTTACCTAATTTGAAATAATTTTTCTACAAGTAGAATATTATTTATTTGATTTATTCGTACCAGCCGACTTCGACTTTTTAAATTTATTGACTTCACGATGCCTTGCTCATCAAATTTTTGGCCGAATTGGATGAGAGACAGAGAAAGCCTAGGACAAAAAGAGGAAGAGACTGACGGCATCGGTAATTTTCTGGAGGGCGCATCGAAAGTTTAAAATTGCTCAAAAGATATCCGAGATTTGAATATATCCAAAACTACACCACTTTCATATTTTACTCTTATGTCAATCTTGACTTTTGTTTTTCTAATTCTTTCTTCTCTTTGCAGGCTTTTGTTTTTTTCTCTTTTGTTTTTGTTAAAGTTAATGTGTTATCACTTAAGTTTACTCATCACTAAGGTTACTTGCCCCCTAAGTTTCTAAGGTTACTTGCCCCCTAAGTTGCTAGGTTACTTGCCCCCTAAGTTTCTTTCAAGTCTATATAAAGGCTTTGTAATCAAAAGTTTAAGAATCAAGAAAAACTATCTATTTCTCCTCAAGAGCTCTACCAAAATACTTACCAATTTCAACAGTTGGTATCAGAGCGTCCAGGTTCTACCAATCCAAATCCATGGCCAGCTCGAGTTTAACAAACATCAACCATCTCATTCCAGAGTTTAATGGCGAAGACTATGATTTCTGGTACGTGAAGATGAAGACCATCTTTCGATCTCTTAACCAATGGGAGATTGTGGAGAATGGAGTACAAGAGCCCGAGGAAGCCACTGCCCTCAATGAGGCCGGTCTGAAGAAATTAGAGAAGTCTCGACAAGCCGACGCAAGTGCTCTCTCAATCCTTCAAAGAGCAGTCACTAAGGCTATATTTCCCAGAATCATGCGAGCCAACACGGCTAAAGATGCGTGGGAGATCTTGCAGAGCGAATTTCAAGGAGATGTGAAAGTAAGAGCGATTAAGCTCCAATCACTACTCAAGGATTTCGAAAATGCCAAGATGCAGGAGAAAGAAACACTCATGGAATTCTCAACCAGAATCTTTGATCTGGTCAATATAATGAAATCTCATGGTGAAGATATTACAGATCAAAGGCTGGTACGCAAAATTCTCATCTGTCTTCCTGAGAAATATGATCCCATTATTGCCGTCATTGAAGAAACAAAGGACCTAACAACACTCACCGTTCAAGAAGTGATGGCGTCCCTAAAATCGTTCGAGCAAAGATTGTCCAGACATTCTGAGAAGCCAATAGAGGGTGCATTCCAATCAAAGCTTAAAATTAGTAACAACGAACGAGAAGGCCAATCACGATTTGGATGGAAATCAAGAGGACGAGGTGGACGTATCTCAAAAGAAAAAGGAAAAGACAACTCATCGAATTGCAGCAATTGCAATAAGCCAAATCACTCCGAGAAGGACTGTTGGTTCAAAGGTCAATCGAGATGCAAAATATGCAATCGATTTGGTCACCTCGCCAAAGATTGCCGAAATAGGAACACTTATCAGGCAAATCAGGTTGGAGAAAATCAAACAACTGAGGAGACACATGGAACATTCTATGTATGTCACACGGCCACCAACAACGAGCAAGGAAAATGGTTGCTGGACAGCGGATGTAGCAACCATATGACACCGATCTCATAAATTTTCTCTGAACTCGACATTAGCATCAATGCTCCTGTTCAGTTTGGAAACGGAGAGCAAACAAAGTCAAAAGGACTTGGGAAAATCGCCATCGAGACGAAGGAAGGACTGAGTTGCATCAACAATGTCTTGTGTGTGCCGAGCTTGAGTCAAAATTTACTCAGCCTCGGACAATTGGTGGAAAATGGGTACAAGCTCTGCTTCGATAACAATGAATGTGTTATATTTGACAGGAGAGATAAGTCAAAGGTGTTCACAAAGATCAAAATGGTCAATCGAAGCTTCGCTCTCAACATCAATTATGCCGACCTAAAAGCTCATCAAGCTTCTACCTCGGACTACCTGACATCAACCTTATGGCATCGACGACTCGGTCATCTCAATTTACAAAGCCTCAAAGAGTTATCTGGCAAGAGTATGGTGCAAGGACTTCCTCACATAGAAGGAAAGCAACATGTATGCGAAGGATGCGCGTTTGGAAAGCAACATCGATTACCTTTCCCAAAAGGAGTATCATGGAGAGCTAAAGAAAAGTTGGAACTTATCCACACCGACGTCTGCGGGCCGATGGACACCCTTTCTCATGCTCAGAATAGGTATTTCATTCTTTTCATCGACGATCACACTCGTATGACTTGGGTCTATTTCATGAGGCAGAAGTCCGAAGTATTCATGATATTCAAGAAGTTTAAGAGTCTCGTCGAAAAACAGAGGCGATGCTTCATCAAAACCTTAAGAAGTGACAGAGGCAAAGAATACACTTCTAAAGAATTTCACAATTTTTGTGAAGATGAAGGAGTAGAAAGGCAACTAACGGTAAGGTACACCCCTCAACAAAATGGTGTTACCGAGAGGAAAAACCAGACAATCGTTGAAATGGCAAAATCAATGATGCACGAGAAAGGTTTACCCAAAATCTTCTGGGCTGAAGCAGTCTACACAGCCGTTTATTTATCTAATCGATGCCCAACCACAGCCATACCAAACAAGACTCCGTTTGAAGCATGGAGTGGTAGAAGACCATCGGTGAACCATCTCAAGGTATTCGGAAGCATTTGCTATTCTCAAATTCCAAAACAGAAATGAAGCAAACTTGACGAATCTAGCGAAAGATGTATTTTTGTCGGCTACAGCACCATGAGCAAAGGTTATAGACTATTTAACCTACAGCTGGGTCAAGTTATTATTAGCCGAGATGTTCAAGTTGATGAAAATGCTTTATGGAATTGGGAAGAAAACAAAGTTGAAAAGAAAGACATTCTGATCAGTACTGACAAAGAAGATGAAATTGAGCCAAGCACACCAGATTCAAGCTCATCTCAACCCAACGAAGAAAGCTCAACTGATCCAACTTCATCAAACTCCTCATCCCCAAGCGCAACTCCAAAAAGGTACAGATCATTGAGCGATATATATGCTACATGCAATTATTGCTCAATTGAGCCTGAGAACTTTGCTGAAGCAATCAAAGAAGAACCATGGAAAAAAGCGATGGAGGAGGAAGTTCGTGTAATTGAAAAAAATCAGACATGGCAGCTCGTCGATAAACCAAGAGACAAAGAAGTTATAGGTGTTAAATGGATCTACAAAGTAAAGCACAACCCAGACGGATCCATTCAAAAACACAAAGCAAGACTTGTGGCCAAAGGATATTCTCAACAGCCTGGAATTGACTACGTGGAGACGTTTGCCCCAGTAGCTCGGCTAGACACAATCCGAGCTATAATTGCATTCGCCGCCAGCAAAGGGTGGAAACTTTATCAGCTTGATGTCAAGTCAGCATTTCTCAATGGTGAATTGAAGGAAGAAGTGTATGTAGATCAACCTCAGGGTTTCATCCTCAAAGGAAAAGAAGAGAAAGTCTACAAACTTAAGAAAGCGCTATATGGACTTAAACAATCTCCTCGCGCTTGGTACAGTGAGATCGACAACTATTTCAACCGAACAAAATTCGAAAAGAGCAAGAGTGAACCAACTTTGTATGTCAAGCAGCAAGGTAATGATGTTCTTATAGTCACTCTTTATGTTGATGACCTAATTTTCACTGGAAGCAACGAGAAGATGATCGAAGAGTTCAAAGATGACATGGCTCAAAAGTATGAAATGAGCGATATGGGTCTACTTCGACATTTCTTGGGCATGGAGATCTACCAAGAAGAAGAGACAATCTTTATCTGCCAAAAGATATATGCAGAAAAGATTCTGAAGAAATTCAACATGCTGGGATGCAATCCTGTCTCTACACCACTCATTATGGGGGAGAAATTGAAAAAGGAAGATGGAGGAAAAGCAGCGGATGTCACTTATTACCGTAGCCTCATTGGTAATTTGTTATATCTCACAGCAACTAGACCTGATCTCATGTATGCTGCAAGTCTACTTTCAAGATTTATGCAGAGTCCGAGCCATTTTCATCTCGGGGCAGCAAAGCGGGTCTTACGATATGTTCAAGGGACAACTGACCTCGGTCTAAGCTTTCAGAAGAATCACGCACTTAATCTTGTCGGATATTGTGACAGTGATCTTGGTGGATCCTTAGATGACATGAAAAGCACTTCGGGGTACTGTTTCTCCTTTGGTTCAGCAATATTCTCATGGGTATCCAAGAAACAACAAAGTGTTGCACAATCGTCTGCGGAAGCCGAGTACATCTCAGCATCAGTAGCCACTTCACAAGCAATTTGGCTTCGAAAAATCTTGGCTGATCTCGGTCACCATCAGATTGAAGGAACCGTGCTACACTGCGACAACAAATCTGCAATCGCTATGGCTAAGAACCCAGTTCACCACAACCGAACTCGACATATAGCACTCAAGCATCATTTCATTCGACAGGCAATTGAAGATAAAGAAATTCAACTTGAGTTCTGTCGATCTGAGGAGCAATTATCTGACATCTTCACAAAAGCACTTCCGAGAGAAAGATTTCAACAGCTCCGAGCCAAACTTGGAATCCGACAACACATTAAGGGGGAGTGTTAAAGTTAATGTGTTATCACTTAAGTTTACTCATCACTAAGGTTACTTGCCCCCTAAGTTTCTAAGGTTACTTGCCCCCTAAGTTGCTAGGTTACTTGCCCCCTAAGTTTCTTTCAAGTCTATATAAAGGCTTTGTAATCAAAAGTTTAAGAATCAAGAAAAACTATCTATTTCTCCTCAAGAGCTCTACCAAAATACTTACCAATTTCAACAGTTTTCTTAAATTAAATCAAAATTTTCTCTCTTGTTTTTAAACAATCACTACTAATTCGGTTTAAAATAGGAGGAGATAACGCGTTAAACGGATGATAATAGTGTTAGGGAGAAAGAGATGATAATAAACTGGTGGAGCAGAAAGAGCTCCGAATATCTACCTCCTCTCGCATATGGAAAAGTAAGTCTATGGAATGTTAGGGTAAAATTTAAGAAAAAAGTCCTTAGCTTAAGTCCTCCAATGCCTAAATCAATAGATGACCTAGCGAAAAGTGGAGAAGAATTATAGTAGAGTTGAGTAAGCGTAGCAAGGAGTAATATTATGTAAATATCAGTAAAATGTACCTTCAGATGAGAGAACTCCTTTTATATCATTTCTCATAACTCCGTAATAATGAGGCGATATAAAATATTCAGTGTCAGAAGATGTCGAATAATCGAAGGTATACTAATCTAGAATTTGTACAGTTATTCTTCGAGAAATCTTCTATTATATGTATATGAATCATCTCGTGTAAGCTTCACAATAATAATGGAAGTTGTATAGTCACATTCGTAAGAAGGTTCCATTGAATGCATATATTGTAACCGAAGAATATTGTTTGATTGATAGTTATTATTTTGACTGTGTTGTAATTCTCTGACAATGTTATCTTTTGAAATATAGCTCAGATGAATACTTGGATGAATGGAGTATCGATATCCTGACTGTCTCTATGTCTAACTGGCTTTGTAACGAGAATATCCTAATGTATTTTGCCCTTTGAAGAGGGAGTTGAATCCCATAAGTATAATTGGCTATACGTCCGGTCGACAATATGCTCGTAGGCTCATGTTGAAGATAGGATAAGTAATGAGGAGTTAAGTCTCACAGGTCCAGTCAGCTCTAGGACCCACCAGTCGTATGATGATAGACTAACTATTAGATAACAAGACGCTCATACTTGTAGGTACGACTGACCTTGTAACGGTCTAATTTATATTAAAGATTATACTGCACTGTAGGAAAGCATATGTAAGATGAAAGTAATATTGCATAAATAGAGAATTGAACCTCATATGCTCAATCGACTTTAGGGTCGTTCGGGTTTAGTCTATATATTTTGGTGTTGAATGAAGAGATAGGTATATTAAGACCGCCTGACTATAGAGGTGTTCGGCCATTTATTGAGCAACACTAAACTTAAATACGTTGGACCGGACTTTGGGCTGGCCGGGTATATAACAGAGTTATACGGTGCGGGTCATGATTTCGATCGACCTTTGTGTCGATCGATTCTTCATAAGTGGAGCACTGAATCTTTCAAGCATGACCGGCTTTTAGGCCGATTGTCCTTTAGGCCGATTGTCCTTTAGGCCGATCGTCCTTTAGGCCGGTCTTCCTTTAGGCCGGCCGTCCTTATACAAAAAGCTTTAGCGTCGAGTGAGGAGTTAAGTCCTAAAAAGGATGATACTCTGACTGCCACCTCATCTTGAGTTTGATTTTCACGTCACTTCTAGGTCTGCTTTTAATATCCTGTATCAACTACCATTCTAATTTTTAAAAATTAATACTACAATTTAAAAATGAGGTGCTGGTTTTTAAAAAACCAGCATGCAACTATATTTTTTTTTAAGTTAACACGATGATGGTACTAATATAATTAAGTTATGATGTTGACTTTTTAAAATAATAAAGAATGATATATTTAAACTTCGGAGCATTATAAAAATTTACATGTGTTGAAATGGATCAAGTTTTTTAAGTCCATCAATAAATTTTAATCGAAATCTATTGATAAATTAAGAGATTTAAATTTTTAAAAAATTAATATGTAATAAAAGATGATATTATAATATATATATCTAGATCTGACATCCCTATGATAAATTACATGTATATGTGTTTAGATTTTATATCAACCGTGGTGCAATTAAATTGAGAGAAGAAAGAGTTTCAAATCTCAAGAAGCCTATGGGCAATTGTAAATTTTCGATGCGCCCTTTAAGAAATTGTCGATTTTTTTTTTATAGTATTAATTTATTATGAATATCTAAGAAAAATGCATGATAAAGAAAAAAAATTGGACTACTGTTTGGCTCTCGTGATTTTTCTCGATCGAATTAAAAAAATAATAATTTATTTTCAAGATCCATAAGCGGAATATTATTTATTTGATTTGTTCGTAGCAGTTGACAACGACTTTTAAAATAATCCACTTAACGATTGCTTCTTCATCAAGTTTTTACTCGAATTGGATGCAGGTCAACTACGCGCGGCTGAGAGACTGAGAAAGACGAAGACAAAGAAGAGGAAGGAGAATGGCGCTCGCGACGTTCGCCCGAGTTCTGCGTCTCATTGACTCATCGGAAGCCTCTATCCCGCCATCGAGGACCCGGCCGGCGTTCCTCTCGGATCTGAGCAAACACATGGCGGCTCTGAAGCAGAACCTGACGCGCATTCAGGTCGCCATCCGCGGTGCGGAGGAGCGTCAGGCGAGCGACCCTTCGGCCAAGCTTTGGCTTACGGAGATCACTTCCTTGGCCTACGACGCCGAGGACGTCCTGCTGGACTTCGACGATCTGCTCCCCCGCCCCCAGATCCGCTCCGCCCTCAACCACTCCGACAGCGGACTCCTTCTCAATTCGTTTTCCTCCCTGGCCTCTATTAGCCAGAGGATAAAGGAACTGGGAGAGAGATTAGTGGAGCTGCATGGGAAAAGTGAAGCCCTTCAACTGGGAGAGCAAGGCGGCGCGGAGGGATCTGCTGATGCCCGGCGCTTGCGGCCCACCGGTAGCCTCATGGACGGGGAATCCCCTATATTTGGAAGGGAAAAAGACAAAGAAAACATTTTAGAACTCCTGCGGCCATCGGGGGATGAAGGGTCCATTCCCAACAAGCTATTGGTGCTCCCCATCGTTGGAATGGGGGGCTTGGGGAAGACGACGCTTGCCCAGCAGGTATACGCTGATGACCAAATTAAGTATTTTTTTGATCTGAGGATATGGATCCATGTATCCCAAGACTTCAATTTGTTCAATCTGACCAAGGCAATGGTGGAAAGTGTCACCGGGAATCCCTGTTTCCTCTCGGAGTTGCATTCTCTCCAGTCCGAATTGGGGAAGATACTGGAAGGGAAGCGCTTCTTTCTCGTGTTGGATGATGTGTGGGACGAGAGTAGTAGCCATTGGGAGAGCCTGCAAGTGCCATTGCTTTCTGCAAACTTGGACAGTAAGGTTCTATTGACTACTAGGAGTCATGGCGTCGCGAGGTCAATTGGCACAATGCCCTCCTTCAATTTAGACCCTCTCAAAGATGATGACGCTTGGTTATTGTTCTCTGAAAATGCATTCCATGGCCGAGAACCAGGCGAACGCCTAGTCACAATTGGCAAGAAGATCGTCAAGGAGTGCAATGGTGTACCTCTTACATTGAAAGCCCTTGGATTGCATCTATGCAATGAAGAACGTGAAGATAAATGGTCTGCGATCTTGGAGAGTAATATCTGGCATCTCAGTGGCTCTCAAGAAACCATCTTGCCAATCCTCATGCTGAGTTATCTACAATTACCGGCACCAGTTAAACAATGCTTTGCATACTGTTCATTGTTTGGCAAAGGGCATCTCTTTTTGAGGCACAAAATTGTCCGACATTGGATTGCACAAGGTTTTGTTGAGACAGATGGAGAAAGGAAGGCCGAGGATGTTGGCAGTGAATACTTTTACATTCTGCTCGCACGGTCATTCTTCCAGCAGTGTGCAAGAAATAAGTATTTCATCATGCATGATCTTATCCATGATCTTGCAGAGTATGTTTCTGGTGCTGAGTGCTTTAAGATAGATGTTCTTCAAGATGAAGATGGCAGTAGGATGAATGTAGAAAGGGCATACAATTTTCCTGAAGGGGTTCGTCATACTTCATTAACTTTTCATTCTACTTCCACTGAAACAGACTTACAGCCCCTTTTAGAAGCTAATTCCTTGAGGACCTTGATGGTGAACTGTACTTCATGGCCTCCAATGCCTCATCCTCATGCTAACGTCCTGAATGATTTGTTTGTCAAACTGAGATATCTACGTGTTTTGTTGTTGGATTATACTTTTGCTCCTGCTCCCAGGCTTCCTGATTCTATCAGCAACCTAAAATATCTCCACTACCTTAGAATCGGACGCTTGAGTTTTCAAGGCCAAGGCTTCCCTGAATCAGTCTGTTCTCTCAGGAACCTCCAGACATTAGAGTGGTACAGTGACGAAAGCATTGAGCTACCCCGGGGTATATCAAACTTGATTAACCTAAGGCATCTTCATAGCGAAACTTATTATGCATCATTCCCAGAGGGAATTGGAAGGTTAACCAAACTACAAGAATTACCAGACTTTCACACGTCCAAGGAGCATGGGCGCGCTCGGATTGCAGAACTGAAGGACCTAGTGAATCTCCAAGGAGAACTGAAGCTGTTGAATTTGGAGAATGTTATTGATGTGGAAGACTCAAGGACAGCCGATTTGAAAGGCAAGCCGGGTCTTACTGCTCTGGAGCTGGATTGGGGTAAACATAATAGATCTCCCCAAAATGCTCCTTTGGTCCTCCAGTATCTCCAGCCTCACACTAATATCCAGGAACTAAGGATTGCCAACTATAAGCATGGTCAATTATCAGAGTGGATCTGTCATCCTTCTTACTCCAAATTAGTCACCATTAAAATTCAATATTGTTTTCTTTCGACTGTACCAGCATTTGGACAATTATTATCACTTGAGCATCTATCTTTGGTAAGTATCAAAGGCTTGGAATATATTGGCCCTGTATTTTTTCATGGGGGATTTCCATCACTTAAGAAGCTTCGACTAAGTGCAATTTACAAAATGGTGGAATGGTCTGGTGCTGAACATGGTCATTTCCCTCATCTAAATGAACTTACAGTTACTTCTTGTCCGTCTTTGAGGTGCCTTCCAATAGACAACTTTACTTCTCTGAAAAGACTTCACATCTCACACTGTTCCAACCTCCAAACGTTGTATTCTGAGAATTCCCCTCTTGTGGGCATCCAACAACATTGTTCCCTTAAGAATCTTGAGGTCATTCAATGTCCCAAGCTCAAATTCTTGCCGGAGTACCAAGTACCAGAAAGCCTTCAATTGCTTGATATCACCAAATCTACCTTACTGATAAACTGGTACCGCAGAATTGCTGGCAAGTTGACCCATGTCAAAAATCTACTAGGTATATTAAGATACCATATTCTCACTTCAATCTTAATTTTATAGCTTTCGAACTGCTTGTGGTTCTATTTTGATTCATGCTTTGCCTAATTTGTTTGATTCACATGCATGGGCTCAAATGCAGCATGAACAATTAGCTTTTGCTACATTTAGTTTAGTTTAGAAAGCTAAAATTTAACTGCCGCTGCTTCAATATATTCTATCTTTATAATAATCCTCTAGAATTAACAAAAAGAATCAGCATCTGCATTTCAAGAAAAGCCTCTGAAATGTTCTGACCCTCTGTTTTCTGTCTTTAGGAGTTGATTTGAAAGAAGTGAAGCTCGATGATATCTTTAGTGTCGAAGAGGCAAGAAATGCTTGCTTGACTAAACAACGCATATACATGTTGCATTTGGAGTGGGAAACATCTTCTCTCAGATCCGTAGATGATACAAATTGCGAGGCTGATGAAGTTCTTGAGTACCTTCAACCTAATGTTAGCCTGAACAAGCTAGTTATAAGAGGTTATAGAGGCTTGAAATTAGCTGAATGGCTTTGCAGCCCTCTATACTCTAATCTAATAAGCATAAAGCTAGACTTGTGCCCCAACTGCAAATTTCTTCCTGCTCTAGGTCAATTGCCATATCTCATGGAACTTCACTTAGAGAGATTGAATGGCATAACATCCATCGACCTTTCATTTTATGGAAACGGTTCACAGAAGGGTTTTCAATCTCTGAGAAGGCTACAATTGATGAGCATGGCAGGTCTGGAGGAATGGAAGGGAGCATCAGATGGTGGATTTCCTATCCTAAGACAGCTTATCGTACAAGATTGTATGAAGCTGAGGGGCTTGCCATGTCTTTCACCCTCTGTTCAGGAAATAAAAGTTGAAGATTGTCCTGCATTGACCTTGGAGCTGCCTTCCTCACTTGCTGCACTTCTTAGCTTGCATGTCTCTAATGTTGCAGCGATGGACGAACTATGCAACCTCTCTTACCTGTCAGTGCTGGCTGTAGAAAATTGCTCGGGTTGCAGACTCATTGAACTTCCATCCTTGCGATCTCTGATGATAAATGGATGGAGCGAGAGGATGCTGCTGGATTCACTACCAGGGCTAACTGCTCTCACCACTTTGAAGATTTCCTGCCTTGAAAACTTGGAAGCTCTTCCACTGCACAACTTTAGGATACTCGAAGAACTTGTTGTTTCGGATTGTCCGAAGCTCGTATCTATTGAGTGTTCCTCGACTTCAACATATGAGCCTTACTATGTTGAAGGTCTACAATCTCTTTCAGCCTTGAAGTGCATGGTCCTTAGTGGTTGCCCAGAGCTCCATTTCTCTGCTAGTGAACAATTGCCTGCTTCGCTTCAATCTTTAACAATTTCGAGATGTCCCACACTAAGAATATGGTATGAAAGATATTCTAGCAAATTCAGAACGAGCGTCGTTCAATTTGCTGATTAGCATTCCCAGATCAAGAAAAAATGATTATTAATTAGGTTGGGTAATGTTGTGCCTGGATGACCGGTCCGGTCTCACGAAAGTTTTCCATCGGTCATCAGGATAAATTGGAAAGCACTCACAGCGGGCAATCCAAGAGTCCAGCATCCTTTAGTTGTGCGCCCAATTTGGAGGAAAAATTCCTACAAATTCATCATAACTGAGACTTGAACTACGAGTGTTTGGGTGATAACATGAATGTTCTACCACTACATCATAGCCCCGGAGGCAGCATTCCAAGATCAAGGAAACTACAGTGGATAGCTTTCATTACTGATTTATCTTTCTGAAGTTAATATACTGCAATCGAATAATAATCTGATACTTTTCATTATGCTGATTGCTGATCAGTCTAATAGTAAGATCCTTAACTCTAATTATTGCTTCTTTAATTTGTTCTGTCAGGCTTTCTTCCAATTTTGGGATCTGAAAACTTTGGAATAGAACGTGAGGAATCCTTTGAATGTTATATTCAATTGGACAACAGTTAACCTTAGTCCCTTCAATTAATCTGCTCATTTAATGTCTGTGTATCTGCATTGTAATTTGATTCTTATGAATGAACATAACGTTATTTATTGAGGATTCTGTTTACTTACAGCCCAACGAATCATTAAAGAATTATTAGACTACAGTAATATTTATTTTTATCTTCACCATTGATGGACTAGTTAATTAACTTGATTAACCAATTTAGTCAAATTATTTTGTTTCTAGGTTTAATAGAGCATAATAATCTTGTATTCATATCAGTTTCACGACCTTTACACAATCTTTGGAAAGGAAAAAAAAACATTTAATCACACAATAATTAGCTAAATTAAAATTCATCAAATAGAAAACACATTAATATTTATTAAGCATTGTGGGCTGTCAAAAAGGCGTTGAACTCCTCCCTGGCCCTCCTCAACCTTGGCGTGATGCACGCCGCCGCCGGCGAGGCCGGGCACGACGATACCGGCCCCGAGGACGTAGAGAACCGGACGTGCCGGTTCAATTGCAGCGACGACTTCCTCGCTGACCCAACCTTCTTCAACGACCCCCTCTTCACTAGCTCCTTCTCGAACACGAACGCCGTCCGCACCGGCGAGTCAGTCTCGTCGCCGCCGATACGGATCAGCTCCAGGGGCAGGTCGAAGTACGAGTTCCGTCCGTCGCTTCCGTCGCTCCCCAGCAGCGCCGAAGACGACCAGGAGCCGCACGAGAACTTCTCCAGTGACGCGGCCTTCGACGCCGTGCTCATCCTGCTCGACGGCGGAGCAGCCCCACCAGCCACCGTCTCCTGAACTGAGCTCACTAACGATCTCGCTTTCTCGAATTGCAGCATCGGTTCTTCAATTTTTGTCCTCACTATTTCTTCTTCGCGTTGTTGTCGTTGTGGAGATTGAGATCGATCGTCTAGATGTCGGCCAAAGGCGCTTGGTTTGCGATCCAACACTTCAGGTTTCTTCTTGTGAGTGAGGCCGGGCAGGAACAAGCACCCGCAGTTGAACTTATCGTCGGTGCCGCCGCCCTGATTGCTCGACGGAGGGAGAGGAATGGCGGGTTTGGGTTGCTTGAAGCTGTTGCCGTCGTGGTTGGCTACGTTGGCGAAGCGACGAGAGCCGGCGACGTCGCCGAAAGATTGCTTCTTCTGATAAATAACCTGTAAATTGAACAGAGTACGTCTTTAATTTCGATATCGAAACAAATAAAAATTAAGAAGATTCTACAATTCATATATACTTTTGGTGAAGCGATGCTGGGTCTCCTAGAGGGGATGTCGATGAATTCCGTTGACGTCGTCGACATCCTTCCCTCGCCGCAGGACTTGCTCCGGCGGAGCGACGCGTTGCTTTCCCAGGCGAACCGGGATCGGTAATAATCGCGCTGCTGCTGCTCTGGCGAGGAGATGGCTGAGCCCGGGAGGCTACAGCTCACGAACTTGGGCCGCGGGAGCACCGGCGGCGGTCTAGCTGGGCCGCCGCCGGCAGAGTACTGCAAATTGGTGGCTTGCCTCAGCGACACAGGATCCACCGATATCTGCTTCTCCTTCTCCTGCGTATCGGATTCCTCTTCGCTGTAGTCGGAGAGGTATCCGATGGCTAATTGTTCTCCGTAGCCTGGCATTGCGTCGTGCTTGGAGGAGCAGGGAAGAATCGATCATTAGATGGCGTTGGGCGGAGATTCGTTTGACATCTATTTAAAGATCCATGCCGGCGTTGACTTGTACTGGGGTGGAGTTGACCATTCATAATGGGAAGCACGACCCAAGGAAGTGTAACGCATGTTTGATTCGGATCTAGTTGTTAATTGCTCCACAAAGTTTAAATTTATATAAAATATTTTCGTTTAATTTATAAAGTATTTAATAAAACTGGGAAAAAAAATATTTACTGAATATTTAATGAATCATTAGCGCGCGAATTGAGCAATAGAAACAACTTTTACCTACAAAGATATAATTAATTAATATTCAATTCTCCAAGCACAGAAATACAATTAAAATTTGGCTTGCAACTTGTGTGCTGTACACCATCATATTTGCTCTTTCTCTGGGCCTTAGTCATTGGCGAAAAAATTGGATGGATCAGATCAGTCGTCTGAAGACTAATCAATAAAATTAATTATTTTTTTAATAATTATTCATGATTTTCTTCCTATTAATTTAAAAATAGATTAACGAATCATCTTTCACCATGTGTACACCACCAATAAAAAAAAGCAAGAAATATAAAAGATTTGGTGAGATGCCAGAAAAAGGATTATGATTATGAAAGACAAATTGCTCGAAAGCTTTTTGCCTGACCAACGAGTGGGGGTGTCGCTTGTTATGTTATTTCGGTTGGGTTGACTTTTTGGTCAATTGATTTCCATTTATATTAGATTGACTTGGAATAGCATTAGTAATTATTTCCTTTTTAAAGAAAGAAATCTCAACGCTAATTTATCTAAAATGGTAGGAATAGCGATGACGGAGATGAAGATACGGTAAAGCGAGAAGAATGGCGATCTTATCCACAATATTTATCGCATTGAATGACTGAATCTGTTGCCTTCCGAATCAGGAGACATTCGCCGTGATCTCCTCCTCCACCGCCCCTTTCCCTCACATTCCGGATCCCGTCGCCTTAAAAATCCCATCTTTTCCCTTCTTTCCCTCCCGCGCCCGGAGAAGATTGATCGAGGCAGACAATAGTCATTCATGGCATCGATTCCTTGCAGTTTCTACTACCAAGTTCCCTCCTCCGTCACCTTCCCGCCTCCTGCTTCTTCCTCCGACGAGAATTTGAGCTCTCCGTTCGACGTCCTGCGCCGGCGGCTCTGCTGCTTCGGCGCCAAGGTAACGCCGGACGAGGGATCCAGTGCCTTTTTCTGGCTCCGCCTCCGGAATCGCGTCGTCACCGCCGGCCCCATGACGCGGGATGATTTTGATCGGGACGATGTCCGGCAGGTAAATTCCTAACCCTGTTACAGTGATTTACTTGACCTATAGTTCAATTTGGAATTGGAAATCTCAATTGGATTGATAAATGATCAAGACGTCTCTCTTAACCTTTGCAGTACTTCAATGACATGAGAATGGCTGAGAATATACAAGCACTGCTAAACCTAGACGTTCATCCTGTGGATATCTTACTGATGCTAGCTGCCTCTAATGGTGACGTGCCTAAGATTGAGGAGCTGATGAGAGCAGGTGCCAGGTACGATGTGAGGGATGCAGATGGAAGGACAGCTTTGGATAGGGCATCCACCAACGACCAGATCAAAGAGCTAATCTTAGGTTTTTCTGTTTAAAATGTCTGAGCTAGGATTTGACTGATCATGCTGTTTTTTAAATTAGATTATGCTGTTGTCTTTTATTTTGGCTTGCATGACAAATAAAGAGAAAGCAGGTTGCTCTTTTGCTACCAAAGAGAAGCGATTTTCATGTGAATGAGCTCCTAATTTGATGTTGGCCTTTTGGGAATTGGAATCGACACCATATGAATCGGGATTTAACTTGTAGATCATGTATGCTGTATACATTGTCTTTTGGGAGGGCAATCGACTGTCTATTGAGCCGACAATCTCGAGCCAGAAAATAGATAAAAACTCTGCCTGCTTACTAAACCTGAATAAACTTGTAGTGAATCAAACATCATATTAAACATGAGTGTTGAAAATTCACATTTGTAGTTGAACAATTGAAAAGAAGAAACTCATGAAAACTTTATAATTCTCATAATGAAAGTAATGATAAATTGATAATGATTTGGTGGGTGTGCCAGATATGCGCCATGTCAATCTTTCATCAAGTAAACTAATTCTTTGAAAGGAAAAGGAGATATTTAAACGATTTTAAAACTATGTGAGCATTTGAAAAGAGGGTAAAAGAGTGGCAATGCTCTTCCTTAAAAATAGTTGCAATATAAGGTAAAGCAATTTTTTTTAAAGAAACAAGCTAGAATTTACCTGGAGTGTGGAAGAGAAATCCATCGACAATGCTGAGGATGAGGATCCCAGGGTATACATGGTTTCCAGAGATAGCATGTAAGTCTTCTTCCCCATTGACCTATCCAATTGGAAGCTCTGTAGTTGAACAACAAGTCAATTTCAGCACTACTTGTGTAATCAAATTCAGAATTATCAGTGCCCTGATATATTGTGCACTTGACATGAATCTACCTACCAGTTTTCCCACATTGACGAGGAGGCGGAAGTACAGGTCCTTCCTCGAGGAGTAATCCACCAGATGTGTGGCCGTGATAGTACCCCTCCATATCCGTGGGACCGGCTCTAGAGGGCCGTTGATGTGACGGTTCCTCATTTTGTGATAGTATCTCATCAACGTCCGAAGGCAGGAAGGACTCCCACAAGATATTTTTCAACATACAGTCCTCCGAGTTCCTATTTTAATACTGGCTGCAACAGAAGAGGTATGCAAAGAGCTGATCAGGCTGATCAGGTGAGGTGAGGGAAAAGGCACAGCCCCTGTTTCCAACCCACTCTTCTTCTCACATCTCATGCCATTGATCTCATTGTTGAGTTGGGCCAAATCTGTCATGCTACTCTTGAGATATGGCAACTCCAGAAAACATATAATACTCCATGCTTTACAGAGTATTCATGCAGGACACGAGTTATGCATCCCCAATATTAAACAAAGTTAATAGCAAATGCAAAGTAAGTGTATCTTTACTTACGTTATAATTAATTACACCTGCGCATGTTTGCTTTGGTTGCCCTTGGATACCTTTAGCCTTCGTCAAATTTAATATGTCTAAACGCAACCTTTAAAAACTCAGCTCAGATTGATTGGTCCTGATCTGAGTAGTTTCACCTTTCAGCAAGCAACCCCCAACTTTACTGAGGCCTTCATGCTATGAATTTTGCTTCCTATTTGAATCCATTCTGTACTGTAAAATAAACATATTATTGGGAGTTTTGTAAATTAATGATTCGCTGCAATTACTATGAGAATGTTGTCGGAGAAAATGAATTTATATAATGATCTACACATGTTCATGCATGATCTTAGCATTTTCTTTGAACCATCTTAACCATTTGTTAATATATGGCCATCAAGCTTTAGTTTCTGCACACAGTCTCTAAGCAACCTGAGATTGCTGCTAATTATAAAAAAGAGCCAGCAAAAGAGAAGGATCTCATTGTAGCAAACTCCTCTTGCAACTTGCTTTGGCAATCATTTTGCTCTTGGAAGCCAATAAGTGAGTTTCAAGGGAAAAGGACATTTAATAGACATGAAAGAAAAGTAAATAACAACAACAAAGGAATGTTCATTTATAAAAAGGAAAATGACAGATCCAGAAAAAAGCAAAAACAAAGGAATGCAATTTTAGCTTTAATCTTTATTATCCTTTTATTTTTTTTAATTCTATCTTCTAATTATCCCTATTATCAATTCTAACCTAATCTAATTATTATTATAATGAGATGATTTCTCAATTAAGTTGTTTCATCTCCTTTTATGCGTCTTTATTTCTTTTAATAAGGAATTCAGAGAGTTAAAAGGTATCAAGTGATCTCTATATATTAACCCCTACCCCTTACAACTTCTCTAAAGCCATCCTCTCTCAATCTCACTATATCTACTCTCCCAATTCCTCTTCCTATGCAGTGCCCCTTCCTTGGACCATACCTCAAATCCTCAAATCAATGTATAGGATTTAAAAAGTATTTGTAAATATTTTCTTTTACCAATATATACATTGGTGTTCTTAGGTCAACCATTCATTAAAGAAAATTTATCCATTAATTCACCGAAATTGAGACTCAATCATTCTTAGAAAACCAAGAAGGCGTTCTATCACTGCACCATTATCCGGGGGCTATAATATTGCTTATTATTATGCTTAAATATATATATTATGTTTTATGATAAATCCCTGAACCATTTATTATTTCATAATTCCAAAACTTAATTACAATGTTTTTTTTTTACTTTATGTGATTAACTTTAAACTAAGTAACTAACTTTATTAATTATATTGTTACAGCAGCTAAATGGGTATAATAAACTATTTAATAAAAAAATAAATAAATACTTGAGAACTTCAAAGAAATGCATAATAACAAAACATACCTTAACCAACTCCAGTCTCCTTGGTATTGTTGTTATTTCTACTGTATTGATTCACCATCGATATGGATGTTGGGGATATTTGAAATTAGTGGCCAACCTGACCCATCATCCTTCCTGCACCGGTCTGTCAATTTAATGCATCTGTACATTTCCAATTTTTGAAGCAAGGATGGCAGGCCATTATTGAGCAGTGACTCAAGGGTTGAAGCAAGAAAGATCATTACAATGTTGGATTCTGAGGGTCCTTCCTAGTATTGCCCAAACATGTTTGAGAACAATATCATCAATCCAAACGTACACAGAGACGTCAAGACCCTTCACCTAGCCTAGTGGGCACTATGCTAAGTTGTAATGAATGATTTTTCATCTAGCACCCTTCACCTAGCCTTTTTAATGGATGACCCTTCATTTAGCCATCTCTTCATATGCCTTGGCCACCCCTTCATCTAGCCATAGTTGGCCTATAAATAATCAAGACATTGTCTTCCAAAGGTATACTCAAATCCTTTAAAAATCAATGTCAAACTGCTGAAAACTATCAGTCCAAGTGCCGTAGAAATTCGTCCAAACCTCAACCGTATTTCTTTTACAAGTTTCTACCCAAGTTTCAATCAACAAGTGCAAGTTTAAGTCCCGTAAAATTTCTATCCAAAATCAAAGAAATTTCTGACCAAGCAAGTTGGCTTTTGATCTCGTATTGAGTCTCTGTTTCATTATCTTTTGTACCATTCGATATATGCTACCGTTTCCTAGCCTCTACAATTCACATCTGTTTTTCACGTAATTTTTAGTCATTATACCGCTCATTCTATTTTCTGAATTCTAAGATGCACTGTTATGACTCAAGTCGGATATGGTAAAAGGGGATTTCCAAAAATATGATAAGATATCAAGTTATGGTCATAATGCGGTGGGTAATAATAATCGATATATGACCTCACCCCTCGGAAGAATTACATATAGGAGATTGATTAATAATACCATGAAAAATAAGATGATTAACAATGCTATGAGTATATGTTTTTGATTAAGTTATGTTTTTGACATGTTTTATGAATTATGATCCTGTCATGAATTTCGAATGTTTTGCTATGTTTCGTATTTTGTCGTTCTATGTTTATTCGACCCCCACTTGCTGAGTGTATCCCTAAACACTCACCTCTTACCTTCCCTCCCCATATGAGAATTAAAAATAGATTAACGAGGAGGAAGAGATCATGTTTGGATTGGTGAAAAGGATGAATTAAAGATCAAACAATTTAGATTTCCGCTATGCTTATGATTATTCTAGTTGTAATTGCTTCGCATTTTGTTTCGGATTTTGAGTTGTAGATTTCCGCTATGCTTATGATTATTCTAGTTGTAATTGCTTCGCATTTTGTTTCGGATTTTGAGTTGTAAAAGACATTGATTAATTATGAAATAGACTGATTTGATCATTTTCTGCACTATGAGGCTTGTTGTTTTACGATATTTAATTGGATATTTAATTATTAAACAACGTCGGTTGCACTCACCAGAGATCTGGGGCGTGATAGGTATCACTGGAATTCCAAATATCAAGTTGTTTCATTGATATCAAAGGGAGAACCAGGATTCTTCTTAGCTTAAGGCAATTTTCTATTCTCATTTTCCTAAGGCAAGGAAAAATTGGCCTACTGTCTGATTCAGACAGCTCCTCCCATTCATTCAAGTCACGAAATGTTAGTTCTTGCAGTGAAGGGAAGACCTGATTAGCATCCCCATAAAATTTGGCACCAATTCTTCCTACTAGAAGGTTTAAAAAAAATATGTCCATCAGAGAAGGGAGATGACCCAATGGTGGAAGATCTTCGCACCTGGCACACCAATTAAGACGAATTGATTCCAGATTTGTAAGATAATTCTTCTCCAACCAACATGGGGAATTCAAACCTCCATAGTTCTGAATCAGAAGTCTCTTTAGATTACAATAAGGTTCAAGGCCTTCTATTATATCCTTCTCGATATCTCCTTGGTTCTTTATACTTTGTTTGAAGTTGAGCACAAGATGATCAAGGTGGTGTTGGTGCGAGAAGTATCAGACGATCGAATCTGTATTTTGATAATGACAAAAGGTTCAAAGTTAAAATTACTTGTTATCTAACAGGTTTGAATGAGCTTACAGGAAAAGTCCTAAGTGTACTTAGGCAAAGTCCTAGTGGATTCTAGGCAGGTGGAAAATTCTAGGAGGTGGTAACCCTAGGTCCTAGGAGGCGATAACTCTAGGTGGTGATAAGTCCTAACTGCGGTTAGGCAGGTGGAAAACTCTAGGGGGTGGTAATCCTATGTCCTAGGGGGCGATAATCCTAGGTTGAGGAAAACCCTAGGGAGTGGTAACCCTAGGTCATAGGGGACAGTAGCCCTACGCAGAAAGTCCAGTCAGTCTGGAGGACTGATCTGACAACACGCAAACTCTCCTGAGAGGAGTAGGTGAGGACGTGTTCCCCGTTGAGGGAATAATAGCCGTCGATTCAATCTAGGGTTTCCGGAAGAAATTCGAAGTCAGAACCAGACAGTCCAAAGGCTGTCAACTTAATATTATTTGCTCTATTTGCCTAACTCTGTTTTGCAGGAAACTAACAGTTCTGCAGGGTCAGACTCAGCTTTGATTGGTTGATCGAACCCCAGTTTACAAAGGATCAGAATCCAGCTCTTGGTGAAGGGTTAACCAGAGGGATCGATCGACCGAACCTTGGGATCAATCAATCGAACCGAAGATAGACAGAGACTTGGTCGAATGAGTTGATTGAATTAGATGAGGAAGAGACCATCGGCTGATCGGTCGACCGAATAGAGGGATCAATCGACCGAACAGAGGGATCGGTCGATTGAACAGAGGGATCAGTTGACCGAACAAAGGGATCGGTAGACCGAACGCAAGCTTTATCTAGTGACGCTGCATCTGGATGGGAGGCCGGGCAAGTTCAGCAGGTTCGATTGACCGAACTAGGGGATTGGTCGACCGATCCGGGTCGAGTCAAAGCTTGATCTCTAAGATCAGGGGATCTGGATCAGGCTTGAAGCTACTATAAAAAGGGGTCTCGGCCAGCTACTTCGTACAACAATTCTACAAGCAATCTTCAAAGCTGCGCTCTACGCCGAAATGACTCAACGACGCTCGACTACTGTTTCGACAATCGACGACTACTTCCATTATCTTTTGTATTGTCGGTATAATCTTTTAAGTTTAATACTTGTATTTACCTATTTGTAAAAGATTCTCGAGCTTATAGTGATTGCCCATCGAAAGCACTCTCACGTGCGAGCCTTGGAGTAGGAGTCGCCATAAGCTTCGAACCAAGTAAAAGAAATCGTGTTAGCAATTGCCTTTGATTCTTTCTTTATTTCCACTGCATATTTACTTTAAGTTTTACGAAACGAACGAAAAAGCAAGGCATGATATTCACCCCCTCTAGCATGTCTACGATCCTACAATTGGTATCAGAGCCAGGCCGCTCTGAATTGGTGAAACCGCCAATCGAGCAGAGGAGGTTCTTTTTGAAAAACTAAAATTAACAGTAATATTTTTTTTAATTAGTGAATTGCTAGTTTTATTTTTCTACCGCACTACTAATCCAAGACCAAGTCTTGATACATTTGCTTCTTTTTTCTCTTTTTGTGTGCGAGATTTGCTTTTATAATGGCCCACCAAGAAGGCTACAACATAGCTCGCCCGCCTCTTTTCTCCAGCGAAGATTTTGGCTACTGAAATGGTTGAATGGAGTACTACCTCCAAACCCAACTTGAGATGTGAATGATCATCAAAACCGACATCTCACTCCCACTCGATGGCTCTAGAAAACCAGTATCATGCGAGAACTGAGACGCAAGTCTAATAAAGAAAGTTGAGGCCAACGCCAAAGTGACATGTACTCTTCAATGTGGTTTAACAAAGGAGGAACTAAACCGAGTAGGCCCATTCTCAATTGCCAAAGACTTGTGGGAAAAGCTAATTGAGCTACATGAAGGGACCTCTGATACTAAGGTATGTAAAAGAGATTTAATTTTAAATAAGTTGTATTACATAAAAATGCAGGATGGCTAATATGTGAGTCAACTACACGCACGCATCCAAGACCTTCTCAACGGTCTTCAAGCAATCGGACAGAAGGTGGAAAATCACGATGTCATCAGGTATACATTGAATGCATTTCCTAAGAACACCTTATGGGCATCAATAATAGATGCTTACAAGGTCTTTAAGGACCTTTCCTCAATTAGATTAGATGAATTATTCTTAGAATTTGAATTATATGAATAGACTAATACACCTATGGCCGAGAAAGGTATTGCTTTGATTGCAGGCACGAGCAGAACACGGGAAGCAAAAGCAAAGCACAGAACTGAACCCGAGTCCGAAGAAGAACCAGACTCAGATGACGACGATGAAATCATAGTTGAGCTGGTAAATCTGGTACGAAAACTCTACAACAAGAAGAAAGGATTCACCAAGTAGGACATCAAGAAGGTGATGCAAGCAAGTCCAAAAATGAAGTCCGAGGTAACCTGCTATGGCTGCAACAATAAGGGACACATCAAAACCAACTATCTAAACTAAAAGGAAACAAAGAAGCAAAGGAAGAAGAAAGCACTGCAGGCGACATGAGATGAGTCTTCTTCAGAAGGCTTTGACGAAGAGCTTGAACAGATGGGCTTCCTCGCGCTTACAGCCCAGGAACAAGTCGACGAATCAGAAACCGAAAGCGGCTAAGAAACAGAATCCGAGAGAAGCCATGGATCTATATCCATTTCCGAAGGGCCTAACCCCACTGTAAGAACCTCCCACATGCATAATTTAGTTAATTATCTGATGCGTAAATTAGCCAAATCCAACCTCCAAGTCAAGTCACTCCAAAAGGAGGTAACAATTCTTAAGGAGAAGATTAAACTAAGTCCTTTGACTGAGCCATTTCAAAATGGAAATTCAACTCAAGTCCAATAACTTGAGGAAGAAAATTCCAATTTGAAAACTCAAGTTAAAGAACTTAAGGACACATTGGAACAGTTCACTTTGGGTTCCAAGAATCTTGCTCTGATTCTTGGAAAACAAAGAGTTGTGTACAACCAATTCGGACTTGGATTTAAGGCTAAACAAAAATATAAATCTTACTTATCGATTGTAAATAGAACAAATAGAAAATTAGTCTAAGCATGGACCCCCAAGTCAAACTTGAACTGGGTCAATATTGGGTTCCCAAGGATCAAATCCATTATCTTGATAGACCTTATCGAGGCTATAATCCAAAGGCAGCTAATAGAAAAATCATTTTTATTAATAAATAGATTTTTTTGATACTTGAGTTACTGCTTTCATTATGTATGCTTAGACTAGGATAAATAAGGACCTAGGCGTCGTTTACACTTGATTAGTTAGACCTAGGGGTTTCAATAAGAAAATTAAATATCCAATTTCTTTGAAAGACTTTGTCTAGAAGTGGTGGATGATCCCATACCCAAGAAGACCTAATGCCTCGCCACAGCTTGGAAGCCAATCTTTGAAATGAATATTTAATTGACTTATTGTAAAAGCTGAGTCTAACTCAAATGTAAATCAATCCTTAGATGATAATCTAAATCAAAGATAAAATTAACCGTCTCACAAAAACTTATAAGGTTCCCTGATTGATAATTTAGTAAAGGATGAGATGGACTTGGGTAAAATTTAGATGTAATCTCAATTAATAAATCTTAATAAATCTCAATTAATAAATCTCAATTAATAAATCTTAATTAATAAATCTTATTCATTTATTAAAATTGATTAATCTGACCAATTCATAACTTAATTGAACTTAATAAATTCAATTAAACACAAAACCATCTCATAGTCACCCATAGGAATAACATATTTGACAATCTAGACTGGGTGAAATAGAATATTAAGGAGTTGATTTCAATCAAATTATTTTTTGATCCGTCAAATTGAACCAAATCAAATACTTTATGTGTAGGAACATAAAGATTTGGATTGGTATCAGTGTACTTAGAAGACAAATAAAAATGTGCTTAGTAGAATAGAGCTTATTTTTGAAAATATTCCTCTTTATTTATTTATTTTTTTTACAGCTTAGTTTTAAAACTCTAGGAAAGATAATTTTAAAATTTCAGTTTAATTAGTTTTTCAAAATTTGGACTTAGCCTAGGTATTTATCCCTAGAAAGTATGTTTCCCTCGGTCTCAGCCAGAGCATCTCATAAGCACACTAGGATTACCTTGCTTGTGTATGAAAAACACTTAGAATGATGTGAGATGTATAAGATATTGCCTGGACTTCAGAATGCTTATGTCTGTGCATCAACATAAGTCTGGGCAATAAACATCAAATTTAAATTAATCAAATTAAGTTATCCATGCTTAGTCAAACTAACTGGAACACTTACTTAATTTGACTAACCAAGTGAAAGCT
This sequence comes from Zingiber officinale, assembly GCF_018446385.1. Taxonomy (NCBI): domain Eukaryota; kingdom Viridiplantae; phylum Streptophyta; class Magnoliopsida; order Zingiberales; family Zingiberaceae; genus Zingiber; species Zingiber officinale. The sequence continues at coordinate 1,184,585 of NC_055986.1, read as the reverse complement.
ACTACCTCATGGTAAACAATTAATAGCTAAAAGTTAGATATTTGTTTAAAAGTAGATGTTTAAGCTTGAAAATATATTGTTATTCATGCTTGAATTCTAGGACTTTAAAACCCAAAGATTTTTTTTTAAGGGGAGTAAAAGGAGTCAAGTTAAATATCTTTGAAAGTTAAAATATTCTTTTTCAAACTTTCAAATTAAAAATATTTTAAAAAATCAATTTTTATTTAAACAAAATTATTATTAAAGCTAAGTATTTAATCGACACCTTTATAAAGCTAAGTATCTTTCAAGCTTGACTATGCTTTTATGAAAATCTTATTAAAGCTAAGTATTTAATCGACACCTTTATCAAGCTAAGTACTAAGTTTTATCAAAATCTTATTAAAGCTAAGTGTTTATCAAATTCTTTTTCAAAGCAAAGTTTTGCTAACTAAGTATTTTTAAAACATTTCTAATTTAGCTCCGTGTTTGGACATAAAAACTAAGCCAGTTTTACAACTTAAGATTAACTAAGTTTTGTTTTTGAAAAATCCAAATCCCTTTCCACGCTTAAAATAGCTAAATTTTTTTTAGTGCTACCTTTTAGAGGGAGCTAAAAGTTAAAAAGGATACATTTCCTATCCTTTTTTTTTTTTTGTCTATTTAGTATTATTTTTGATTTATGGCAAAAGGGGAGAGAAGATTAAAGTTAAGAAAAAAAAGAGAAAGTTAAGTGGTTAAGGGGGAGCTATAACAAGTTGTACTAAATCCAATTTACATTTCTACTGCATTTCCTAATTATCACTTTATTGCTTTCTGTTGCATTTCCTAATTATCACTTTGTGTTTTACTTAACTTTGAATTATGTTGTCATAATCAAAAAGGGAGAAATTGTTGGTGCGAGAAACATCAGACGATCGAACTTGTGTTTTGATAATGACAAAGGGTTCAAAGTTAAGGTTACTTGTTATCTAATAGGCTTGAATGAGCTTGCCAAAAAAGTCCTAAGTGTACTTAGGCAAAAGTCCTAGTGGATTCTAGACAGGTGGAAAACCCTAGGGGTGGTAACCCTAAGTCCTAGGGGGTGGTAACCCTAGGCTGAGGAAAACCCTAGGGCATGGTAACCCTAGATCCTAGGGGGCGGTTGTTGGGGTTGTAAGGTTGCAAACATAGTCCCACATTGAAGACACATGGGAAAGATCATGAGTTTATAAGAGAAAAGATATCTCCATTTGACATGAGACCTTTTGGGTAGAGCCCAAGAGCAAAATCATGAGAACTTAGGCCCAAAGTGGACAATATCATACCATTATGGACAGGGGCGTATTTCAAGTAGGGGCTTGGCTGGGCTCAAGCCCAGCCAAGACCCATAGGTTGCTTTATATTATTATATATAATATAGGTATATATATTAGTATATTACAATTCCCTTCTCTGAAAATAAATCGGCACTACTAAAACCCTATTGTCATTCTTTTCTCCCAAAGCAAATCAAGAGAACGAAACCCTATTGTCATTCTTTTCTCCCAAAGCAAATCAAGAGAACGAAAAAAGAAAGGACGACAAAAAGCGAGAAGCCGAGAAGAGCAGAAAGATCCAAAGAGGTAAAAAAAATAATTCAATCGTTCACTAATTTTCTTCTTATTTTCCTCCTCCCACCCTCCCTCCTCCTCCTCCTCCTCCTCCTTCATCACCGAGCTTTGCCTCTGCAACAGCGCTTGCTCCTGCCGAACAGCAAGAGGATTTGCAAAGCAGCAAAGGCGATACGCCGACCCACCTCCTCTTTTGAAACTCCACCGTGCGGCTGTTGCACTGTTATTTGTTGGTGCTCTCTTCCTTGACCGTGAGTTGATTCATCTTATCGTCTCACTCATCTTTGCAGCCTACAACCCTACACTAATTTATTGGAGTCATTCGGTGAGTTAATTCTTTGTATGCACTCATTTACTGATTTTTATTATTAATTATGGTATTTGATAATTAATATTCCATATTTTGGTTGTGAATTTGTGATTAAAATTTATATTGCTTTTTTACAATTTGTGTTTATAAGATTTGAAATTTTAATTTGTTCTAGTAGTAAATATTGCCTCATAAATCAAAATCATAATTTAGAATTTATAAATGCATCTGTTATTAAATCCTTTTGATTTTTTATCATTAATATTATGTTTATATGTGAAATAAATGATGAGTTAGGAATTGTCTATTTATAGGTGAATCAAAATGTCAAAAAGAAGTATCACGGATTATTTCATTCAAAAAACACAGTGAGCAATTATCAAAAAATTCAAATACTACATATAATCCTCCTCAGTCAAGTTCAAGATCAACATTAGAAACAAAAAAACTCAAACTTGACAATGAAGTTGCTCTTGATCCGTTAGAAGGAACTAATACATATTATGAGAGAGACCCTGGGAAACAAAGAAGTCAAGGATTTATTTCATTATTGATAAGTTGATTCGTCTGGTCTTAACTCTTCCGGTTTCAACGGCTACAACAGAACGAGCATTTTCAGGGATGAAACTTCTCAAAACACCACTTCACAACAAAATGGAGTAAGAATATTTGAACAATGCAATGATCTTGTATATTGAGAAAGAGATAGCTCGTGAAATTGATATAGAGTATATAATTGATAGGTTTGATCTCTTGAAAAATAGAAGGTTGCAACTAAAATAGTATTTTATTGAAGTTACATCTCTTTTGGCAAAAATTGTACTTTTTTGTTTATGCATTTTATATTATTATTGACGCTTGAACTTTTGGCAAACATTTATCTAGATTTGATAATTTTATGGAGAAATGCATGTTTTGCACTTAAATTTTTATATTATGTTGAAAATGATATAGTGACTTCTAGTTTAAGATTTAATTTTCCAGCCCCCCCTATTTCAAAATCCTAGCTACGCCCCTGATTATGGAGATATCTAAATTCTTTTTGATTCTACAACTGGTGTCAGAGCCAGATCGCCTCAGAAGGACTGACCGTCGACTGAAGCAACAAATATCAAGATGATGGCCGGTGCAAGTATTCATCCCCCGAAATTCGACGGAGACTTCGCGACATGGAAACGCCGAATGGAGGTATTCTTCAAAACAGAAATTGATATTCTTTTAATTATGAAATATGATTTTTTAGCCCCTAAAGACAAGGAAGAATACAACTGGATGAAAAAGGAGCAAGCTGATTTCGTGGCCAACGGAAAAGCAGAATTCCATCTGCTCAATATCCTGCCGCCCCAGGAGGTAAGTCAGATCGGAAGCTATGACTCAGCCAAAGACCTCTGGGAAAAATTCCTGGAGCTCTACGAAGGCACCTTAGAAGCGAAGTTAGTAAGGCGCGACATCCTCCGGACTCAGCTGACAAATCTCCAGATGAACAACGGTGAAAAGGTAGCGTAACTCCAAGCAAGAATCAAGGAGCTGATAACTCAACTAAGCAATCTCGGAGAAACGGTAACAAACCGAGACTCGATACGGTATGTGCTCAATGCCTTTCTAAGAACTCCAGAATGGGCGCCCTTAGTAGATGCATACTATATCTCTAAGGACTTTTAGGTAAGTATACTAGAAAATTTATTTTCTACATTTGAACTTCACGAATCTCGAATTGTAGAACCTAAAGAGAAGTTAAATCACAATGTTGCCCTACAAGCTGAGATGGACGATTCGACTCTGAAGCGTCGATCGATGAAACTGAAGCAGCGCTATTGATAAGGAAGTTAAATAAGTTTATTAAGACTAATAAATTTAGATCGCAGTAGAGAAAGCGTCAACACAACAGAAGGACGATCTGATACTATAACTGCAACGAGGAAGGGTACATCAAGGATGACTACCCAAAATTTAAGAAAAGGAACAAGGAGTAGTCCCAAAGACCTGTTGGAACCCCAAGGTTATTTTGGTGTGATCAACAAGTTAAGTTAGGTCCTGTATGTTTTTAACCTTGTGTCTAAGTGTGCAAGAGCTTCGAAGCATAGGTAGTCAAGTGGAAGACGCAGCTAGCGAGAAAGACGGCACGCGGTGCATCCGAGGGACGAGACACTATGAAAGAGTACACCAGCGGATGAGAAGGAAGCGTGCGGTGGTTCTGAGGGACGAGAAGTTGGAGCGGAAGACTGCTCGAGGAGCAAGAGATGCAGCTAGCGAGAAGGTCGGCAGGGGGTGCGACCGAGGGACGAAGACTGGGGATGAGTATGCTGGCGGACGAGAAGGAAGCACGGGACGATTCCGAGGGACGAGAAGCCGGAGCGGAAGCTTGCTTGAGAAGACCGGAAGTTGGGTTCGGGTGAGCCCTATTCCGGATGGCAAAGATCATCCAAGCGAGCGGAAGACTCGGTCTGAGGTGAATGGAGCTAGAGCCGGAGCAGAAGACCCAGGTTGGAAAAAGTCAACAAAGTTGACTTTACCATTTGGGGCACCCAGAACTGTTCGGGGCGCCCGGAGTTGACTCTTTGATCAGATCGAGTTTTGACTCGATCTGAACGTTAGGGGATAAAGTTTATCCCCCCAGGGTGCCCGGAACCTTTCGGGACGCCCCGATCAAGGCTATAAATAGAGCCTTGGTCCAGAAGCTTTTCAACAACTCAGAAATTGTAATTCCAACATTTGTACGCTCACTTTCTAGATTAGCTTCTCTGTTTTGCGCTTCAACGTTGTACGAGCCTCTCCGCCTGAAGGAGTATTTAGTGCTACATTTTCCTTGGATTAACAACCTCCCCGATTGTAACCAATTAAGTAAATCCCGGTGTGCCTCATCTTTTCTGTTTTTCTGTTTAAGTTATATGCAAGTGTTCTGTTAAAAAATCGAGAAGGGTTGTGCTTTTATTTTTGCAGGTTATTCAACCTCTCTTCTAGCCGGCCGCCAATGGTCCAACAAGTGGTATCAGAGCCAAGGAGCCTCAGAAGGACTAACCGCCGATTGAAGCAACGAGATGACCGGAATGAACATCTACCCACCAACGTTAGAGGGGGAGTTCACTTTTTGGAAGCGACGAATGCAGGTTCACTTTAAAATTGATTTTAATATGTTATTAATAATGGAATTTGGTTATGAAGCTCCAAAGGACGCAAAAGGAGAAGAACTTGAGAAGCATTAATGGACTGACGAGCAGCACGATGAATTCATGACAAATGGTAATTCTGACTCCAGTCTTTTAAGCATACTACCTGCCAAGGATCTCAACAGAATCGAAAAATACAAAAATGTAAAAGAACTTTGGGAAAAGTTCTTGAAGCTCTACAAAGAACCACTTGGAGTTGAATCCAACTCCTCGATGGACACCGAACCACCATCAGAAGAATCCAAGATGGAGGAAATTGTCGGAACAACACTCACCACCAAGTATCTACTAGAGGACGCAATCAACTCTTCCTCAAAAAGCATCGAGAGCATCGATGAAGGGGGAGCAACGTCGGGAGAAAGAAGCTTAGTAGGGGGAGAATAAACAGTAGAAAAGGTAAGTCAGGTATGACTTTCACCTCCTGACCAACTGCTTGATTCGATCAATATATTATCGAAACATTTTTGTGAATTAGAAATTCAAAATAAAACAAAGAATATTGAAATAAAAGAATCTCTAACAATAGCTTGTCAATTAAAGGATTTAGACAAGCTAAAAATATAAAATGACATGTGATATGGGTTAGGTTTAGTAGGTCCCCGGTGGGAAGGAGAAAAGGGACAGCAGAATTAAGCAAGCAGGCTAATATCGGTCGGGATATATCTTGAGAAGGATAGAGTAATCTCATCCGGGATATATCTTAAGAAGGATAGAGTAATCTCGTCCGGGATAATACCTTAAGGAAGTAGATTAATATCAGTCGGGATATATCTTGAGAAGGATAGAGTAATCTCATCCGGGATATAGCTTGAGAAGGATAGAGTAATCTCGTTTGGGATATGTCTGGAGAAGGATAGAGTAATCTCGTCCGGGATAATACCTTAAGGAAGTAGATTAATATCGGTCGGGATATACCCTGAAGAAGGATAGAACAAATCAGTCGGGATAATACCTGGAAAAGGATAGAGCAATATCGGTCGGGATAATACCTGGAAAAGGATAGAGCAATATCGATCGGGATAATACCTGAAGAAGGATAGAACAAATCAGTTGGGATAATACCTGAAGAAAGAAAGGCCAATAGCGACTGGTATATACCTTAGAAAGGTAGGCTAATATCGGCAGAGATTAAGCGTTGTAAGATGGATAAGTCAAGATTGTTTTAGTTAGCACATCTGAGCATAGACTAGTATCAGTCGAGTATATATGATCGCCTGGGTATGAAAAGATACAAGGCTTTACAGAATTTATAGACAATTAGGACCTATATTGAACAATAGTAACAACCAGCCTGAGCATAACTTAGGCTCAATACTGACCAATATAAACCATAGTACGATATCGGGATGCCTATAACATTGTGAAGACAGGGTAAGCAAACATGAGCGATAGCATATAACTCGATATAAGATAGGGCGAGAACAAATGTTTCAAGAATATTCATAAGTAACTTATGTGATTGTATAACAGGTGGACTAATTTGACGGAAAGAATGTTTCTAGACTCTTCTGCAGGTACTAGACGACAAAGAAGGTACATCTGGGGTACAAAAAAGATTCTTTAAAAGCTATTTTCCACAAGTACATGACTTACATCATCTCATAACAAACTCTAACAAACCGGGATCCACTTCTTGACTACGGAGGTTATATGAAGTGGTATAAAAGGGGGAATCCTCTCCGTTGGCCAGGTATGCTCACACTCACGACACACATCGCAAAACCCTAACTTCCATTACTATTCATCTTTCTTCTTCCTTCTTCCACACTAGAGGAGATCACTAACTTGAGCGTCGGAGGGCCTAGCCAAGGATTCCCACCCCAGTCTTAGGTCACTGACGATAGTGTCGATTGGTCTCTTGTGCGCAGGAAGCCAGGGAAGCTCCAGATCTCGGTATTCTTCACTGAAGCCTTCCTCTCTTCTTTCATTCTTTATATAAGGAAGGTGTTCGGTGATCTTATTCTCCTAGATCCACTTTGGGTTTCTCAGATCGGTATTCTCCAGATCTCGGTCTTATTTCTCATTAACAGTGAGTTCTCTCCCCAACTTTCTATTTTGGTCAAGCTTCTCAGACAGGATTAACATGTTAGAGGAACAAATGCAGATTATATAATTTTTTGCATGCTCAATGTTTTTTGCTTCAAAATTGAAAAATTGTGAGTTATGAAATCATGATAAACTAAAGTGGAAATTTAAATATCACAATGTAAAAATTAGAGAATTTGATCTAAATTAAAACTTTAGACTTAGCACTTTCAGCGAGAAAATTAATGTTAAATTTATTTATGAGGCTTTGTCTAAGGAAGTAGTTGTTGCTCCAATAACCAAGAAGGCCTAGTGTATCGGCACGTCCTAGAAGCCAAAATACGGAAATAAAATATTTAATTAACTTTCTGGTAAAAAATTTAATAAATGCTTTAAAAAGTTTTTAACATTTATTTTTGGAAATCTTTCTAAAATATTTTTATCCTTAGAAACATTTTCGTGCGTAAATTTTTTTTACTTAGAAATTGTTTAACTTAGAATAGTTTTTTGCTAAAAATTATTACAAATTTTCTAACTTAAAATTATTGTTAAGAAAGTTAGAATTTTTTTTTAACCCTTAGATTTTTTTCGGAACCCCATTTTTTATGTGATCAAAGGGGGAGAAGGAAAAATATAAGTCTAGGGGAAGGTATCAAAATCTAAAATTTTCTATCTTTTTATACTTAGTTGCAAATTTAGTTAAGTTTATTTTTATGTCTATTTTAACTCTAGCTTAACTTGGGTTGCTCACATCAAAAAAGGAGAGATTGTTGGAACCCCAAGGTTATTTTGGTGTGATCAACAAGTTAAGTTAGGTCCTGTATATTTTTAACCTTATGTCTAAGTGTGCAGGAGCTTAGAAACACAAGTAGTCGAGCAGAAGACGCAGCTAGTGAGAAGGACGACACGCGGTGCGTCTGAGGGACGAGGCGCTGCTGAAGAGTACACCGGCTGACAAGAAGGAAGCGTGCGGTGGTTCCGAGGGACGAGAAGCCGGAGCGGAAGACTGCTCGAGGAGCAAGAGACGCAGCTAGCGAGAAGGTCGGCACGGGGTGCGACCAAGCAACGAAGACTGCGGATGAGTACGCTGGCGGATGAGAAGGAAGCACGCGGCATTTCGAGGGATGAGAAGCCGGACCAGAAGCCTGCTCTATAAAACCAGAAGTTGGGTTCGGGTGAGCCCTATTCCGGATGACAGATATCACCCAAGCGAGCAGAAGACTCGGTCTGAGGCGAACGGAGTCGGAGCAGAAGACCCGGGCTGGAAAAAGTCAACGGAGTTGACTTTCCCATCAGGGGCGCCCAGAACCCTTCCGGACGCCCGGAGTTCACTTTTTGACCAGATCAAGTTTTGACTCGATCTGAACGTTAGGGGATAAAGTTTATCCCCCCAAGGCGCCCAGAACCCTTCGGGGTGCCCCGACTAAGGCTATAAATATAACCTTGGTCCAGAAGCTTTTCAACAACTCAGGAATTGAAATTCCAACACTTGTACGCTCACTTTCTAGATTAGCTTCTCTGTTTTGCGCTTCAACGTTGTACGAGGCTTCTCCGCCTGAAGGAGTATTTAGTGCTACATTTTCCTTGGATTAACAACCTCCCCGGTTGTAACCAAGTAAATCTGGGTATGCCTCATCTTTTCTGTTTTTCTGTTTAAGTTATAATTTATGCAAGTGTTCTGTTAAAAGATCGAGAAGGGTTGTGCTTTTGTTTTTGCATGTTATTCAACCCCCCTTCTAGCCGACCGCTAATGGTCCAACAAGTGGTATCAAAGCCAAGGAGCCTCAGAAGGACTAACCGCTGACTGAAGCAACGAGATGGCCGGAATGAACATCTACCCACCAACGTTCGAGGGGGAGTTCGCTTTTTGGAAGGTACGAATGCAGGTTAACTTTAAAACTGATTTTAATATGTAATAATAATGGAATTTGGTTATGAAGCTCCAAAGGACGCAAAAGGAGAAGAACTTGAGAAGCATCAATGGACCGACGAGCAGCACGATGAATTCATGACAAATGGTAAGGCTGAATCCAGTCTTTTAAGCATACTACTTGCCAAGGATCTCGATAGAATTGGAAAATACAAAAGTGCAAAAGAACTTTGGGAAAAGTTCTCGAAGCTCTACGAAGAACCACTTGGAGTTGAATCCAACTCCTCGATGGACATCGAACCATCGTCAGAAGAATCCAAGACGGATGAAATTGTCGGAACAGCACTCACCGTCGAGTATCTACCAGAGGACGCAATTAGCTCTTCCTCAAAATGCATTGAGAGCATCGATGAAGGGGGAGTAACGTCGGGAGAAAGAAGCTCAGCAGGGGGAGAATTAACTGCAGAAAAGGTAAGTCAGGTATGACCTTCACCTCCTGACCAACTGCTTAATTCGATCAATATATTATCGAAACATTTTTGTGAATTAGAAATTCAAAATAAAACAAAGAATATTGAAATAAAAGAAACTCTAACAATAGCTTGTCGATTAAAGGATTTAGACAAGCTAAAAATAGAAAATGACATGTTAGAGGAACAAATGCAAATTATATAATTTTTTGCATGCTCAATATTTTTTGCTTCAAAATTGAAAAATTGTGAGTTAAGAAATTATGATAAACTAAATGGGAAATTTAAATATCACAATGTAAAAATTAGAGAATTTGATCTAAATTAAAACTTTAGACTTAGCGCTTTCAGCGAGAAAATTAAATGTTAAATTTCTTTATGAGGCTTTGTCTAAGGAAGTGATTGTTGCTCCAATAACCAAGAAGGCCTAGTACCTCGCCACAACTTGGATGCCAAAATATGGAAATAAAATGTTTAATTAACTTTCTGGTAAAAAATTAAAAAATGCATTAAAAAGTTTTTAACATTTATTTTTGGAAATCTTTCAAAAATAATTTTATACTTAGAAACATTTTCATGCGTAAAATTTTTTTTACTTAGAAATTATTTAACTTAGAATAATTTTTTGCTAAAAATTATTGCAAATTCTCTAACTTAGAATTTATTTAACTTAGAATTCTTGTTAAGAAAGTTAGAATTTTTTTTTAACTTTTAGATTTTTTTTGGAACCCCATTTTTTATGTGATCAAAGGGGGAGAAGGAAAAGTATAAGTCTAGGGGGAGGTAGACCAAAATCTAAAATTTTCTATCTTTTTACACTTAATTGCAAATTTAGTTAAGTTTATTTTTATGTCTATTTTTACCCTAGCTTAACTTGGGTTGCTCACATCAAGAAGGGGGAGATTGTTGGAACCCCAAGGTTGTTTTGGTGTGATTAACAAGTTAAGTTAAGTCTTGTATGTTTTTAACCTTGTGTCTAAGTGTGCAGGAGGTTAGGAGCATAGGTAGTCAAGCGGAAGACGCAGCTAGAGAGAAGAACGGCACGCGGTGCGTCTGAGGGACGAGGCGCTGCAGAAGAGTACATCGGCGGACGAGAAGGAAGCGTGCGGTGGTTCCGAGGGACGAGAAGCCGGAGCGGAAGACTGCTCGAGGATCAAGAGACGCAGCTAGCGAGAAGGTCGACACGGGGTGCGACCGAGGGACGAAGACTGCTGATGAGTACGCTGGCGGACGAGAAGGAAGCACGCGGCGATTCCGAGGGACGAGAAGCCGGAGCGGAAGCCTGCTCGAGAAGATCGGAAGTTGGGTTCGGGTGAGCCCTATTCCGGATAGCAGAGATCACCCAAGCGAGCGGAAGACTCGGTCTGAGGCGAACGGAGCCCGAGCAGAATACCCAGGTTGGAAAAAGTCAACGGGGTTGACTTTCCCATCAGAGGCGCCTGGAACCCTTCCGGACGTCCGGAGTTGACTTTTTGACCAGATCGAGTTTTGACTCGATCTGAACGTTAGGGGATAAAGTTTATCTCCCAGGGCGATCAGAATCCTTCGGGGCGCCCCGATCATGGCTATAAATATAGCCTTGGTCCAGAAGTTTTTCAACAACTCAGAAATTATAACTCCAACACTTGTACACTCACTTTCTAGATTAGCTTCTCTGTTTTGCGCTTCAACGTTGTACGAGGCTTCTCTGCCTGAAGGAGTATTTAGTGCTACATTTTCCTTGGATTAACAACCTCCCCGGTTGTAACCAAGTAAATCTGGGTATGCCTCATCTTTTCTGTTTTTCTGTTTAAGTTATAATTTATGCAAGTGTTTTGTTAAAAGATCGAGAAGGGTTGTGCTTTTATTTTTTCAGGCTATTCAACCCCCCTTCTAGCTGGCCGCCAACGATCCAACAAATGGTATCAGAGCCAAGACATCTCAGAAGGACTAACCGCCTACTGAAGCAACGAGATTGTCGAATTGAATATCTACCCACCAACGTTCAAGAGGGAGTTTGCTTTTTGGAAGCGACGAATGCAGGTTCACTTTAAAACTGATTTTAATATGTTATTAATAATGGAATTTGGTTATGAAGCTCCAAAGGATGCAAAAGGAGAAGAACTTGAGATGCATCAATGGACTGACGAGCAGCGTGATGAATTTATGACAAATGGTGCTGACTCCAGTCTTTTAAGCATACTACCTGCCAAGGATCTCGACATAATTGGACAATACAAAAGTGCAAAAGAACTTTGGGAAAAGTTCTTGAAGCTCTATGAAGAACCACTTGCAGTCGAATCCAAATACTCGATGGACACCAAACCACCGTCAGAAGAATCCAGGACGGAGGAAATTGTCGGAACAACACTCACCGCCGAGTATCTACCAGAGGACGCAATCAGCTCTTCCTCAAAAAGCATCAAAAGCATCGATGAAAGGGGAGCAACGTCGGGAGAAAGAAGCTCAGCAGGGGGAGAATTAACAACAGAAAAGGTAAGTTAGGTATGACCTTCACCTCCTGACCAACTGCTTAATTCGATCAATATATTATCGAAACATTTTTGTGAATTAGAAATTCAAAATAAAACAAGGAATATTGAAATAAAAGAAACGCTAACAACAGCTTGTCGATTAAAGGATTTAGACAAGCTAAAAATAGAAAATAACATGTTAGAGGAACAAATGCAGATTATATAATTTTTTGCATGCTCAATATTTTTTGCTTCAAAATTGAAAAATTGTGAGTTAAGAAATTATGATAAACTAAAGTGGAAATTTAAATATCACAATGTAAAAATTAGAGAATTTGATCTAAATTAAAACTTTAGACTTAGCGCTTTCAGCGAGAAAATTAAATGTTAAATTTCTTTATGAGACTTTGTCTAAGGAAGTGGTTGATGCTTCAATAACCAAGAAGGCCTCGTGCCTCGCCACGACTTGGAAGCCAAAATATGAAAATAAAATGTTTAATTAACTTTCTGGTAAAAAATTTAATAAATGTTTTAAAAAGTTTTTAACATTTATTTTTGGAAATCTTTCAAAAATATTTTTATACTTAGAAACATTTTCATGCGTAATTTTTTTTTACTTAGAAATTGTTTAACTTAGAATAATTTTTACTGAAAATTATTGCAAATTCTCTAACTTAGAATTCTTGTTAAGAAAGTTAAAAAAAATATTTAACCCTTAGATTTTTTTCGGAACCCCATTTTTTATGTGATCAAAGGGAGAGAAGGAAAAGTATAAGTCTAGGGGAGGTAGACCAAAATCTAAAATTTTCTATCTTTTGACACTTAATTACAAATTTAGTTAAGTTTATTTTTATGTCTATTTTTACCCTAGCTTAACTTAAGTTGCTCACATCAAGAAGGGGGAGATTGTTGGAACCCCAAGGTTGTTTTGGTGTGATCAACAAGTTAAGTTAGGTCATGTGTGTTTTTAATCTTGTGTCTAAGTATGCAGGAGGTTAGCAGCACAGGTAGTCGAGCGGAAGACGCAGCTAGCGAGAAGGACGGCACGCGGTGCATGCGTCCGAGGGACGAGGCGCTGCGGAAGAGTATACCGGCGGACGAGAAGGAAGCGTGTGGTTGATCCGAGGGACGAGAAGCCGGAGCGGAAGACTGCTTGAGGAGCAAGAGATGCAGCTAGTGAGAAGGTCGGCACGGGGTGCGACCGAGGGACGAAGACTGCAGATGAGTACGTTGGCGGGCGAGAAGGAAGCACGCGGCGATTCCGATCGACGAAAAGTCGGAGCGAAAGCCTGCTCGAGAAGACCAGAAGTTGGGTTCGGGTGAGCCCTATTCCAGATGGCAGAGATCACCCAAGTGAGCGGAAGATTCGGTTTGAGGAGAACGGAGCCGGAGCAGAAGACCCGGGTTGGAAAAAGTCAATGGGGTTTACTTTCCCATCCGGGGCACTTGAAACCCGGAGTTGATTTTTTTGACCAGATCGAGTTTTGACTTAATCTGAACGTTAGGGGATAAAGTTTATCCCCCAGGGCGTCCGGAACCCTTCGGACGCCCTGACCAAGGCTATAATTATAGCCTTAGTCCAGAAGCTTTTCAACAACTCAGAAATTATAATTCCAATAGTTGTACGCTCACTTTCTAGATTAGCTTATCTGTTTTACGCTAGAGAAATGATGTCTGGATCAGCATGAAAATGTCGCATTTTGATATGCCTATTCATTCCTTCTGGAAGTTTTTTTTATTCAACACCGCTTTAAATTCAGCGCTTGCAAATGGTAAATCTTAGAGAATGATCGAAGTTCCAACCGGTCTTCTGATCACTTGTTTATCTAGTCAATTTATTTAGATAATGCATATGAAAGTAAGCTTCCATTTTTGTGATATGACTGAAGAGTGCACGTCTCAGATGTTGATTTATTTAGATTCAATTTCTTGGACAATATCTTAGTTGTTGATTCATTTAGACTCAATTTGGGTAGAGAAGAATAACACATTTCAGATAGATATATCTGTTGTGTTTTATTCTACATATACATGGGAAAGAATTTGATTTCATTAAATCAAACTCTAAAATGATTTAAGCTATGTTCAATTTTGGGAGCAAAAAAGTTTAAAGATGTCTTTAAGGACCATTTTAGCCATCAGAAGCAAGAAATGAGAAGCATTTGATTAGTCATCTAAAACCATATATTGTAACAATATACAATCAAATACTTTGAAATGTCATATAAATGTGTTGGAGCATCACCATAAAAACTACATTTGAGTTTACAAACAAATTAACGTAGCAATTCAGCATCCACCTTTCTTTTGGTCGGCCTAATCTCAAATCCAGCGAATACAAGGCCTTTCTTCCAATGGAGTACTTCGACGTCACGAAACATTATCACAACCTCTCCTTCATCGCCTTGATCGTTATAAATCTCACCTAGCTCCATTTCCAACCATCCATCCCCTCTCAACTGTATTTTCTTTTCTTCTTCCTCCTCGTCATCATCTGGTTCCAAAGAGACACGATTTTCTTGTGAATGAGCTCCTAAGTGGACGGTGACCTTTTGAGAATTGGAATCAAGACCATATGAATTGGGATTTAACTTGTAGATCATGTATGCTGTATACATTGTCTTTTTGGAGAGGAATCGACTTTCTATTTTGCCAGCGATCTCAAGCCAACAGACAGATAAAAGCTCAACCTGCTTACTAAATCTGAATAAACTTATAGCAAATCAAACATCATGTTAAACAATCAACTATATTATCTTAAGATGGATGGGCAAATAAATAAATATGTTTATGAGCAAGGTATTCAATTTACTAATTACTTATTTATGTTCCTGAGTTAAAAACAAGTTTCAATAACACATTAAACTAAATGAATAAATTTAGTACATATATATTTAACTTATTAATATTCTTGAATAAAGATTATGAATTGGTGTGATGTGAACAATATGAAGAATATAATCATCACCTCTTCTTCTCCTTATCTTTAGGATGTATGTAGTTTTATTAGAATAAATTTTAGAATTAGGTCAATTAGAATTTATTATTTTTTAGAATTTAGTTTTAGTCCTATTAGGGTATAGACTAAGTCATGTTGTTTTAGTCCTATTAGGGTTTAGACTAAGTCATGTTATCCATCTATAAAAAAAATTTGAGATTTTTTTTTTAATCTTAACAAGAGTTTTAGGTGATTGCGAGTATGAGAGAATAATTTTGTATCAACATATTATTTACCATTAATAAAAGTTTTTCCTTCAACTTCTTCTTTTGAATCTACAAATGGAATCAGAGCCAATAGTCTATCTATTATACTATATATGTGGAGAGGTCACTAGTGCATAGTTGGAAATATAGGATCAAATTTACTTTATTGATGGGAGTTGATAATCAAGTCGCTTTGGTAGATATGACCATTCTGAAAATAATCTTGATAATAATAATAATAATAATAATAATAATAATAATAATAATAATAATAATTATTATTATTATTATTATTATTATTATTATTATTATTATTATATCACTTAGAGTACTCATATGCAATTATTTCCATATGATCAAGATTTGTGGGAGATTATTGGGGCAGTGAGATATCAAGACTAGCAAATCAAGATAATCTTAAAACGTAAGAGATCAAGACTGTAAATTAATGTATTCTTTATCGATATGTATAAAGGATGATTTGCTATAGGGCATCAAGGATGCGAAGACACCCAAAGAGGCATGGGACACTTGCTAAAATTTTCATTCGAACAAATGATGCTAAGCTACAACAACTTGAGAATGAACTGATGTGGTGGTAAAAGGGTTCCACCAAGAACGAGTCAAAAGTGAGGAAAACAGTCAATGTGGAGGTTAAAGTCAAGACGGTCAAAGTCATAAAGTCGTCGGGCCATAAAAGTTGACCGAGCAAAAATAGCAGCAGGCCAATTGGGTATTCCAACCTATTTGGAGAAAGGAGAGTTTGCTCAACTCGGTTGATGAGAGGGGAGTGGCTGTGCGCAACGGTGAAGACCAATTGAGAGTTACTCCGACCGGACCTCCTATTCGGCCAGGCGAGGAACAGACAAAAGTGCCAGTCGGCCGTGAAGAGGAACAACCTCGAGCGACCAAGCGAGGAACCTCGGCCGAGCGGTTCCCCTGCTCGGCCAAATAGTGGGACCCCTTGTTCAGCTCATCGTATCCTCCTGAGAGTTAGTGCCGCTGACAACAGGGCATTTTCTGTCAGCAAATCGTTCGACGGAAGTTTCCAATATCATGTTAGAGATCTGCAAGCCCTGTTAAGGAAATGTGCCAGGGACACTTTTCTAACGGATCTTTTCATAGGACAGTTGGGAAAGCGTGCACATGCATTGAGAAGCATGTACGTACGCTAACGGGGCGCTATCTAAGGGAGGGGGGGGGGGGGTCATGTGACTATTGCAGCTTCTTTGTTGCTCCAATGTTCTACTATTTTTCTATTGTTTTAGTGACTAACTTGAGCATCGGAGGAGCAACGTCGGGGACTCTTTTTCTGGTCCGGCACTAACGTTATTTGTCTCACAGGGCGGAGCACAACGAAGTTTTCACAGAGTCAACAGCGGAGCCACATCCCTAGCTAGCTATCTTCATCGATTTCCGATAGGATCATATTGGCGCTGTCTGTGGGAACTTAACCTGCATCGAAGACGTGAAGATGGAGGACCTGGATGACTTACGACTGTGATGCTGACACTAGAGGAATTGGACATGCTGATACAAGCACGAGCAACTAAGATGTTGGAACAGCAGTAGCAGGCAGGGGCTTAGCGCCATGCAAATGAACCCACAGCATCGGCAATAGGCCAGCAGGCCACCCACCAAGACCAAGCGGAACTAGCGGTCAGTCGGAGGGCAAACAACAAGTCGACTGGCACGATTGGAGACGCACCAAACATGCCTATCCCGTTTCATTGAACATTGTTCCACACCCCTTTAAAGGAACATGGCCGAGCGGATCGAGCACAAGGGTCCTTCTCGGATGATGCACCTATCCGGGATGAATGGAAGGGTAAGGCACCTAGGCCCGATGACGCTCTTGAACGGATAAATAGGAAATTCGCTCAGGGGATCTTGGACGACCAACTTCCATGACATTATGCGCCATTGACGATTGGGGAATATAATGGAGCAGGCAACTCAGAGGACCACCTGATCAAGTTTAGTAACATGGTCACACTCTATCAGTACACCGATGGAGTAAAGTGTCGAGTATTCCTCACCCCTTTCAGCATTGGCACAAAGGTGGTTTAGACGATTGACGATCAGATCAATTCACAGTTTCAAAGACTTCCGAGTGACGTTTCTGTAACATTTTGCCAGCAGTCGCTGTTGCCAGAAGATAAATGTTAACTTATTCATAGTGAAACAAGAGCCCAAGGAGGTGTTAAGGGTCTACATCAAGAGATTCAACCTAGTAGCCATGGAAATCGAATCGGCCAACCTAGAGATATTGGTAAGCGCCTTCTCGCAGGGACTTATAGAGGGTGAATTCTTTCGTTCCCTCATCCGAAGACCACCAAAAAACTTCGACCAGCTGCTTGGGCGAGCTAGCGAATACATCAACGTGGAAGAGATCCAAGCTGCAAGAAAGAAGGAAGTGACAGTCGAGCCTACCATCACCCTTGAATGTCGGTCAGCTAGTAGTAACCAACCGACAAAAGGTCCCCGGGCGGGGGTGACCCATCTGCACCAGGAGACCTGAGCCCACGCTGTGCAGCATGTGGAAGCAGAACGACCAAAGGCTACTAAAGGTAGGCCTTGGACACCACTGTTCTGCTTGTACCATCATTCAGCGACGCACAATACTCGAGACTGCTATGACTTGAGACAAGCTCTAAGCTGACTGACACCTCCCGGATATCGCCGTTGGTCACTGTATCGGCATCACAATCGCTAAGCAGGTGGATGATGGGAAGAAGAAAGGCCGAAGGCCAAGCAGTGTCAACACTAGCCTCATCGTAGAGGTAATGCAAGTCCCACCCAAGTTTCTGTCAAGTGGGCTCGACCCTCATCTCGGGAGGAGGAGAAGAGAATCAAAGCTGCCCGGGGTGACATTGGGATGATCACCGGTGGCTCGACAGATGATGATTCCAACAGGGCAAGGAAATCACACGCCCGACAATTAGAGATATACGTCGTCGGGTGTGGCACGGAGAAGGCCGAGGGATTGAAAATCAATTTTGGTTCTCAGGACCTAGAGGGACTTTAGCTCGGAGTAGAATCAAATATCTGGGCAGAAATAGAGAAATTTATGGAGGCGGGTCACATTCGTGAGGTTCAATTCCCGAGCTAGCTGGCCAACGTTGTGCTGGTCTCTAAGCCAGGTAATAAGTGGTGAGTCTGCATTGACTTCCGCGATTTAAACAAAGCTTGTCCAAAGGATTTCTATCTCATGCCGCGAATTGGTCAAATGGTGAACTCCATGGCGGGCTACGACCTGATCTGCATGCTTGATGCATGCCAGAGCTACCACCAAGTGTCGCTCGCCAAGGAAGATCAAGAGAATGTCAACTTTATCATGGACGACGGGACCTATTGCTACAACATTATGCCATTCAAACTGAAGAACGTCGGCACCACTTACTAAAGACTGATGAACAAGGTATTCCGATGGTAGATCGGCCGGAATATGGAGGTATATGTCGATGACATATTAATAAAATATCTTCGAGCCACTGACCTTTACGCAAACATCGAAGAAACCTGCCGAACCCTGAGGACATACAGAATCAAACTCACCCCGAGCAAGTGCCTGTTCGGTGCGAAGAGTAGCCGCTTTCTCGGTTACATCATGACCGAGCGGGGAATTGAGGCAAATCCACGCAAAGTGAAGGCGTTGTAGGAATGCCCCTGCCGCACAACTTAAAGGAGACCCAGCGATTGATCGGACGGATCACTATGTTGCCAAGGTTTATCTCCAAGTCGTCCAATCGGAGCCACCCGTTCTTCAAGATCCTGTGTCGAGCGACAAAATTTTAGTGGGACGAGAAATGCGACAAGGCACTTGAAGAAACCAAGAAATAACTTGCTTCTCTACCTATACTAGCAAAGCCCGTCATTGGCGGGCCCCTCTAGATTTACTTATTGTCCACAGAGCGAGCGATTGGGTCGGCGATAGTGCCGTAGAACATCTCTGAACAATAGTCAGTATATTTCTTAAGTCATATATTGAAAGATGCAGAAATCCGCTATACATGTCTCGAAAAATTGGCATACGGGTTAGTACTCACTGCTCGGAGGATTCGTCTATATTTTCTCTCACATCCAATCGTGGTGCTGACTAACAGCGCGCTGGGAAGAGTCCTCCTAAACCCGGAGGCATCCAGACAGTTGATTAAGTGGACCACCAAGCTAAGCGAGTTCAACATGTAATATCAACCTCGGATGGCAATCAAAGACCAAGCCTTAGTTGATTTCGTCACAGAGGTATAGATTGTTGAGCTGGACGTGACTTGGAAAATATATATGGATGACTCATCCACTTGGCAAAGTAGTGGAATCGACATTCTCTTAATATCGCCGCGCGAGAATAGGATGCAGCTATCCGTGCAGCTAGACCATCGCACTACAAATAATGAGGCAGAATATAAGGCCTTGATAGCTGGCCTGCCAGTAGCCCGATATGTGGGAGCCACAAGAATTCTCATCCACTCGGATTCTCAACTAATGGTTCAGCAATTAGCAGGAACATTCGAGATAAATAGCGTCCGGCTCAAGCTGTATAACTAAACTTAAAATTAAACTTAAAAATTAAAACTTAAAAGTAAAATTAAAAATTAAAATTAGCTGTATGCCTAAAATTAAAACTAAAAATTTAAACTTAAACTTAAAATTAAAATTAAACCTAAAATTATAAATTTAAAATTTAAAATTAAACTTAAAAGTAAAATTTAAAATTAAAATTAAAATTAAAATTTTAACTTAAAATTAAAATAAAAAATTAAATTTTAAATTAAAATTAACCTTAAATTAAACTTAAACTTTAAATTAAAATTAAACCTAACTTAAACTTAAAAGTAAAATTAAAACTAAAACTTAGGGTGTCCTTTTTACAGCATACATATGTTTTATTGAAATCTAGGTACTTGAATAGGACATTTTTTACCCAGTATTGCACTTCTATCACATAGGTCATTGAGCATTACTAGTTAGATAAACTTGTTTACTGCAGACATGTAGTAAATTTTGATTTGTGTGTTTAGTTCTATAACAACTTAGAAAAGATAAATGACCTGACCTACTCCACCAGAGTTGGTGGAAAGGATTTTCACTTCTCTCCTACCTTGTTATATGATAGTTTAGAACTTAGGAGGTCAGCATGCCTATTTTTGTGTTATCCTAGTAGGATCTGTTATTTGGCAAGCCCTACTCCCATATTACATCAGATACTATCTATATGCACTTTTTTGGGGAGGAGAGACTACCTACAGTGACTGACTTTAGGTCACTCTCTCTCAGGGTTCAAGACTATATTCTATATCGAGTCCTGACCACATGCATTCTGTCGATCACATCTCGTGACGTTGCGATGATGCGACCTTCCCACTCCTTTTTGTATGCCCTTTGTCAGCGACTAGATTTTAACATTGTATTATATATGTTTCATAGTATCATACATGCATCCAGTCTCATCACTAGGCGTAAGATTCATATGTCCTATTGCCACATCTTGACATACATATTTTCGACCATAGGAGTATATATGACCCAAGGTACGTCCAGCTCCCTTAGTGCATATGACGAGTTTGATCAGCGTCAGCTAGCCCTAGTGCATATAGACATCACTGCTCAAGGGGTTCTAGCCTGGAGAGGTGGGCCGCAGCCAACCATACCAGTCTAGGCCGGGGATGACTTTCCAGCAGAGGGAGAGGAGTTGCCAGAGTTTTCGGCTGAGGAGATATTTGGGTATGCTCCGACTTCGGACCTACCTTTAACTTCAACCCAGCCCTCGACTTCTCTATCCGTTGAGGATCGACTCGCTCGACTTGAGGAGTCCTCTGCGTAGCTTCGGCAATCAGTCTCGGATGGATCCAACACACTCCAGGGGGAGATGACCACTGGATTTACTTTCCTCTGAGATGACATGACCACCAGATTCGAGCAGATTCTTCAGGCTCTACGTGCTCCTGAGCGACCCCTACCACCACCTGCTGATGATGATCAGACCTGATCATGTACATTATTATGCATTGTATATGACTTGACTTACTATTTTCGGTTAGTTATTTTTCAGTCTGATTGTTAAAATTAGGAATGTCTTTCATAGACTAGGACCATCATTTTCAAAATTACTTTCAAAAAATTTCAAATTCTAGGGCAAAATTCTTTACTTATTTTTCTCAAAATTCTCTTATTTTTAGAACTTTCAAAATCAATTTTAGTCTTAGTCTAGATCGAACCATAGAAAGCATATTCCTATAGATTTAGGACTTGAGCATCTCGCCAACATATTAGGACTACTTTGCTTGTGATTGCCAAACTTAGAAAAGGGGTGAGATGCATAGGCAGCTTGCTTGGACTTAAGATGATTATATCAGTGTATCAACATAAGTCTGGGCATTAAATACCAAATTTATAGTGATTGGGTTAAATAATCCAGGTTAGTCAAACAGTAACTGGTTAAAAATACTTAACCTGACTAACCAAGTGAGCACTGTTATCTTCTGATAGTTAGTTGGTAACTAATGGTTAGACAGTTAAGGATAATTTATAGTTGATTAGATTATTTTAAAGTAATCTCAGGTTCAGGGGAGGATAAATAAGCCAACAAAATTTTGAAAACATTCCATTTTTTCGAAAGTCTATTTTAAAATTATTACATGTCTTGAAAAATTAGTTTGAAAACAGTTTCAATTTTGTTAAACTACTTTAAAATAATTTTAAATATTACAACACTTAGCATTTTAACTTTTTGTTTTTAAACTTTTAATTTTTTTTTGAAAAACTTAGCAAACCTTAAAATTTTCGAAGTTAGTAAATTTTAAAAGTATTTTCAACTTTATTACTCTTGTGAAAATACTAACATACGGTGTTCTAAAATTCATTATAAAAAATATCTTTAAAATATTTTTACAATCTGCTTTACAAAACACTTTGAAAAAGTTGTGAACAGGTTCTTTTCAAAACTTATTTTTTAACTTTGAAATTTTTAATAAGTTATTTTCTTTATCATTTTGAAAAACTAAGTGGTTTCAAAACTATCTTTAAACATATTTTGTAAAATATTTTTTACAAGTTTTTATAGTTATACATTTTTTTTTCCTTTTTCCTCCCTTAAAGTAACCCTGAGATATATTGTAAAAAAAATGTCTTACTTTCCCTAACAAATTTTTTTCTATTCATATTTTCTGATGAATGCCAAAGGGGGAGGATTAAAGGGTTAAGTTGAAATAAATCAGGGTTAAGTGGAAACAAATCGAAATCCGAATAACTTAAACCATATCACGTGTTTATTTATGCTTGCATTTTTTTCCCTAACTTAACCCAGGTTGTCATTGCATCAAAAAGAGAGAGATTGTTAGTGCGACTTGTACTAATGATCTAACACGGGTTTTGATGAATGACAAGTATGTTAAGTTAAGCTTTATTGTGATCTAACCATTTAATTAAGTGTGCAGGAAATCCAACTAGGTCGACGGGCTGACCGGATAGCTGGTATGAAATTTAGCTAGGTCGATGGGCCAACTAGATAGCTGGTACGAAATCTAACTAGGTTGACGGGCCGACCGGATAGCTGGTACGAAATCTAGCTAGGTCGACAGGCCGACCGGATAGTTGGTACAAAGTCCAGCTAGATCGACGGTCCAATCGGATAGCTGGTATGAAATCCAGATAGGTCGATGAGCTGATGGAATATCTGTAACAAAATCCAACTAGGTCAACGGGCTGACCAAATAGTTGGCACGAAGTCTAGACAAGTCGATAGGCTGACTGGATATCTGGCAAACTGGTAAGTTAAGGTAAGTCACTGGAGGAGAGTGACCAAGTGAGAACGCGTCTCGGTTGGAGGGGCAGTAGGTGTCGGTCAAGTTTAGGTCCATTTGGGATCCCTAAGCTGAGACCTTGACTAGTTCTTGGTCCTATTGAAGTTAATTTTTCAAGACCAGTGTAGTGGGACTCGACATCTTTCAATATTTGGCTTAAAAAATATACGGGTTGTTGTTCATGGCCATTCTACTTAACTAATGCCGAGCCGACCACATACTCGATAGACGACAGATAGATCCAGAGTGGCTCCCCAGCGCTTAGCTTAGCTAACACAGGCAAGGAGTTAAGATACTCCTTGAGCTCTTCCAACACCTAGTTGGACTCCGTGTCCCACTGGAATTTTTTCGCTCAGCGCAGCACCTTGAAGAACGATAGGCTCTAGTCGGATAACTTGGATATGAATCCGGACAATGTTGTGATACGTCCGGTCAGCTGTTGGGCCTCCTTTAAGCTGCGTGGTGGAGGCATATCTTGCAGCACCTTCACCTTACTCATATTTGCCTCAATCCCCCGCTCGGTGATGATGTAACCCAAGATCGACCGCTCCTCACACTGAACAGACACTTGTTTGGGTTGAACTTTATTCCATAGGTCCTCAGAGTTTGGCATGTCTTGTCGACACCTACACAAAGATCGACAGCTTAGAGGGATTTAATTAAAATGTCATTAACATATACCTCCATATTACGATCGATCTGCCTTTGGAACACTTTGTTCATCAGCCTCTGATGGGTGGCGCCGACGTTTTTCAGTCTGAATGGCATGACGTTGTAACAGTATGTTTCGTCGGCTGTAATGAAGCTAGCCTTCTCCTGATCATCTCGGGTGAACGGCACTTGGTGGTAACCCTAATACGCATCGAGCATGTAGATCAGCTCACAGCCCGCTGTGGAGTCCACCATTTGATCTATCCTAGGCAGTGGCTAGAAATCCTTTGGACATGCTTTGTTCAAGTCACGGAAGTCAATGCAAACACACCATTTGTTGCCCAGCTTGGAGACCAGCACCACATTAGCGAGCCAGCTCGGGAATTGGACTTCCCGTATATGACAGACCTCCAACAGTTTCTCTATCTCCACCCGGATAATTAGGTTTTGCTTCGCGCTAAAGTCTCTTTTTTTTTGCTTCATAGAACGAGCATCCGATCAAACATAAAGCTCACGCTAAGTGATACTCTGCGAGATTCCGAGGAGTTTATGGGTCGACCAAGCGAACACGTCATGGTTTCTCCTAATGCAGGTGACCAGCTCAGCCTTCTTTGCGCTTTCCAGATCGGCAGCAATGAAGGTGGTCGCTTCTGATAAGCTCGGGTGGATTTGGCCACCTCCTTTTCTTCATACACCAGCATAGGAGGCTTATCTGTGATAATAGTGCTCACCTCCAAGCGCGTATTTTTCCGAGCAACCTTTGCTTTTGCTCTAATCATCTCGACGTAGCATCACCAAGCGGTCAATTGGTCACCTTTTGTAACAACCCAAATTTCCTCATTTCGAGTCCTAATAGTACTTAAAAATATTTAGAAATGCTTTAGAAAAATTCTAGAGATTTTTAGAAATTTTTAGAGTATTTTTATGTATTTTTTGGAGTTCATTTGGTATTTTTACCAAAAGAAACAAGTTGCAAAAAATAAAGAAAATTAGCCGAGATTTGAACCTACAACCTCTGGCCGAACCAAGCCTTAATCAAATCCGGCTGACCAAGTGGTCAAGCAGGCGGTTCTGTTTAGAAAAGGTAGTAAAATTTATTTAAGATAGTTAACAGAATATTGGATTATAAAAGGGATAAGTTGATATTGGATTTGTCTGTTTAGAAAAAGTAGCGAATTTATTTAAGATAGTTAACAGAATATTGGATTATAAAAGGGATAAGTTGATGTTGGATTTGTCTGTTTAGAAAAGGTAGCGAATTTATTTAAGATAGTTAACAGAATATTGGATTATAAAAGGGATAAGTTGATGTTGGATTTGTCTGTTTAGAAAAGGTAGCGAATTTATTTAAGATAGTTAATAGAAATATTAAGTTATAAAAAGGGAGAACTTAGGGATTATTTTCCAAAACCTAAACCTCTCCTCTCCTTTTCTCTCCCGACGGCACAGCGTCTCCTGTTTGGGCAAAGGAAAAAAGGGGGGGGGGGATCTAGGGTTCCTCTCCGGCGGCCGGCCAAGGGAGATTTCCGGGAGATCTTCACATGGTTGTGATCCTCTCGTCAAGGGGAAACCGTGAGCACGAAGGAGGGGTCGAAGCTTGCAATTCCCGCAAACCCTAGAAGTTTTCTTTCCGGTTGTAAGCCCAAGAACGCAAAGGTAAGTGCTTCTCACCTGCAATAGGAGTAGTTTCGGACCTTTGTTCTTCTTGAATTTGAAGCATAAGAAGCGCTTATAGTGCAGATTTTTAATTAAGCCTATAGTGCATATTTTAATTAAGCTTATAATGCAGATTTTTATGTAGAGCTTATATTGCAGATTTTAATTAAGCGCTTATAGTGCAGATTTTTAATTAAGCCTATAGTGCAGATTTTAATTAAGCTTATAATGCAGATTTTTATGTAGAGCTTATATTGCAGATTTTAATTAAGCGCTTATAGTGCAGATTTTTAATTAAGCTTATAGTACAAATTTTAATTAAGCTTATAGTGCAGATTTTTATGTAGGCTTATAGTGCAGATTTTAATTAAGCTTATAGTGCAGATTTTTAATTAAGCCTATACTGCAGATTTTAATTAAGCTTATAATGCAGATTTTTATGTAATCTTATAGTGCAGATTTTAATTAAGCATATAGTGTAGATTTTTAATTAAGCTTATAATGCATATTTTTATTTAAGCTTATAGTGTAGATTTTAATTAAGCCTATAGTACAGATTTCAATTAAGCTTATAGTGCAGATTTTAATTAAGCTTGTAGTGCAGATTTCTTAGAGCTTAAAATGTAGATTTCTTTAGAGCTTGTAGTGCAGATTTCTTAAGAGCTTATGGTACAGATTTCTTTAAAGTTTATATTGCAGATTTTTTGTGGAACTTGTAATGCAGATTTTTGGTGAAATTTATAGTACAGATTTTTGGTGAAACTTGTAGTGCAGATTTTTAGTGGAACTTATAGTATAGTTTTTAAAGAAAAAGATTATAGTGTAGTTTGGTTAAGTATTATAGTGCAGAATTTATGTTTGCATAGTATGCAGAAATAGTGTAGCATAGAATGCAGAATCTTGATTAGTATAGTATGCAGAATTTTGATTAGCATAGTATGCAGATTTTTGTTTATGCATTTCAAAGTTAGAATTTGTTTAAACATTTCAGTTTTTAAAGAAACATTCTTTTATTAGAAGTATTAACAAGTGTAAGAAAGATAAAGAAAAGAAAGAGAAAGGCCAAGGCCTTAAGTAGATCCCAAAGTCAAGACTTTAGGGATTTTGACACACAAGGTGCTTAAAGAAAATGCCGAGGCATTATATATTAGAAGTAATAAAAGATAAGAAGTATTTTACTTTATTTAAGAGGCTAGTACCCGACTTCCGAGGTTGTCGTTAAACAAATCCAGGTGTCCAATTCCGAGGTCTTGGCCCTGGTAGACCGAGGTCTGCTCTTTTAGGATTGGTGGCTCGCTACCCCAACCTATTAGGGAACGTGCATAAGATGGTACTACGCCTGGGCCCAAGAAGAAAGTTGATTATTATTTTGAAGTATTAAAGTATAAATTTTTAAACAAGTAAAACAAGCTTCACATAAGTTTAAAATCCTGCAAGTTTAGTTTTCTTTTATGCTAGCATGTTTAGCATTTCAGCCTGTTTGATTCCTTTACTATTGGATGAACATGAGTAGTCTTCAGTAAGCATTCAGTTAGTTAATGTTATAGATATATGTACATGCATATCGAGTTTTATGAGTTAGATAGCGCTTACTAAACAATTTTACTTATAGTTGCATTTCCTCTTACTACAGATAAAGGAAAGGAAAAGTTATAGCAAAGGAAGGCGACAAGGAGGTGCGGATGGATGTGTGATACCTGGACTATAGAAGCCTTGGGATTTAGAATAAGAATTTATTAACAAAGAGTTGAGTAGAATGTATTAGATGAGTCATTTAGTCTTCCGCTGCTAGTTAATTGTATGTTTTGAGTTCTCCGAGAGTTTTAGGAATTACTTTCAACATGTGTGCAATGTTAGTTAAGATAAGTTAGTAGTCCAGTAGCGCTCCGCCCTCACAGTCCAGTAGTGAGGAGGGTGGGGTGTTACACCTTTGACTTCTCCTACTTTATCATCCACTGGGAATTTGATCTTCTGACAGTAGGTGGATACCACCGCTCGGAATTTGTTGAGTGCCGGTCGGCCTAGGATGACGTTGTAGGCCGAAGGTGCGTCCACCACAATGAAATTGGTGGTTCTTGTCCTCTTCAAGGTCTCCTCTCCGAGCGAGATGGCAGCTTGGTCTGGCTGATCGGCAACACTTTGTTGCTCGTGAAGCCGTAGAGCGGGGCCATCATTGGCAGCAACTTACTCTGATCAATTTGCAATTGATCAAACACCTTCTTGAATATGATGTTCATCGAATTCCATGCATCAACAAAAGTTCTATGAATTGTATAATTAGCGATTATCGCTCGGATGATCAGTGCATCATCGTGAGGGATTTCCACTCCCTCTAAGTCTTTCGGGCCGAAGCTGATCTCGAGTCCTCCGACTCTTGCCTTGTTGTAGCTAACAGCGTGGGTCTCGAGTCACCGAGCGTACGACTTGGTCGTTCGGTTAGAATCACCGCCGGTTGGTCCACTGACGATCATTCCTATTTCTCTCCGAGTGGCATTGCTTTTGCTTTCCTCATCATATTCTGATGGTCTAATCCGTTCAGTAGAAGCTCGAGCGGTCTGAGGGGATTGATGATGGCATGGCTCAGTCGTCTTCCTCTCCCCTTCCCTTCGCCTTCTAGGTCGTCCCCTATGTCGTCGATCAGGAGATGGTGATCGACAATGATATCCTCGTGGGACCAGTCTACTAGCTATCAGCTTCAGATCATAGCAGTCCCGCGTGATGTGTGTCGCTGACTGGTGGAAGGAGCAGAAGAGGGGGGGGTCTATACCTTGCCTTTTGTGGCCTTCGGGCGACCAACCGTCACATGCTGTACAACATGTGTCCTTGGCTCTTGACGGGCTCCACCCGATCAGGGCTCCTTCGGAGGTTGATGGCTGCTCGGCGACCTCCGTTCAGATGCATTTGCTGGCTCGGTGGGTGTTTCTCTTT
Organism: Zingiber officinale; assembly: GCF_018446385.1. NCBI lineage: Eukaryota > Viridiplantae > Streptophyta > Magnoliopsida > Zingiberales > Zingiberaceae > Zingiber > Zingiber officinale. The sequence goes on along the minus strand of NC_055986.1, from coordinate 1,156,478 downwards.
TTCTTTCCACTTGGATTTCTTCCACGTTAATGTACTCCGTGACCTTTTTCTGAAGGTGTTTGAAGTCCCGTGGCGGCCTCCGAATGAGTGATCGAAAGAACTCCCCTTTTGTGAGTCCTTGGGTGAAGGCATTCACCAACACATCCGAGGAGACCGTCAGAATGTCCATCACCACCTGATTGAAGCGTTGGATGTAGGACCTCAGTACTTCCCTGGGCCTTGCTCCAAGGCGAACAAGTTAGCACTAGTCTTCTGGTGGCAGCGATTGCTAGCGAAGTGATGCAGGAAGGCTGCTCAGAAGTGCTTGAAGCTATGGATTGAGCTGTTTGACAATCGTTTGAACCAACATTGTGCCGATTCAGATAGCATGGTGAGAAAGACCTGAGATTTCACTTCACCCGTATACTGGTGAAGTGTGGCCACGTTATCAAAGGTAGATCTGCTACCTTAGCGGCCCCCTAGTACCGACCCCATGTATATGGAGGGAGGTATATGCAGGTACACAGGCCATAGGTGCATGGTGGGATAAACCTCAGGTCGTTAGTTCCTGAGAATTGTCCCATGGCCATTACGCCAGAGATGTCATGCGCTCACCATCTGCGTTACGCCCTGAGGTATGTGGCCGCGTTATCAAACTTGGCCAAATGGTCGTTCGGATCAGTTGCTCTATTATATTCCTCGATCGTTAGCGAGGTATAATGCTTCGGTAGAGGATCATCCAGAATCCCTTCGAGAACTATTGATTGATCCGCTCGGGGTGAATTGTCTTCCTTTGGCGCTTTTCTTTTTCGTGCGTTCCGAACGGATGCCTCATCCGAAGAGGATCCCCGATCTCTATCCGTCTGGCCCCTCTCTTCTGATGGAGTTCGGAATAGCGTTCGATGGAATGAGATCGGTGCATGGGGGGTTTCCCCATAGGTGTTGATCGGCTTCTTGGTCTATTCTCGAGCAGCTATTTGGTCTGCTTGCTCTACTCGTTCGGCCGACTGGCCTACAGCTAATGCCGCTGGCATTGGTGCTTGCATCAGCGCGACGAGCTCTTCTTGCATCAACGTTACTGTGTGGTGTCATCCAGCGTCTTCCATCTCCTCGTTTCGGATGCAGGTTACGTTCCTACAGATAGTGCCAAAATGATCCTGTTCGAAAGCGGGCGAGTGGAAAGCTGGGAGGTGGTAGCTTCGCTGACCGGACGTAGACCTTGCTCTGCTATGCAAAATAGATGACGTTAGTATCGGGCTAGGGAAGGGGTCCTCAGCGTTTGCCCTCCGATGCTCAAATCAGTCACCAGAATGTGGAGTAGAAGCAAAGCAATAGTAGAAAAATGCGCCAAAAGTAGATCACGTGTACCTCCGCCGGTGATGGACCCCCCCTTTATATATAGCCCTGGTGGGCGACGTACATGCTTTTCGAGGCATGGGCAAGTTCTTCGATATGTTTGTGACCACGTTCTCCAACACGTTCGCAGCCACATTCTCCAACATGTTCGGGGTCACATCCTCCACTATATCCTATGAAAGGATGTCACGAGGACCACCGTCCTACTGCTAGGCCGAGCGGATCAGCCGCTCGGCCAAGACTGCGTTCTGTCCACGGTCACGTCCCGCTGCTTGGCCGAGCGGGTAGCCGTTCGCCCGGGAGTCCTCCACTCTGTCAACTTCAGTTGTCATTCCGCGCGGCATCTGTGTAGTAACCTGCATTTCTCCGTTCGGACAAAATGAACCGGTCTCCCCTCATCGTCTCGATAATATGACTTGAACGTCTGCCTATGGTATTCTCCCGAGTCGGAAGGATTGTCCGCTTGGACTTGTCCTCTGCCGATTGAGCCCTACTTGTCCCGACCAACCATTGCATTTATCCTCCATTCGATTCTCTGACATTTGGCATTGATCATCTTGACTTTGTCCTCCACCCTGGTGGTTGACCCCGTGCCAGGTGGGTCTCCTCCTATCGCCGCATCAATAGGGATAACCTTATCCTCTGACGTCTTTTGTCTTGACATGCCCCTATTATAAAGAGCCTTGCCCTGGCTCCTATATGCATCTCCTTTATTCAGGAGATCATAAGAAAGAGACTTGAGCGGTTACGACCAGCTCACCGATCTATCCGAGGGCGTTCCCTTGGGCCAAGTATGCGCCCTACGCCCATCTCTCACATTTCCTTAATCCACTACTTAATCTGCATCTTCCTACATTCTTTGGGGGACCCTGAGCTCTAGTGTGCTAGGACCGGAAAAATCCAGTCGTTGTTTGCGGAAAGAAAGGCCAAGTATTGTTGTCTCCCTCTAGCAAAGTTTTATCCCGATCAACACCAGCACGACATCACCGGAAGTTCTGTCTTTTGGATCAAGAAGCAAGGCTAAGCCAACTAGCCTTAACCATATCTAAGAAGATCAGAAAGATCGAGAAAGTCAAACCCTAAGTATGCAAATGTTTCGCTCATTGAATAAGATAAGGTAGCAAGACTTGGTGCATATAAAAAGAGATCATCATCGAGTAAAGAATGAAGTGGATCATGATGGAAGGCCAAGTTACAGATGTATTTACTAACACCCTGTTTGGAAACAACTCAAGTGAAGGAATTGAATTGAATTTCATTAGGAATTGAATTCTGACAGAAATTGAATTTAATTCCTATGTTTGGAATGGATTAGTGAATAATAGAATTGAATTGATTCCTTAATTTGGAATCTATTTGAATTGAATTCCATTCTTATACATTTATCATTTTATCCTCATAACTAACCATTTAATAATCAAGTTAAGTATTAGAGAATAGGAAGAAGGGATCGCACAGTTAAGACATCAGTATGAAGAAGGTGACACACGGGAGAAACGGTGCAAGGAGAAGTTTTCGTCGTAAGGAGAAACGACGCACAGGAGAAATGCGGGAGAAAACAAGAGAGCCGACAGATGGAAAAAAGAGTTTTAAGTTAAAAGGGTAATTAAGTAATTTTAATTGTCCATGGTAAATTCTCTATCCAAATCTGATCATTTGAGGTCTGATTTACCGTTCACGTTTTGAATGGAATTGGAATTGAATTCCATGTCAAATCCATCTCAAAAATTCATTCTAAATTATGAAATTGAATTCCAATTATCATAAAAATTCAATTCCATAGGATTTCAAACAAGATGTAAAGGAGTTAATGGTACGAGAGTTGAAGAGTCACTGTCTCTCTCTTTATCTTCAGAGATAATACAATTTTATTATAATATATTTTAGAATAGGTTTCTTTATTGAATAAATAAAAAATGTTCTTTCTTTTATTATTAATTTTTTAGAGTTTATTAAGATATATTAGAGTTTAGACTGAGTCATTTTATCCATCTGTAAAAAGGAGCATTAAGAATTTTGAGTGATTGCGTAAATGGAAGAATATTTTTATATCAATCTATATATTATTTGTCATTAATAAAATTTTTATTTTAAATTTTCCAAGCTACACAATGTTTATGAATAATATTCATAAACAAGACTTGTGAATCAATTTCATTAATAAAACTTTTATTAAACTTGTAAATAGATAACGAAGTTGATCTTAAAATGAACAAATAATTTATCAAATTCACTAATCAACTAAACAATCTTAAAAACATAAAGTTTTAAATAACCAAACAGGCTAAAATTAAAAGCTCAATAACATTTACACATCAAGCTAGTAAAAAAAACAAAAAAAAATCAAGCCAAGTTTTAATAGTTTGGTTCATTTTAGACTTGGTTAATTAGCTTTTATTAGTTACCTTATAAGCTTTGAACAACATTAGGCGGAAAGGAATTATAAGCTTAAAGTTTTAAGTATCAAGGTGCAGCAAGATATCATTTGTCAAACGGGCAAACCATGAGTGCTGAGAAATCAGATTTTGTTGTTGAATAAGTGAAAATAAGAAAATTCCTGAAAATCATTATAATTCTCAAATGAAAGTAATGATAATGATTTAGTGGGTATGTCAAGTATGCACCATGTCAATTTTTCATCAAGTAAACTAATGCTATTAAGTATTAACGGTCAGTGGGTGAAATAAGAATGCATGGTTTGAAAAGAAAAGGAGGTATTTTATCGATTTTAAAACTCAGAGGGCATTTTGAAAAGAGATTGTAAAAGAGTGACACTGCTTTTACTTAAAAATAGTTGGAATAGAGGGTAAAAGATTTTTTTTTTTTTTAACTAGGATTTACCTGGATTGTGGAAGAGAAACCCATCTCCAATACTGAGAATTTTCGATCCAGACTATAAACATGGTTTCCGGAGATATCATGAAAGTCTTCTTCCCTGTTGACTTTTCCAATTGGAAGCTCTGTACATTGAACAACAAGCCAACTGCCGCGTTACTTGTCCAATCAAATTCAGAATTCAGAATTTAGTGTCGCGATATATTGTGCACTTGACATGAATCTACCTACCAGTTTGCCGTCGTCGACGAGGAGGGGTTGGCAGAGGCGGAAATACAGCTCCTTCTTAGTGGAGTAGTCCACCGGATTAGCGGCGCGCGATAGTATCTCAGCGACGTCCGGAGGCAGGAAGGACTCCCACAAGAGATCAATTTGTGCCGCAGCGAGGAAAGACTTGGAGACCAGCGACAACCTGCAGATGTCACACGGCGAAGTGAAGGAGAGCAGATAGCTGACGCATTCCTCCGGTAGCATGGAGAAGCCGCAAGTGGATGGCCCTCTTTTCTCTGTTGCCATAGCCTGATTCAACTGAACAACCGATCGATCTACGATGACCGCTTGTTTCCTCTCAGACTGAGCACAATTAATCAAATTGGAATCTTGAGCTTTGTTTCCAATACCGTAGAAAAACTTAAACATGTTGAGCCATAATAAGTCAACGGTCATGGTGCTGGGCTCGGTGTATATATTAAAATTGATTGACTCCGACTGTACCCAAACTATTAAAAAAGTACTATATATATATATATATATTGGGGGGTGTATATATGTTATAGGGAATATAAATCTCGTTTTAAGATATTTTTCAGCAGACAGCTTTACAATTTGCTATTTTAATAATGGTTGCCACAGGAAAGATTGCAAAGGGCTGAACTGGCTGATTAGGTGAGGTGAGAGAAAAGGCAAAGCCCCCGCTTCCATTCCACTCTTTTCTCCACCGGATAAGATTGCCGAATATGCGGTAGAAGGTAAACATGTTTGTGTTGACGTCTTCGTCAATTCATATTAAAGTAACATAGAGAAAGTAAATTAAGATGATTGAAAAACAAATGACAAATAAGATGAGTTTATACAGATTACAGGAATTTACGTTCCACCAACCTCAAAATTCAATCTCAAGGTTTCACGTGACAATCAACTTACCACTTATCAACACAACTAAGTCTGTAGAATTAATAAGATTGCCAAATAGCTATGATCAGGTGAGGTGAGAGAACAGGCAGGCCCCTATTTCTATTACACTCATCTTCTCCCATCTGATAAGATTGCAAAATAGCTATGATCAGGTGAGGTTAGATAAAAGGTAAGCCCTGGTTCAATTACATTTACACTCATTTTCTCCCATCTGATAAGATTACCAAATATATGGCTAAAAGTGAATACGTTTCTCCTTAGCACCTTTGTTAGTTCATTCAGGACTAATTAATATGGATAAAATAAATCATAGCGATTGAGAAGGTAAATGATAAATGGGATAAGTTTACATGAATTATAGCAATTGACAGTCAAATATTTACAAACTCAGCTAGTGCGTGAGGACTGATAAAATTGCCAAATAGAGAAGGCAAAGCCCCTGTTTCCATTCCATCGAGTTGAGACAAATCTGTCAGGCGCCTCATGTGATACGGAAACTCCAGAAAACATAATAAATAATCCATGCTTTACAAAGTATTAGATCCGAATATGGTTGAGCCGTCCATAGGTCGATTATTTATTGACCTGGTTAAACGGACTGAAATTACTATGGTTCCGGTCGTAAATCAACTGGGAGCTGTTTGAATTGACGGTTAAATTTTTTATTGAGAGAGAGACATTTGAACGTTGGTACCGGCAATTTTGATCGTTGGAAGCATCGATTAATCGGCTATTTCAGCCGTTGAATTTTTTTATTTTTAAATGGTTAAGATTATTTGATATTTTTTTATCAATAATTATTCATGTCCAGAAGCTCCATGACTTCATAAGCACCACCAATTAAGCATTCGGAAGTGTTAGAGAGAACTAGAAAAGAGCTTCCTGACTCTCCAACATTCAAATTAGAAAAGAGGTCAAGCGAAAAAAAATAAAAAACAGTAAATGTGCGCGTGTAAGTAAGATTACTGTCTAGTGCGTACCCGACTATTGTATAAAAAGATATCTATATATTTCTACAATGGCATGATATTATCTACTTTGGGTCTAAACCCTCATGACTTTACTCTTGGGTTCTACCCAAAAGGTCTCATGTCAATGGAGATATCTTACATCCTTTTAGACCCATGATCTTTACCAAATCCTTCTAATGTGGGACTTTGATTGAATTCTAATAATCCTCCCCTCAAACGAAGCACCACTATTACTCTCATGGTTCAGGCCCCTCGTGAGCATCCAGTCACCCTGACATGTTCTAGACCTCCCCGCAAGTATCTAGATTCGGTCACTCTTGACCTACTTCGAGCCTACCCGCGAGCATCCGGTCATCCTGACCTATTCCGGGCATCCCCACAAGTATCCACATCCGGTTACTCTTGACCTGCTTTCGGCCTCTCCGTAAGCATCCGACCACCGTGACCTACTCCGGGCCTCCCCGTGAACACACGATCATCTTGACCTACTTTGGGCCTCTCTGTAAGCATCCCGTCAACCTGACTTGCTCCGGACCTCCCCGTGAACACCTGGTCAACTTGACTTGCTCCAGGCCTACCCTTAACTTGGTTCAAGGCTACCCCACATGGCATCTGGTATGTACCATGTCTCTGATACCATTTGTTGTACAAATGGATATCCACATATCTCCACAATGACATGATATTGCCCACTTTGGGCCTAGGTCCTCATGGCTTTACTCTTGGGTTCTTCCCAAAATGTCTCATGTCAATGGAAATATCTTATATCCTTTTAAACCTATGATCTTTACCAAATCCTTCTAATGTGAGACTTTGATTGAATCCTAACACTGGCCAACGAAGAGGATCTCCCTTTTTATACTGTCTTTTATAACCTCCGCAATTATAAGGCATTAGAGAATGTTGCATGTCAAGGGGTGTCGGGTGAAAGGAGATGTACGATAGACTTTTATTGAGTAGAGGAAGGTTCTAGGTTTGTATGTGGCAGAATATTGTAATATTTCCTAATAAATATCTGTTACTTTTTAACAAGTTGTTATGATTCCCTATCAATGTTGTCCCTCTCGGAGTTCAACCGGCTAGGAGATTGACCGGGAGTAAAACGGATGGTATTAGATTGGGAGTCTTGCCCAGTAGAAGGGGACTGAACCCTAGGTCCGACCGGCTAAGATGCCGGCCAAGATTAGGACTGGGATAGCCCCCAAGAGAAGGGGGTTGAGCCCTGGGTTTGACAAACTAAGAGGCCGATTGGGATTAGGACTAGGATGGTGCCCAAGAGAAGGACACTAAGCCTTGGGACCGACCGACTAAGAGACCAGTCGGGATTAGGACTGGGATAGTGCCCAGGAGAAGGGGACTGAGCCCTGGGTTCGTCCGGCTAAGAGGCTGGTCTAGATTAGGACTAGGATGGTGCCCAGGAGATGGAGACTGAGCCCGGGGTCCGACTAGCTAAGAGATTGGTCAGGATTAGGGGACTGGATAGCTTGGACACGTAGTCTTTAACCATGACCGCCACCTTCTCCTGACTTTTGACTGTCGTGCCATCTTAACTATCATTTCCGCCCTTTCACCTAGGTCATCTACTATTTCCTACATCATAAGTCTCCCTTTCAAATCTAGTCTAAGGAAGCTCATGTCTGACTGAGTCTACCATAGTCTATTTATTGTATCGCTTGTGATGGTACGCTTCTTTGTCCTCAGCTGTCATACCTATCGCTCCTTCCCAATTCAGTCAACGCGCACTTTTTTATAAGGATCTACCTATCCTTTGATCCAATGGTTTTAAGAGGAGGCTCTTTTCCTAATGAGCTCGTATGGTTTGTCCCATGAACATTTTTTTTTTAAAATGTCCCCCTCCCCTGACTCCTAACACCTGCCTCTCCGCACTGTGCTTTTTCCTTGTCTCTCTGGCGATCTTGTTGTGTGTCTTTGTCTCTTAACTATCTCACTATACTTCTTCTGTCTCTCGGTGAATCTTTCAAAATAATGGAGTCAGAGTCTCATCCCGAGACCTTGATCGAAGAGATCCAACAACTATAGCTAGAGGCTCAACAACGAACTTAGCTACTTGCCGAGAAGGAGGAATCCTTAGTGTAGACGTTGCAAGCCCTAAACCTTCAGCATTTGATCCAGAAGGAATTCAAGGTGCTTCTATCTGATGCCCAGTCCAAAGCCCAAACCGAACTTACCATGAAGAAAAAAACCTCTATAGACTTAGCACAAAGGACTACAAAACTATATGACCTGAAAATAACGTATGCTTCCATGATCTCCCGCATGACTAGGGAGGTAAAGGCTAAGGATCTAACAAAACTGTAGCAACAACAGGCCTTGGACCTGCGAGTGATCAAGCTGAGCTCCTTATGAACCGAATTAGACTGAACTAAATCTGAGCTGGCGTCTTCCTTGCAAGTCTACAAGGGTGAATCGAACAAATGTTTAAGGATGGAGCAAGCGGCCTATTTCTACTTGGGCTGTAGTTCGGTGACTCATCCTTATTTGGGGCAGGAGGAGCAGTTCGGTACCCCCATGAAGAAGGGCGCCTAATGACTGGTCCGTTAGATAAATATTTTGTACTATGAAAGAATTGTAAGAGGGAGACCAAAACTACATTTTCTGGGTTTTGATTAATCAGACTTTGTGTTGTGTGCTTGTTGATGACATATTAACCTCCATGTCGATTTTATTATCCTTAATCGTCATTTAGTTTACTCTTTTCCTCTCTCATAGATGAGTGATTAACTCTTATGCTCGAGCATTGATCGAATCATGAGGTCGAGCCTGTGGTGTTGAATTGTGACAACATGAGTATTGCTGAGTGTAGCCACGATCATGTTAAGTGTAGGGCAAAGCAGCTATTAAGATAAGAGTCAGACAGGACGGCTCTGGAGATAAGCGTTAGGTAGAGCGGCTATAGGGATAAGAGCTAGATAGGGTGGTTGTGGAGATAAGTGCTGGGCAGAGTGCCTGTAGAGATAAGAGCTGAACAGAGCAGATGTGGAGATAAGCGTCAGACAGAGAGCTATAAAGATAAGACCCGGATAGAGCGGTTGTAGAGATAAGTGTCGGGCGGAATTTTATCCTGGTAGGGAAGTTATAGGCATGAGAGCTCTGCTCACTTATAACTCACACTGGAACGAGAGTATGGAGTTCTATTGGATGGTTCTTGGGATGTGCATCCAATAGAGATGTAGAGTTCATCTTAACCCGGATAGAGCAGTTATGGAGTTCTATTGTTGGTTAGTCCTAGGAAAACGTATCGGTTCCACTGTACAAAATTTTTTGTACAAGTGTCGAACCTTTCCTTAAATAACCTATTGTGTTCTTTAGAAGTTAAATTAGGAATCACAGACAGAACTTAACATCATTGATTCCAAATTTAACTTATCTGTTCTTAATGGTTTAGATTTGAATAGCAAGCAGAACTTAATACTATTAATTCAAATCTACCTAAGTTATTAATGTGAGGGGATCAGTGGCTGGCTTGAAGGGGGGTTAGATAGACGGCGCCCCCAAATCGATCGCTTCTCCTACGATGTTAGCTTGCGCAGCGGAATACAAACAAAACAAACAAGCTAAAGGCTAAAACTAAGAAAGAAAATGCAAATTGCAAATACGATCGTTTAACGTGGTTCGGAGATTAGGGCTCCTACTCCACGGTTGTTCGTAAGGTGGACGATCCCTCAATCTGTCGGTGGATTAATTCCCGGAAACTCTGGCTAGCACAATCCTCCTTGTCGGTGGAGAAACTACGCCACAACTCGATCAAGAGCACTTGGATTGCTAGGGCACTAATTGACTACTAATTAGAGGTTACCCACCACTAATTTCATCAGGGATAACCAAGCTTCCAAGCCTTGGTTATATAGGCTGCGGGTTGAAAACCCCGCCTACCAGTCGACTAACAAAATATGCAGTCGACTGCCCTCTGTGAAAATTTGACCGTTACATCCCAACGGCTCTATACCAGTCGACTGCCAAAACTTGCAGTCGACTGGTGCAGTCGACTGCTAAAACATGCAGTCAACTGATCCACACTGACCGAACGAACAGAACCATTCTGTTCGCACCCAGTCGACTGCGCAGTCGACTGCACCAGTCGACTGCTACAGTACTGCTACAGTAAAACCCTAAAACTATGATTTTACTCCGAGTACAATCTCTCGTGCACTCGTACCCTCACCCTTATGAATCACTTGACGCTTTTTTGTAGCCTTGACCTCTTGCCTTCAAGCTTACTTCCTTTGGCTCTCGTCCCTCGGATGCATTCAAGCCCGCGGCTCGTCCCCAATGCCATCCTTCGCGTATGCCTCGAAGTCGCTTCCCTTGGCCCTTGTCCTCGCTGCCTTATCCACGGTCCCTCGGATGCTCTATCCTTCACCGGATCCCGAAGCCATCAACCTGAGTCACATGTGTATCCTGCATACCTGCACACTTACATACACATATCAAATACAAGGGTGAACCTAACTTAAACTCTTTGCCCAAACACCAAAACACATGGTCGCACGGACCATTGGGATTACTCCAACAATTAATTCCATAAATATTAATTTCTAAAATTGGCTTCCAGGACTGCATAGCGAGGCATATGACCTTCTTGGATATGAGAGCAACCACCACTGCCTAGGCAAAGTCTTTTAAGGAAAGAGAGAAAAGGGAGAAGAGAGGGAGAGAGGGGCCGGCCACCAAGAGATCACCAAGTTAAAGAATAAGAGTTATATCTCATGAAGCCCCCTCACCACTTCTTTTATATTACTTGCCCAAGGTAAATAAGGAAAAACTTTTATAATTTTCCTTTTCCCTTTTTATTTTCCTTTTCTTTCCTCTTGATTGAATCAATCACCAAATCAATGGTTGTGATCAATCCTATTTGGTTTAGGATTGGGTTTGGCCGGCCCCTTGCTTGGGCACCAAGCAAGGTGGCCGACCACCTTTTTTAGGAAAGAAACAAAATAATTTTTTAATAAATTTTACAAGAAGAATTCCTCTCATAAAATTTTACAAGCTCTCTTTCCTAAAGTAGGAGTTAAAAAAGGAAAGTTCTAAAAATTAAAACCATGTTTTAAAATTTAAAACTTCTCTTATAAAATTTCCTTTTTTAACATGATGATAGAAAATTTTAATTTTAAAACTTATCTTCCTTTTTTTTCTTAAACCATGAGGATGGTTAAAAAAGGAAAGTTTTAAAACTTTTAAAACTCTCTATTACATGTGGCCAAATTCAAATAAAGAAAATTTTAAAAATTAATATCTCTCTTTTAAAACTTATAGTTTTCTACAAAGAGAAAATTTTAAAAATTCAAAAACAACCCTCCTTCTTTGAATATTGTGGTCGGCCCCTACTAGCTTGGCCACCAAGCAATAGGGTCGGCCCTTTAAGAGGAGATGTGGTCGGCCATTGCTTGGTCACCAAGCAATGGACCGACCCCCTTCTTAGACATCAAGATAGGTCTTTCTTTGGATGGACTTGAGGCTATAATGAGGTTACGACAGGGACCTAGAGAAGAAATTGATTTTGGCCTTCCGATGAGCTTGAGTATCTTGTATTCGCCTCAAACACACAACTCAAGTTCATCGATAATAACTCATTCCACTAGAGAGTTATTATCGCACTACCGCACCAATCCCAAATTACATTATGGGCTCCTTCTTATTATGAGTGTGTTAGTCTCCTTGTGTTTAAGATTACGAATGCCCACTAATTAAGTAAGTTACTGACAACTCACTTAATTAATATCTAGCTCCAAGAGTAGTACCACTCAACTTCATTGTCATGTCGGACTAAGTTCACCTGCAGGGTTTAACATGGCAATCCTTATGAGCTCCTCTTGGGGGCATTCTCAACCTAGATAACTAGGACACAGATTCCTTCTATAATCAACAACACACACTATAAGTAATATCATTTCCCAACTTATCGGGCATATTAATTTATCCAGCTAAACCTCACCCTTTGATAAGTCAAAGAAATAAATATTAAATATATGTGCTTGTTATTATATTAGGATTAAGAGTACACACTTCCATAATAACTAAGGTCTAGTTCTTTTACTAGGTCAGTACAAAAAGAACTTACCTAAATGGTCCTACTCAATACACTTAAAGTGTATCAGTGTAATTTATTAGTCAAGATAAACTAATACTTAATTACACTATGACTATTCTGATGGTTTGTTCCTTTCCATCTTAGTCGTGAGCAATTGTTTATAATTTATAGAGAACCGACAACATGATCTCCTGAGTGTGACACCACACTCCATGTTATCTACTTTATAAATTAATTGAATAATAACATTTAACAAATAAATGCAGATGTTGACCAATGTAATTCTTTTATTTCAAAAATAAATGTTTACAAAAGCTAGGCTTTTAGTATACACTCCAACAGTTAAGTGTAGGGCAAAACAGCTATTAAGATAAGAGTCAGACAGGACGACTCTGGATATAAGCGTTGGGTAGAGCAGCTATAAGGATAAGCGCTAGATAGGGTGGTTGTGGAGATAAGTGATGGGCAGAGTGCCTGTAGAGATAAGAGCGGGACAGAGCAGCTGTGGAGATAAGCGTCGGACAGAGAGCTATAAAGATAAGGCCCGGATAGAGCGGTTGTAGAGATAAGTGTCGGGAGGAATTTTATCCTGGTAAGGAAGATGGTTCTTGGGATGTGAGAGCCTTGCTCGATTATAACTTGCATAGGGGCGAGAGTCTGGAGTTTAACCAAATGGTCATCGGGACGCAAGAGCCCTGCTCGCTTATAACTCGCACGGGAGCGAGAGTCTGGAGTTCGACCTAATGGTCATTGGGACGTGAGAACTCTGCTCGTTTATAACTCGCATGGTGGCGAGAGTTTGGAATATGACCGGATGGTCATTGAGACCACTACTAAAAGGACCCTTTAACGATAGGATTTCCCGTTGTTAAAAGGTCAATTCTAGTCGTTAAAGCTCATCAATGACGGTAATAAATACCATAGGAAGTTGTGGCTAAAAGTATCCGTCCGGAATTGATTAGTTACGGATAATAAAATACCGTCATTAATAACTTTTAACCACGGTATTTAATATCGTCGTTAGTGAGAGTAACGACAGACTTAGATACCGTTGTTAATGGCAACAACAACGGTCATATAATAACAACAATAATGGTTATGTATACTGTCGTTAGTAATTTAATGTCGTTTAATTATTTAATGACGGTTTAGCATGTCATCATTAATGGCAACAATGATATCACTTATTCAGAAATATATATATTTTTTATAAATACATCAATGAATGCTAATAAAAATTATATATATATATATTATCATCCAGTAGTTTGATAATTGTTTCTACGTCATCGAACTTGATATTACAATATCTAGTTATTGTCCAACAAGTCTATTTCCGTTCAAACCTCTTATACTTATAATCAATATACAAAAATAGTATCACAATAAGATTTTTAAAAGAACTTAGAAATCTTGATATACAAAATATTAATAAAAATTTTGATATCACAATAACTGTCACAATTACAGACATGCTTAAAATGTAAATTAATCAAGAATACATTGAAGTTATTTATGACAACCTTCAAGGATATCCAACTCCTACCATTCTCATGACAAGGAATTTAAGTTATTTATCAACCTTGATTCATACTATTTTCTACCTTCCAGATCTTAAAGTTTTGTTTGATAAATTTCAACTTATTTCCACTAATCTGAAGTATAGGACCTTAGAAATGTCACCTATCAGTGGACATGGAGATCACCGGCTCCACAATTTAATTATTGTTAGGTTGACCATGCATTTCTGCAGGCAATCCAACTTGGCCAAACTGATGCGTGTCAACCAAGACAAAGGCAAACGGTCAACTGCCATTTGGAGGACAAGTACTCCGTACTTGATCAGCAGTCGACTGTACGCTATAAAAAGGTTTCTATTAACGATGAATATTAATGACGGTATTTGATAATTTAATAATTTAGGAAGCTAATCATCTAGCATTTGTGAAATTGCCACAATTTGTGAGATTCTACATTGGGAGCTCAATAAAAGAATAAACAATTGTATTGTTGACTCCAAATAGTTAAGATAAACATGGTTTGATAATAGTCTTGCATAGATCCCAATGGAAAATAAGATTTGAGATAGTTATGAGTTACATATTCAATAACAATAGAACAAAAGTAAGAAAAGAGACAGTACCAGTTAATCACCCAGACGAGACTTCATTCTATTGTTTCTCACAAACAGCTTATGTGCTTATGAAGCATTGATAATTACTCATTCTCATTATCGAGTAATAAATAAGAAATAATAAAAAAGTTGAAGTAACTAATTCATCCTTCAATAGTATCTGAAGCTGATGTAGTCGTGCCTTATCCAACTCGATCACATCTTGGTTTGGGTGCCTGAAATTTTTCCAAGCACTTGGATATGCTTGGGGCGTCCGGACCGCCGAGGTGCCCGGATTCGATAGGGATGCCCAAATCTTTGGGGCGCCTGAATCTGATAGGGGCATCTGGAGTAGTCCTAGATGCTTGAATCAAGTTCAGTTCACTCTGGACTTGATCCAGCTACTTTTGGTTTGTGTATGTCTATTCTCCAGTCTTGCTTCCAACTCCAGGTTCCTGCAAGACAAGCATATATATACAAATAAATAACTTAACCTAATCCTGTAAGCCTACCTGACCTACTAGGCTTTCCTTTTGCTTGGGTCAACTCCTCTAAAACTTTACCACCTAAGGTCTACTCCTTAGGACTCGCCACCTAGGGTTCACTCTATCATGGTTTTCCTTTGTCAAGCCTCTAGTCCTCCATACACACTTGGAATTTTGCTCAGCTTGTTCTTGAACCTCGGGACTTTCTGCAAGACCTCCAGTTCTTGACCCATCTAGACTTCCTGCTTGGTGTCCTCAACCCCTAAGGCTTCCTTCCTAGTGTCCTCAATCCCCAAGGCTCCATATCTGATGTCCTTATATCCCAAAACTTCCCGCTCAGTCCCTCCGACCAGGACTTCCTTGCCCAATCCCTCCAACCAAGACTTTCTTACCTAACCTATAGTTAGGCTTAGTCATTCAGTATACTTCTCACATGCCTAACCTCCGGTTATAGTTAGGACTAGTCACTCAGTACACTTCTCACCTGTCTAACTTTCAATTAGGACTTTCCCCTACTAATCATCCGGTGAGCGTTGACCTGACTAGAATTTACTCACATTCAAACATCTACTCTTATTTAGATTAACCCTTGGTCAAAATTACTAGACTTAGGTACATTAGCAAACATCAAAATCTGGAGGTTGATTGCAACAACAGAGTAGACTGTGGGTGCAATCGACTTCTGGTCAATGTTGGTCAAGTTGACCAAACTCGAGTTGGGGTTTCTATATTTGATAAATATGTTAGTTGATCGAGATGTCAAGTAGGTCAAAATTGACTGGATACTTGACAGTGATGAATATGTTAAGTTAGTTAAGCAAAAACTCAAGTAAATCAAGATTGATTAGATACTTGACAAGATATGAAAAGTCCAAGTGGGTCATGATTGACCAGACACTTGGCTATCGGAAGTCCAACATGGAGTTAGCACGAGACGAAAAGTCCAAGTGGATCACGGTCGATTGAACATTGGGTGATTAGAAGTCCAATAGGTAGTTGGAAAGAGAAAAGTTCAAGTGGATCACAGTTGACGAGACACTTGGTGGTTGAAAATCCAAAATGGAGTTGGCACATGACGAAAAGTCCAAGTGGGTCACGGTTGATCAGACACTTAGTGATTGAAAGCCCAACATATAATTGACAAGAGAAAGTCCAAGTAGGTCACAGTTGATCGAACATTTGGCGGTCGGGAGTCCAACAAAGAGTTGGCTTGAGGTGTGAAATTCTAGTATGTCAAGTTGACTAGATATAGACAACAATGAAGTCCTGGCAGGTTAAACTTGATCGGATGCTTGGCAACGAGGAAGTTCCGATAGAGTAAACTTCTGAAAGTCATAACTTTTGACTTGGATATTGGAACGAGATGATCTAAGGTGTGAAATGGAGCTCATTCAGATATCTATATTTTTACTCAATATCAATCGACTAATTATAGGTATCAGTCGACTTATTTCAATCAAAATCAAATAGAAGTAAGTTGAGTCGAAAGTCGACATCAATCAAAATCGAATAGAAGTAAGTTGATTCGATTGTTCGACTCAATTGATGACATTAACCGACTGATGATTGATATCAATCAGCTGATGACTTTAGAAATCGAATAGAAGAGAGTCATATTCGCTTAACTCAATTCAACTGATATCATTAGAAGAATGATGGTGTGCATCAGTCAACTGATACTGATTAGAATTGAATAGAAGCAAGTTGAATTCGTTTGTTCGATTTGACTGATTTGATCAATTGAATGATGGTTTATATCAGTCGACTAATATTCGAATTTTCAACAAAATCAAACAATTTTTAGAAAATTCAGAGGTCGTTCAATGGTAAGAACAGTGTCAGAGACTATATCAATCCGGATCAATAAGAGGCATTTCCAAGTAACAAAAAGATATTCAAAGCAAGTTCCTCATTATAAAGTCATTTTCAATTTTATTTGCCTTTGTATTTATTTTCTTGTTGTGTTCTTGTAAGAACATGTTATAAGAGGTTTCTCCACCTCCGAAATGTATCCAAAAAGAAGTTCATAGTGTAGGGAGATTACTAGGAGTAGGCCTTAGATTTGTCGCTTAAGAGTCGAATACCAAGTAAATCTTGGAGTTGTGTATATGGCGTCAATATTGATTTAATTTCTGCTTTGCATTCAAACGACAAGCATGAGATCAAGACAAGAAGCGATCTGAGCTATTCATCCCCCTCCTCTTGCTCGCACGGATCCTAACACAGACGTTTAGTTCCAAAGGTAATATATTGGATGAACTGTAGGATTGTGCGCGCTAGAGAGGGGGTGAATAGTGCTCGTGGCTACTTTGTTCGTTTAAAATCAATCGGAGTAAAAGCAGTGGAAAGACAGAAAGAAAGTCAAGCAATCGCTAACACGTTTCTTTTAGTTGGTTCGGAGCCTATGACGACTCCTGCTCCAAGGCCCATACGTAAGAGTACTTTCGATGGACAAAGACTAATCAATCGTAAAGAATACAAATATAGTTTAAATGATTACAAGTAATTTGAAAACTAAAGAATACCGATAACTTTGTATGATGAAATCTTCAGTAGAATCGTCGTCGAAACTTTCGGATGTCATAGAGGCGTTTTCTGAGCAGCTCGAATAAGCGGAAGTCGTTCGTAATATTGTTGTGAAGCTCCTGGTCGAAGCCTGCTTTTATAGGCTATTTCAGGCGCCTGGAACCATTCCGGACGCCTATACCACGTGGTTCAGCCAACCGACGCGCGCCATATCAGCTTGCAGATAATTTTGGGTTCCGGGCGCCCGAACCGACTCTGGGTGCCCGGACCGACTTCGGGCGCTCGGACCAACTTTTTTCAGTCTCTTATTTTCTGTAAAATAAAGTTAGTCCAGGTAAAAATTGTTGGAACCCCAAGGTTGTTTTGGTGTGATCAACAAGTTAAGTTAGGTCCTGTGTTGTTCTAACCTTGTGTCTAAGTGTGCAGGAGCTTAGGAACACAGGTAGTCGAGCGGAAGACGCAGCTAGCGAGAAGGACGGCAGTCCGAGGGACGAGGTGCTATGGAATAGTACACCGGTGGACGAGAAGGAAGCGTGCGGTGGTTCCGAGGGACGAAAGCCGGAGCGGAAGATTGCTCGGGGAGCAAGAGACGCAACTAGCGAGAAGGACAGCACGCGGTGCGTCCGAGGGACGAAGACTGCGGATGAGTATGCCGGTGGATGAGAAGGAAACACGCGGCGTTTCCGAGGGACGAGAAGCCGGAGGGAAGCCCGCTCTAGAAGACCAGAAGTTGGGTTCGGGTGAGCCCTTTTCTGGATGGCAGAAATCACCCAACCGAAGCGAAAAAAGTCAACCGAAGTTGACTTAGGGTCCGGGGTGCCCGGAATTGTCCGGGGCGCCCGGACCAGCCCGGAGCAGTCTGGGGCGCCCGAAATAGCCTGGGCGCCTGGAATGGCTACGGGCGCCCGGACCTGGAAAATCGACCAGATCGCATCAAACGTGATCTGAACGTTGGGGATAAAGTTTTATCCCCCCAGGGCGCTCGGAACTCCTTCGAGACGTCCCGACCAAGGTTATAAATATAGCCTTGGTCCAGAAACTTTTCAACGAACTTGTAATTCATTTCCTTCTGTGCTTTCTATTCTTGTGTACGGTCAACGCTGTAAGAGGCTACTCCGCCCAGAGGAGAATTAGATAGTGCGCCATCTTTGCCTTGGATTAGCAATCCTCTGATTGCAAACCAAGTAAACCCTCTTGTGTCTGATTTTTTAATTTAGTCTCTTCTTTTTATTATTACAAGTATTTGTTAATTAGTTGAATATCCGAGAAAGGTTTTTGGTTTAATTTTTTTAGGGCAATTCACCTCTCCCCTCTTACCGGCCTCCAAAGGGATCTACAAAAATAATATATATAATATGAAATTTGACAGCCTCTGACTGTCCGATTTTGACTTTGAGTTTCGTCGAAACTTTAGGTCGAACTGACACCTACTGTTCTCTCTTTGAGGAACGTGTCCTCACCTACTCCTCTCAGGAGAATTTACCTTTTGCCAGACCTATCCTCTAGACCGACTAGACTTTAGTTCAGCGTCCGAGACTTCCAGTCTTCATGCTGGATGTCCGCTCCACGATCTGTCCAGACTTCCACCTGGTCCGCGACCACCAAGATTTTAACCTAGAATCCCCAACTCTAGGATTTTGCCCGAAGCACTCGACCCGTCAAGACTTTCCATTTACGGTTACCACCCCTAGGACCTAGAGTTACCATCCTCTAGGATTTTCCCACCTACCTAACCGCAGGTAGGATTTTTCATCACCTAGGGTTACCACCCCCTGAGACTTAGGGTTACCACCCCTTAAGGTTTTCTACCTGCCTAAAATTCACTAGGACTTTTACCTAAGAACACTTAAGACTTTTTCTACAAGCTCAATTAACCTTGTTAGATCACAAGACAACTGAACTTTGAACCTTTTAACATAATCAAAATATAGGTTCGATTGTTTGATACTTCTCATACCAACATAAACGACTATCAATTTTGTCTCCTGAATCTTAGGAAGCACGAGTATAACTTAATGATTAGACGTGAATTGCAAAAAGAATACATTGAATTCAATTTTCAATGACGTGTTAGAAGACTTTGATACCAAAGGAACTAATACTACAGGAATGAAAAATGAAAGTAAATAATAACATCACTTTCTAAGATAATAAGAGTAAAAAAAAAAAAAAAACAAACTATGTGAGTTTTAGTTCCCTATACCCTAAGGAGAAACATAAATAACTTAAATAAGTATAAGTCTTTTTTAAATTTTAAATTTTAAATTTTTATAAATTTATAATTTTAAAAATATTTTTATTAATAATAATAATAATAATATTGAACTATCACAAACCGTGAATAAAATCATAATCGACGATTTCGAATCATGAATCGTAACTGGCTTGGACGGTTAAGGGTCAATGTTCCTATAATAATTGAACCGTCGATTCTGAATTAGGATCAGGGCTATAGAATATGCATGTAGGGCATGAGTTAAGCATCTCAAATATTAAACAAAGTTAAAAGCAAATGCAAAGTAACTGAATCTTACATAATAATTAAATTACATCTGCACAAGTTTGCTTTGGTTGCCCTTGTAGACCTTTAGCCATCATCAAATTTTATGTCTAATGCAACCCTTTGTGATAAACTCAGCTCAAATTGATCGATCCTGATCTGTGTAGTTTTTTTTATCTTCAGCAAACAACTCCCAGCTTTACTGAGGCCTTCCTTCATGATATGAATTTTGCTCCCTGTTTGAATCCATTCTGCACCAAATTAAACATATTATTGATAGATTTGCAAACTAATCATTGGCTACAATTACTATTACAATGCTGGCTGAGAAAATGAATTTCTATAATAATCTACACATATTTACGCATGATCTTAACTTTTTTTTTTTTGAACTATCTTAACCATTTGTTAATATATGACAATCAAGCTTTAGTTTACGCAAATCACGTATATCTAACCAATCTTAGACGAGCAAACGAGAAGGATCTCGTTGTAGCAAGCTCCTCTTGCAACTTACTTTTGCAGCCATTTACCAAGCTCTAGGAAGCCAATAACTGAGGTTTCAAGGGAAAAGGACATCTAAAAGATATGAAAGAAAAGTAATAACAATTACAACAAAGGAATGCTCTTTTTATAAAAGGAAAATGATAGATCGAGAAAACAAAAACAAAAAATTGCAATTTTAGTTTTAATTATCATTATCCTTTTTTTTAATTCTTCCTTCTAATTCCAAATCTAATTATTATCAATTTTGAAATGATTTCTTGAATAAGTTGTTTCATCTCCTTTTATGTCTTTAATTCTTTTAAAATGGAATTTAGAAAGAAAAAAGATCAAGTAATCTCTATATATTAATTAACCTCTTCCTATGCAGAACCATTCCTTGGACCATGCCTCAAGTCCTCAATTGAATGTATAGGATTTATGAAAAAATTGTAAATATTTTATTTTAGCAGTATATACGGGTATCCAAACACTAGATCTATTATGATAATTTTACACAACTGAAAGTAGAAGAATATATGGAGAATCCTTATCTTTTACGTTATAGGAATGTGAGTTATTGTAGGCCAACTGACTTAATATTTAAATACATGAGATTTCTACATTATTAGCCACAAGTGTCTTTTAATTGTTTACCTACAATGTAATTTTTTGTTTGTGATTAAATATTTTCATCATCTAATATTTTTTCTCAAAGTTCTATGAGTCCTACTTGAGTATTAGCAAACTCTTCTGACAAAGCAGATGTGTGCTATTGTTTTTAAAGTATTATTGATAATATTCATTGTAGCAAAAGGTTATATACGTTGACCCCGACCGTTCCACACGGCTGGCCCATAACCATCCGTAGAAAGGTAAATCAGGAAACTGTAGTTAGTTAGCATGTGAGAGTGCACTATACACGATTTTTACAGAGATTCGATCCATGCCCATTATAGCAATACATACTACCACATGTTAGCCAACTCAGCAATGCCACGAGACATTATTTGCGATATTCATGCATGAAGGCAAATTTGTCATTGCGTTTTTGCTATTTTCATTTTTCATATAATTTTTCGATTGTAATTTTCTTGATGGCGCAGGTATTACAATATTACTTATTATTATGCTTATATATTATGTTTTATGATAAATCCTGAACCATTTATTATTTCATCATTTGAAAACTCAATAACAAATATTTTTTTTTTACTTTATGTGATTAACTTTAGACTAACTTTATTAATTGACTAGCTAAATGGGTATAATAAACTATTTAATAAAATAAAAATAAGTACCCAAGACTTCAAAGAAATGCATAATGACAAAACATACCTAAACCAACTCCAGTCTCTTTGGTGTTGCTGTTCTTGCATCTGTATTAATTCACCATCAATATTAATGTTGGGGATATTTGAAATCAGTGGCCAGTCTAATCCATCATCCTTCCTGCACCGGTCTTTCAATTTAGTGCATCCGTACATTTCCAATTTTTGAAGCAGGAACGGCAGACCATTATCTGGCAGTGACTCAATATTTGGGCAATCGAGAATGCTTAAAATCTTGATGGAGGAGGCAGTTCCTAAGGAAGAAGGAAGCTTTTGAAGTTTTTGACAGTGCTGGAACTCAAGGAGATTTAGGGCAGTCAGTTGCTGAAACCACTCCTCTTGCTCAGTGTTGAAGTGAGAAAGATCATTACAATGTTGGATTCGGAGCATCTGAATACATGGGATCCTTCCTAGTATTTCCCAAACATGTTTGAGAACACTATCATCAATCCAAACGGTGGACAGAGATCTCAATTCCTGTTCACCATATGCTTGCGCTGGCATCTGTGCAGGTTCAATTAACTTTGGGCATTTCTCAATAATTATGTCTTTCAGATTTGCAAGAGACTGTAATCCACCAATTAAGGTCAACTCTGGGCATTCAAGCAGTCTTAAGTACTCAAGGAATCTAAGATTGTATAGAGACACAGATGCCCTTTGCGCACAATTTCTTAACTCCAGACATATTAGAGAGGTTAAAGTTAGCAAATAGTCAGGTAGGGCATTGCCAATATCACCAGAATTCCAAATTTGAAAATGTGTCATTGATATCAAAGGGAGAACAGGGATTCTTCTTAGATTAGGGCAAGTTTCTATTCTCATTATCCGAAGGCAAGGAAAGATTGTCCGACTGTCTGATTCAGACAACTCTTCCCATTCATTTAAGGTATTAAATGTTAGTTCTTGAAGTGAAGGGAAGACCTGACGAGCATCCCCATAAAATTTGGCACCAATTTTTCTTACTGGAAGCTTAAAAATATATATGGCCATCAAAAATGGGAGATGGCCCAATGGTGGAAGATCTTCCCACCTGGCACACCGTTCAAGAGAAATTGATACCAAATTTGTAAGATGATTCTTCTCCAACCAACATGGGGAATTCAAACCTCTATAGTGCTGAATCGTAAGTCTCTTTATATTGTAATGAGGTTCAAGACCTTCCATTATATCCTTTTGGATATCTCCCTGGCTCCTTGTACCTTCTTTGAAGTTGAGCACAAGATGATCAAGGTGCTCTTTGTCCTTTAGTTTTGCCTCCAAGGCCTCCTCCTGAGTTTCAACACACTCAAGATTCTGTATGACTAATCGCCTTCGAATATCTCGTAATTCCTTGAGCTCTCCAATCTGGTGCCCCCTCTTCCTGGTAATACGGAATTCATCCAGTTCTTGAAGGTCAGTCAATCTCCCAATCCCATCTACTAGAGAAATTGTGTCTGCATCAGCATGTAAATGTCGCATTTTGATAAGCCTATTCATTCCTGCTGGTAGTTTTTTAATCCAACACAGCTTTAATTTCAGCACTTGCAAATGGTAAATCTTAGAGAATGATTCAGGAAGCTGCCGAATCTTAGTACCAGAAATGTCCAAATATCGGAGATGTGAAAGATCACAGATAGCATCTGGTAGCTTCTTTATTTCTATGCGCATGTATGATAAATCCAATATTCGTAAATTCTTTAGATTTCTCAAAATTCCTTCCAGTGATTCATAAAATTTTATAGAACCATTTTCTCCCAAGGAGAAAAGATCTTCAGGATGATAATCTCGATAGAATACAAGTGTGCGCACTTTATGAAGCTTTGTTAATTCTGCCAGTGTGTCAAGCTTAGCTGTCTTTATTACTGTCACGTGACGAGCAGTTGATGGAATTTTGGAAGGTTCATCATCAATCACAAAACACTCGTCCCTTGAAATATACAAGGCCAACTCTCTTATCAGATCATGAATCACATATCTTTCATTTATAGTATGTAGGAAGAAGTATCGGCAAGTTAACTCATCAAAAATCTGATTCCCGATATCCTCCAGTGTCATCCTTCCATGTTGAGTTTCTGGTGTGATAAAACCTTGAGCTATCCACATCTGGACTAGCTGTTCTTTATCAAATATGTGGCTCTTTGGGAACATGGCAGTGAAAGCAAAGCACTGTTTCACATTTGAGCTGAGATGTTGGTAACTCAACCCTAGAGATGGAAGGATATTTTCCAAGACAAAATCATTTGCCCACCATTCACTTTCTTGGATCATTTTCCAATACTGTTCTTCCAATCTTGTATGTAACAAACTTCCTAATACCTTCCCTGCTAATGGTAAACCATGTAACTTTTTTGCTATTTGTTGACCAATCAATTGCAACTTTCGTCTTAGATATGAATCAACCACTCTTGAACCAAAGGCACAATGCTCAAAGAGCCTCCAGTAATCACTTTCCTTTAAAAGTTGTAACTCAATTTGGTCCATTGTTCCCATAAATTCGGCAACTAATGGACTTTGAGTTGTTATCAGAATGGTGCTTCCTCTGTTCCCATAGGTCAAGGCACTTCGAAGCTCCTTCCAATTTTTTCCAGCTTCATCCCATACATCATCAAGTACAAACAGAAATCTTTTACCTGCAGTAGCATGACTGAGATTACTTAGCTGTGTATCTAAACTAATATGACCGGGGCGAGAATCAGAAGCCATTTCGCCTTCCAAGTCTCTCGCAATCCTTTTCACATTGAAATCATTAGATACATAAACCCACTTTCTGAGCTCAAAATGGTCAGCAACCCTTGGGTCATTGTAAATAATCTGTGCTAGGGTAGTCTTCCCAACTCCCCCAATGCCAACAATTGGAAGCACACCAAGACTCGCATGGCTGCTGCTGCCAGCTCCCTTGTTGAGGAAATTAGCATCATTTCCTGAACTCAACAACATCTCAAGTATCCTTTCCCTCTCTTTATCTCTCCCAAACACCACTTCCTGAGTGAAGGAGCTCGTCTCCCTTATTGATGCGGTGTGCTTTGCATTGTCTTCTTTCAGCTCAACATTTTTGCGGTCGATTTCGGAGTAAATTTTATCCACATCCCCCAGCAGATTCTTCAACCTCTTGAGTTCATCATCCGAAACAAATAGGTTCTTGACAAATCTAAGAGCTGATGCGGCTAAAGCACTGACCTTCCCCTTGTCTTGTACCTGATCCTCCAGTTGTCGGTACTCTATCTCGTCCAGTAGGTCATCCGCTTCATAGGCCGCCTCTTTGATTTGCCGCAGCCAGTTGACCAAGGCTGGGTCCCTAATCGGCCTGCCCTCTGCTTCATGGATCACGGCTTGGATGCGAGGAAGTCGATCTTGTATCTCCTTGAGCTTCTCCTCCACGTCAGTGAGCACATCCCAGTGGTCGGAAACATGGGACGCAACGAAGTTGGCCAGCTTATTAATGGTGTAGCCCGCAAACCAATCTCCGACCATCATTGCGACGCCGGTTGTATACATGTTTGCGATTTCTGCTCGAAAGGAGCGGAAGAAGGGGGTTTCAGACTCAGAGAACTAGAGGGCTTTCGAAGTTCTATACCTACTTTTCCCAAAAAAGAAAAAAAAATACCCTTAAATTTTCAATTTTTTATTTGCGCGTGCTCCTCAACTTCATTTTAATAAATGTAGTAGTTGGCGGTTCATCCACGGTAGGCAGTAGGCAATATTTCTCCAAATATATATTACTTTTTAAATATCTTATTTCTTAAATATGTCAGATCCCATAATTAAATATTTTATCAATTAAATATTTATAATTTCACGTATCTAACATCTCACTTCGAAATATCTCATTTCCTATTAAAAAGCTTTTTGATTAAATTTTAAAAAAAAATAATAATAAATTAGAAAGTAATGATTGTCTACCTTTTAGTGATTACCTTTTACAATCTTCATTTTCTTTATTATTTTTCGTGATATTTATTTTTCTTTTCTTTTTAACAAAGACTGAGTAAATGCCCAAATTGGACACATTCGCCCGTTCTATATTAAATTGTTCAGCATGGGCCCATTAAACTATGTTTAATTTTGGGGAAAAAACTCTTTCAAGGACCTTTTTAGCCAGCAAAAGCAAGAAATGAGAAGCATTCGATTAGTCATCTAAAACCATATCTTGTAACAATAAACAATCAAATACTTCGAAATATCATATAAATGTGTCGGAGCATCACCATAAAAAATACATTTATTGAGTTTACAAACAAATTAACGTAGCAATCAATCAGCATCGACCTTTCTCTTGGTTGGCCTTATTATCTCAAAGCCAGAGAAAACAAAGCATTTCTTCCAATAGAGTTCTTCGACGTCAATAAATTTTATCTCAATCTGTCGACGTTTCAGACAAGAACAATCACCTTGATCATTATAAATCTTGCCTAGCACCATTTCCATCCATCCATCCTCTCCCAATTGTATTTGAGGTCCCACTAAGAAAAGGTCACAGTGAAGAAGATCGGTTGACGAGGAAGACAAGGTCAAGCAAGATATCTGAGTCAACCAAATATGGTCGAGCGGACTAAGTATGGCTGACCGGACCAAGTATGATCGAGCGGACTGCACAAGCTTATGAGGCAAGCTAGTCGTGCATTTCCCGACCGGATAAAGGTAGCTCCGACCAGAAAGAAGGATAAGCAACAAGTAGCTGGTCTCACTGACCAGGCTCCACGTCCGATCAGACGGAGATAATCGGAGACGGTCAGAAAGCAGGCAAAAGGACGAGCCAACAGGTCTAGTGGACACTGCCAAGCGGGGGTAGCCCGGCCGAGAGAACGCCGATCGTCCGCACATGATCCCGTCAAATATCTTATCATATTTTTTTGGGGAATTTGTACCGCTGACAACAGGACATGTCCAGTAGACAATCGTACTTTAGAAGCTTCTAGGCTATCACAACAGAGAATTGCTTGACTGCTTAAGGAATGGTATCGGAGACACTTTTTGACTTCTCTTTTCCTAGGACACCTAGGAAAATATGCCTATGCTTTGGAAAGTGTGTACGAACATTACGGTGACGCTGTAAAAGGAGGTTCCCATCTATAGGGAGAGGTATGCGCAACTTCGTTTTCTACATCTCTTAGCTACAGTTCTCCATTTCTTGAGATCGTCGGAGACCGACTTGAGCGTCGGAGGCCAACGCCAGGAACCCCTTCCTGGCCCAGCACTGACGCTTTTGTGTTGTAAGATTACGTGGAGTCTTCGTCACGTCAACCTTGAAGTCACCTCCCCATCTTGCCATTTTCATCGATTTTGGACAGGATCATATTTGGCGTCGTCTGTGGGAAGCTTACCTGAATCTAAAACACGAAGATGGAGGATGATGGATCATCGTGGACGAGAGAAGCCTGTTGGAGACTTCGAATTTCGGGATCTGCCCAAATTTTTTGGTTCATTGCTAGCAGAGGACTTCATTGACTTGATCAATGAAGTAGAGCGGATCTTCGACAACAAGTGAGCTCCAGATCGGATGAAAGTTAAGTTAATTGCCATCAGACTCAAAGGACGAGCATCAACATGGTGGGAGCATATGTGGTTCTCTTGGGATAAACAAGGTAAATCTCAAATAACTATCTGGGAAGATATGAAGGAAAACATAAAGGAAGACTTCCTTCAATTTGCCTACACTCAAACTCTGTTCTAGTGACTTCACTCATTAAGACTGGGCGCAAGGTTGGCCAACAAATATATAGAACAGTTTTTCCAACTGGTGGCCCGAAATGACCTATCCGAGACGGAGAAGCAGTAGGTGGCACGTTACTCAGGGGGTCTTCACTTGGCCTTGCAAGATGCCCTCAGTCTTTATTCACTGTCAACAGTGTCAGAGGCCTTTCAGCATGCACTGGTGACTGAAAAGCAACAAAATAGGAAACCAGCGGGGAGAAGCGGCCAGAACAATCGGCTAGCTCAACCTCAAAATTCTCGTCCCTCACAACAATAGCCACCGCATCAGCCATCGCAAATACCACCACCGCAGTCACCACAGGTTTACTCTAAAACCTTTGTCAAATATTATCAATGTGGTGAACAAGGACATATGGCACACCAATGCAAGAAGCCTTCTTCTACTGATCTGAAGGGCAAAAACTTGTTGATCGGAAAGAGGTGATAGAAGATACAACATCAATTGGTGATCCGATGTATGAAGCATCTGATGAAATGATTTATGGCGATGGTCATGAGATTTTGGTTGTTCGTAAGAGTCTACTAAATCCTAAGGCCGATTCGGGGGACGATTGATTGAGAATCAATATTTTTCATACTACCTGCACCATCGCAGATAAAGTCTGCAAGATGATTATCGACAACGACAGTTACGAGAATATAATATCCGCAGAGGCTGTCTAGAAATTACAATTGAAGACAAACCGTCATCCTAAAACTTACAAGTTATCTTGGCTGAATAAAGAAAGCGAGGTAACAATAGACCGACGATACCTCGTTTCTTTTTCAATTAGCAAATATTTTGATAATGTTTGGTGTGATGTGGTGGTCATGGATGCATGTCATATATTGTTGGGGGGACATGACAGTATGATCGCAGTGCTGTTCAAGATGGGCGGAATAATATATATACCCTTAACATCAACGGGGAAAAAATTGTGTTGGCACTACAGCAGGAAGGAACTACTCTAGTTCTGATAGCTAAATTACTAATCTGCTTTCTATATCCAGGTTTTTAGATGAAGTAGAGCAGGGAGTTGTATATGCTTTGCTACCATGCCAAAGCATTGCTCGACCATGGACATAGAGTTACCAGCCGAAGTACAGCAGCTACTAGTAGATTTTGATGAGCTAATGTCAGAAGATCTTCCTTTTGGGCTACTGCCGATGCGTGTTATCCAACATCAGATTGACTTTGTTCCTGGGTCGAGTTTGCCTAATCGGCCAGCTTATCGCCTTAAACCTAAAGAAGCAAAAGAATTGTAACATCAAGTGGTGGAGTTGCTGGAAAAGAGACACATTCGAGAGAACATGAGCCCCTGTGCAATTCCTGCCCTACTAGTACCGAAGAAAGATGGCTCATGGCGTATGTGTGTCGATAGCAGAGCCATCAACAAGATTACAGTGAAGTACAGGTTTTCAATTCACCGCTTGGATGACATGTTGGATCAGCTATCCGGTTCTAAGGTCTTCTCAAAAATTGACCTTAAAAGCGGATGCCACTAGATTAGAATAAGGCCTGATGATGAATGGAAGATGACATTCAAGACGCAGCACGGGCTATCTGAGTGGATGGTCATGCCTTTTGGGTTGTCCAATGTGCCAAGTACCTTCATGAGGTTCATGCATCAGATCTTGCAGCCCTTTATGGGAAAGTTTGTGGTGGTATACTTTGACAACATCCTCGTTTACTGTCCGACATGGGCATCATACTTCATCTCCGTGCTGTCTTTGAAAAGCTGAAAACAGAGTGTTTATTTGTAAAGAAGAAGTGCTCTTTCTTTACTATATCGATAACTTTCCTCGGCTTTATTGTGTCTATTGATGGTGTACATGCAGATCAAACAAAGATAGATGCAGTCCTAGAGTGACCTTAATTGAGGACCTTGCACGATGTCAGAAGGTTCCATGCCTTAGCTTCTTTCTACTGTCGGTTCATCAAAAATTTTAGCACTCTGATCGCTCCTATCATCAAGTTTCTCAAGGGAAGGGATTTCAAGTAGTCTGAAGAAGTAGAGGCTAGTTTTCAACTAGTCAAACAAAGGATGACCGAAGTACCAGTGTTGGCCCTTTTTGATTTTGATAGAATATTCGAGGTCAACTGTGATGCATCCAGCGTAGGTATCGGGGGTGTTCTGAGTCAATCTAGGTGACCAGTTGCTTTCTTTAGCGAGAAGCTCTCTAGGTCCAAGAAGAATTATTCTACCTACGACTTGGAGTTCTATGCCATTGTACAATCCGTAAAGCATTAGCGACACTACCTAGTACAAAAGGAATTCATCTTGTTCACTGATCATGAAGTATTTAAGTATATTAATGGTCAACACAAGTTGAGCAGGCGACATGCCAAGTGGGTGGCTTACTTAAAAGAGTTCACCTTTACACTAAGGCACCAAGCGGGAAGTCTAAACTGTGTCGCATATGCTTTGAGTCGGCATTCTTCATAACTCACCACCATGAGTACTAACGTTGCGGGCTATGAGGTTTTTCCATATATGTATGCAGCTGACCTATTATTCGGAAGGATATTTCAAGAGGTACATGATGGTTATCGACATGATTTTATTTTGCATAATGGTTATCTGTTTCATGGGTTGCAGTTGTGCATTCCAGATTGCTCTCTAAGGTAACAGATTATGAGCGAGCTTCATAATGAGAGTCACTTTGGACGTGATAAGACATTAGCCCTCATCTCTGTCAATTTCTATTGGCCCAAGTTGACCAGCGATGTGACTCACTTTGTTGATCGATGTTTTGTATGCCAACAGTCTAAGGGGGTTCTAACCAATGCAGGCCTGTACACTCCCCAATCTATTCCTGAAACTCTTTGGCTCGATGTTAGTATGGATTTTGTATTAGGATTACCCCGCATCCAATGAATATTAGACTCAGTTCTTGTTATTGTTGACAGATTCTCAAAGATGACGCATTTCGTAGCTTGCAGGAAGACTATGGATGCTACTCGGATTGCCCATCTTTATGTTTAGGAGATCGTGCGTTTACATGGCGTTCCTTGGTCTATAACTTTAGATCGAGATACCAAATTCATCAGCCATTTCTGGAAGAGCTTATAGGGGAAATTGGGGATATAGTTAAACATTAACAGTGCTTATCACCCTCAGATGGATGGTCAAACCGAGGTGGCGAACCAGAGTCTAGTTAATCTTTTGAGATGCCATTCAGGAACTAAACCAAAGTAGTGGGACTTGGTATTACCTCAAGCACAGTTTTCCAACAACAGATTGAAAAATAGGACCACAAGATTAAGTCCAGTTAAGATTGTCTATGGTCGGAATCCATCAAGAGTTCTAGACTTAGCCCATGTTCTGCGTTTAGGGCGAATTTTTCCTAAAACATATGAGCATTTTTTAGGTATTCATAAGCAAGTGAAATTAACAATTATGAAAAACAATACTAAGTATAAGGCTCGGGTCGATCATCATTGTCGACAGGTACTTTTTAAGGTTAGAAATTTTGTCTGGGCTATATTGACTCATGATCGTTTCTCTATTGGAGAATATAATAATCTAAAGGATCGAAAAATCGAGCAATGTGAGATACTGCAGAAGATTAATGACAATACCTACAGGTTGCGTCTTTCTAGTCATCTGAAGACTTATGATGTCTTCAATATGAAGCACCTAACTCCTTATTCGATGGTTGCTAATGAAGTTAATCTGAACTCGAGAGCGAATTCTTTTTAAGCCGAGAAGACTGATGCAAGCTCAACCCGTGTTGGAGTCCAATATGAAGCTTTAAACTTCAAACGGGCATAATTTTTGATTCGGGATTTGGAATCAGGTTCTTTCTATCATCACGCGTGCAGAATTTGAAAACCTACATTTGTTACTGGTGTAACCGTAGCCATCAATTTTCAGCCCCGAATTCTAACGTTTAAACACTTTTTAGGGTCTTTTTGCAAATTTTTTGGTAATTTTTATTTTTTGGATATTTAGGATAATTTTCATATTTCTGATATTTTTTAGAGAGAATTTGTCTTGATCCGCGTCTTGATTTAAGTTAAGATTGTTGGGACTGAAAAGTAGCTAGAGGGGGGGGTGAATAGCTCTTCGCGTACTCGTCGTTGGCGTTGCTCGTTTCTTTGATGGTATGCAGCGGAAATATAAGAAACAAAAGCATACAACGCTAACAAGGATGGTTTACTTGGTATCCACCTCACAAGAGGTGACTAGTCCAAGGATCCACACCTACTCACGCACCCTCCACTATGAATAACACTCCTTTATGGTAACTATCAAAGGCGGAAAAGCCCTATAACACTCTCAATACAAGAAGAAGAAAGGGAAATACAAGATAAGCAAAAGCTTACAAGATGTACAATAAAAACCTTAACCCTAACTTCTTCTTCTTGTTTTTGATCCGCCTCTTGACTTGAAAAAGCCACCAAGAATCTTCAAGAACTGGCGATCTGGAGCTTGGAGAGAGCTATGGAGGTGCTGGAGAGTATCTGGAGTGAATCGGTGAAGTTCTACTGAAGGAAGCGCTCGCCTGCAGCTAAATACGACGCCAACGGTCGGATCCCAATCGATTGGATTGCTCCCAATCGATCGGGGAGGCTTTGGATCGATCCACGGATCGATCCACGGATCGATCCAGGCGTTTTTCCAGAGTACAGAGGCGCTCCAATTGAATTGAGAGTGTTATAGCTCGCCCTGGAGCAATAATAAGGTCCAATGACCCAAATGAAGGCCCTGCCTCTTAAGAGCCTCTGTACTCTGGAAAAACGCCTGGATCGATCCACGGATCGATCCAGCGCTTATCGCGCAAAGCAGCAGCGTCCCAATCGATCCACTGATCGATTGGGACCTCTGGATCGATCCACTGATCGATCCAGAGGCTTTCTGTGCGCTGGGAAACTGTCTGGATCGATCCACTGATCGATCCACTGATCGATCCGCTGATCGATACACTGATCGATCCGCTGATTGATCCAGCTCTTGGTTTTTACCCAAAACCAAGTCCCAAGCCTCCCAAACCAACATTCGGTCAACCTTAACCTATTGGTACGTCATGCCTAGCATCTAGTCACTTCCTTGACCTGCTAGGACTCCCTCACCAAGTGTCCGGTCAATCCCTTTGACCCACTTGGACTTTTCTCCTCTTACCAAGTATCCTGTCAATTCCTTTGACCTACTTGGACTTTCCTTCATTATGCCAAGTATCCGATCACTCTCTTGACCTACTTGGACTTTCACCTGATGTCTGATCAACCTTGACCCATCTGGATTTCCCCCCGTGCCTGGCTTCACTTACCAGGACTTCCATTTTGCCTAGCTTCACTCACTAGGACTTCTCTTCTGCCTGGCTTCACTCACCAGGTCTTTCACCTAGCTTCACTCACTAGGATTTCCTCTGCCTTGCTTCACTCACCAGGACTTTCACCTAGCTTCACTCACTAGGATTTTCTCACTGCCTAACTTCACTCGCTAGGTCTTTCACCTGGCTTCACTTACCAGGACTTTCAACCTGCCTAGCTTCACTCACTAGGTCTTTCACCTAGCTTCACTCACTAAGATTTCCCTTCTGCCTGGCTTCACTCACCAGGACTTCTCTTCTGCCTGGCTTCACTCACCAGGACTTTCACCTAGCTTCACTCACTAGGATTTCTCCGCTACCTGGCTTCACTCACCAGGACTTTCATTTCGCCTAACATCCCAGTCAGGACTTCCCAGTCAAGTATCCGATCAATCCTTGACCTACTTGACTCTTGTTCAATCAATCTTGTATTGTCAAACATCGAAACCCAAACCAAGACTCAAGCTTGATCAATCAGGTCAACCTTGACCTGAGAGATGTTGCACCAACAATCTCCCCCTTTTTGATGTTTGACAATACCACAAAAACACTTACAATACCACATGTAAGTTAGGCTAATCCCATAGCCTCATTCTTCTTCATGCCACTAGGTAATGAACACATAAGTTAAGCTCTCCATTCTCCCCTTAAGAGGGCAAACTCCCTCTAGGTAATGAAAGTCTAACTTACTCTCATTCACAAGTCCTTTCATTCTCCCCCTATTGGCACACATCAACCCATCTTTGAGCACACATCAACCCATGCCCCAATTGAAAACTCTCCCCCTGAAGAGTTGCTCATCATGGTTCACAACTTCACTCGTTGTGAGCAACACGATAATGAAGGGCCCATTCCCTTCATTATCAACAATGCTCGCCCTGGAGCAATAATAAGGTCCAATGACCCAAATGAAGGTCACATACCCTTCATTTATCCTTAACCCTACATTCTTCCTCAATGTAGGTAAGTGACCATCCTTGAGCATTATCCACTTGAAACCAGTTGAACAATGAGGATATCCACTCCCCAGTAAAGTCCAAATGCTCAACCTTGAGCATTTTCGCACACAGAAGGTTAACCACCTTCCAAGGTTCATGAAAAATAAATTTTCATGTCTTTAAAGAGTCCCTCCCCCTAAAGACATGGTCGTACCTTCTGTCATTGCACCAACAATGACTTGGAATCCCTAAACCTTTAGGAAACCCAAATTTAGAAGTTTTGAGGTTCAAAAATTCAATATTGAAACCAACCTCAACCTAAACTTCAATTTAGTCTTCCTTAATCAATTCATCCTTGTTTTCAATATGAAAACACCCTTTTTATGTATACACATGTATTTTGAGGGGTTAGGGATGATTACCTAGACTAAATAGGTTCAAAATGCTGAAAATAAGCTTTCCCAGCCAAAATCAGCATCTTCGATCTATTGGAGTTGGGTTCCAATCGATTGAACCCTGCTGAATCGATCCACTGATCGATTCAGTCTTCTTGGATCGATCGGCTGATCGATCCAGCGAGTTTCTGCTCACGAGAAATGCCTTCTCAATCGATCGGCTGATCGATTGAGGCACTCCAATCGATCCACTGATCGATTGAAGGCCTGAAATTGCTGAAAATCAATTTCAGCCAATTTCAGAAACCCCTAGAAAATTCTACAGAATTTCAAAAATCGTAAAAATTTGTGTAGACATTATTTAGGGTATACTTTATCATGGAAAAATAGTTTTCTATGAAAATACATCATATTTTCAAAGATTGACACAAACTTGAAAACTTGCAAAAACTTTAGTGTTTTCTTCAAGTTTGTGTTTAACTATTCAATGATGATTACTATCAAAAGATAGCCTTCACCAAGGTTTTCCAAAATTATTTTAAAACCATTTTCAAAACCAATATCCCACCATGTTCCTTGGGCTTAATGCACATGACTTGTACATTACCTTTCCCAATGATGGGAACACACATAACTATGTGTTTTGATGAATTTAAAACTCAAAAGAATGCACTAAATCAACATATTGAGTTTTGTTCATCATCCTAACATCTCACTTGTATCTAATGTGCACAAAACACATACAAGTCATCTTATAGGTCTTTGTGAGATGTAAATTTTGGTTTTGCCCTAATCTAGGGATCATGCATATCTTTCTAGGCATTTTGAGTGGTAAACATCCAACA
Organism: Zingiber officinale; assembly: GCF_018446385.1. Taxonomy (NCBI): domain Eukaryota; kingdom Viridiplantae; phylum Streptophyta; class Magnoliopsida; order Zingiberales; family Zingiberaceae; genus Zingiber; species Zingiber officinale. The sequence continues at coordinate 1,121,552 of NC_055986.1, read as the reverse complement.
AGGATGTTACTTATTGATTCCACTTGTTTATAAATGTCATTTGTTTATACCACTTGTTGGTAAAAACATTTGTCCTTAATTTTAAGGAAATAAACATAATGCATGATAATGTTATGGCATACATCAAAATGAAATAGCTTTCAAAAGAAAGATTCCTATAACTACATGATGTATGTATGTCATGACATGGTATTTTTGTGTTTTTCATCATACGGAATGTATGCAAAAATAAACATGATGTCATGGCATAAAATGGGCAAACAATCATGGCAAGGTTTAGCATAAATAAACTATACCTATATTACCTATCTAAGTATCCTTAAACCTTAACTAATCCTTAAGTTCTAACCTAGATTGCCCAAAGTGCTTCAAGAAAATTTTAAAACTTAAATTTGCATTTCTAATTCTCTTGATTAATTTATGTCAATTGAAATCAAGCATATTCCTCAAATTGTTGGCATATTTCATTTTTCCACAAGAGTAGCACTTTTAAATTAAGGCTTAGATTTGCCTTAAATTACTAAGAAAATACCATAATCCCAACTTGGTATTTCTTATGTCTTTCCTAAACAGTGTCATTTTAAAATAAGATCAAGACTTCTCAAATTTGGCACATTTTACTCTTTTCAAAGAGTAAACAATAATCCTTTTCATTCTCAAAGATTAATAATAACCTCGAAAATGCTCCTTGAGTGTCAATTTCTTCAAAGTTGGGTTAACTACCCTTCTTCTTAGAGTTGACACTCTCTAACCCATCTATGGGGTAGATAAGATGCTCCTAGGAACCCAACACCTATTGGTGCTCCTTGGATGCTCTAGGTATTCACTAGGGATAACTTCCCTAGATACCTTCCTAGTGACCTTGTTTGGCTTCTTGGAAGCCTTGGTCACTTTTTCTAGGTCAATTCTAGGGATAGCCTCCCTTGTGACCTTGTTTGTGACTTTCTTAGACTTCTTAGAAGCCTTAGTCACATTTATTGCAAAAATACTCTTAGGGATGACTTCCCTAGTATTCTTGACTTGACCACTAGACCTAGGGTTAGTTCCATAACTATATGGAACCCTCCTATGGTACGAAATTTCATCCTTCTTAGCCTTAGGTTTGTATCCCAAACCTCTATGGCCATTGGATGACTTTGATACTCCTAGACCTAGATTTTTACCCTTAGACCCTTGTGTCATATTTGTGATTTTTCTAAGGGTCTTTTCTAATTTATCAAGTCTTGACCTCAAGACTTGATTTTCCTTCCATAATCCCTCAACCATAGATTTTTCACTAAAATCATGATTTTTCTTCTTCTTAGGTACATACCTAGAATCCTTAGGGTTCTTACCTAAGTTTCTATCTCCCTTTCTAAACCTAGGTTGAGAGGTTTTAGCATGATAAACTACATGATTTTCTTTAATTTTATCATGCCTCCTATTTTCATGGTAAATAGCATTTAAATGATATAAACTTGAACTATCATGCTTTTTACCATTATTCAAAGAGATAGACTCAATAAATGTTACCTTTCTTTTTACCTTGGAGGCTCCCCCTTGAGTTGAGCTTCCTCCTTGAGCCTTGACCACCTTCTTCCCCTTAAGGCATTGACTTCAGTAGTGCCCCTTTTGATTGCAAGAGAAGCACACAATGTGCTCCTTGCTCTTCTTTGTTCCGGGGATGGTCTCCTTGGGCTTCTCCTTGCCCTTTAATGCCACTTGACCCTTCTTCTTGGCCAATTTAAGGCATTTGCTCTTGTAATGCCCATGTTGCCTACATTCAAAGCATATAATATGATTTTTATTATTAATTGAAATGTTTATACCTTTTTGTGTAGGGATGACACTTTCTCCTTTGGATCCGGAGGTAGAAGCTTCCTCTTGATCCGAAGATGATATTCCTCCATTTGATTTTGCTTGACTTGTGGAGGTGGAAGCTTCTTCATCCTCTTCTTCTCTTGACCCGGATGTGGAGGATTCTTCTTGCTCTTGTTCCGGTGTCAATAAAGATTGCTCCCCCTCAATCCTAGAGGTGGAGACTTCATCTTCTTCTTCATCTTCATCCTCTTGTACATGAAACAAGGAATATACTCCTTCCTTGCTCTTTTGATTGCTCTCCTTTGAGGATGAAGCTTCTTGGACCTCCTCTTCGGAAGTTGAGCATCTCTCAGCCTCAGAGTCCTCCTCTTCTTGGTTTTGATCCATTGAGTCGCCCTCTTTGGATTCTCCTTGATTTGGTACAGTGGAGGGGATCTCATGAATCCTTGCCAATTTGCTCCAAAGCTCCTTGGCATCTTCAAACTCTCCAATTTGCTCCAAGATGTCGCTTGGCAATAAATTGACCAAAAGCTTGGTCACTTTGTCATTGGCCTCACATCTTTGGAGTTACTCCTTATTCCATTTGCTTTTCTTGAGGACTTTGCCCTTGGAGTTCCTTGGAGCTTCAAAGCCTTCCATAAGAGCAAACCATTGCTCTATCTCCACCATTAAAAAGTTTTCGATCCTTGATTTCCAAAGATCGAAGCTTGTAGATGTGTACGGTGGAGCTACCCTTGTGTCAAATCCAAGTCCATCTTGGAATTGCATCTTGAAGTTGAGCTTCTTGATGAAGTCTTCGACTTGTAGAATTTTGCTCTAACTTCTTCACCCTCTAGCTTTGCTTGTTTTGTTTGCCCCTTCCAGCGATGATTCCGGTGAAGAGCGACCTTGCTCTGATACCACTTGTTGAGACCGAAAAGTAGCTAGAGGGGGGGGTGAATAGCTCTTCGCGTGCTCGTCGTTGGCGTTGCTCGTTTCTTTGATGGTATGCAGCAGAAATATAAGAAACAAAAGCATACAATGCTAACAAGGATGGTTTACTTGGTATCCACCTCACAAGAGGTGACTAGTCCAAGGATCCACACCTACTCACGCACCCTCCACTATGAATAACACTCCTTTATGGTAACTACCAAAGGCGGAGAAGCCCTACAACACTCTCAATACAAGAAGAAGAAAGGGAAATACAAGATGTACAATAAAAACCTTAACCCTAACTTCTTCTTCTTGTTTTTGATCCGCCTCTTGACTTGGAAAAGCCACCAAGAATCTTCAAGAACTGGCGATCTGGAGCTTGGAGAGAGCTATGGAGGTGCTGGAGAGTATCTGGAGTGAATCGGTGAAGTTCTACTGAAGGAAACGCTCGCCTGCAGCTAAATACGACGCCAACGGTCGGATCCCAATCGATTGGATTGCTCCCAATCGATCGGGGAGGCTTTGGATCGATCCACGGATCGATCCAGAGCGCCTCTGTACTCTGGAAAAATGCCTGGATCGATCCACGGATCGATCCAGCGCTTATCGCGCAAAGCAGCAGCGTCCCAATCGATCCACTGATCGATTGGAACCTCTGGATCGATCCACTGATCGATCCAGAGGCTTTCTGTGCGCTGGGAAACTGCCTGGATCGATCCACTGATCGATCCGCTGATCGATCCACTGATCGATCCACTGATCAATCCACTGATCAATCCACTGATTGATCCAGCTCTTGGTTTTTACCCAAAACCAAGTCCCAAGCCTCCCAAACCAACATTCGGTCAACCTTAACCTATTGGTACGTCATGCCTAGCATCTAGTCACTTCCTTTACCTGCTAGGACTCCCTCACCAAGTGTCCGGTCAATCCCTTTGACCCACTTGGACTTTTCTCCTCTTGCCAAGTATCCTGTCAATTCCTTTGACCTACTTGGACTTTCCTTCATTATGCCAAGTATCCGGCCACTCTCTTGACCTCCTTGGACTTTCACCTGATGTCTGATCAACCTTGACCCATCTGGATTTTCCCCCGTGCCTGGCTTCACTTACCAGGACTTCCATTTTGCCTAGCTTCACTCATTAGAACTTCTCTTCTGCCTAGCTTCACTCACCAGGTCTTTCACCTAGCTTCACTCACTAGGATTTCCTCTGCCTTGCTTCACTCACCAGGACTTTCACCTAGCTTCACTCACTAGGATTTTCTCACTGCCTAACTTCACTCGCCAGGTCTTTCACCTGGCTTCACTTACCAGGACTTTCAACCTGCCTAGCTTCACTCACTAGGTCTTTCACCTAGCTTCACTCACTAGGATTTCCCTTCTGCCTGGCTTCACTCACCAGGACTTCTCTTCTGCCTGGCTTCACTCACCAGGACTTTCACCTAGCTTCACTCACTAGGATTTCTCCGCTACCTGGCTTTACTTACCAGGACTTTCATTTCGCCTAACATCCCAGTTAGGACTTCCCAGTCAAGTATCCGGTCAATGCTTGACCTACTTGACTCTTGTTCAATCAACCTTGTATTGTCAAACATCAAAACTCAAATCAAGACTCAAGCTTGGTCAACCAGGTCAACCTTGACCTGAGAGATGTTGCACCAACAAAGATCGTTAATTTACTTACTTTCGTTTTCGAGCAAAAATTTATTTTCTTTCTTTACAAGATTGGAATTAAGACTTGTTAATTGTAATTATTGTAATTTCTTTCTTTATTTGAGTATTAGGTTGTGGTTTATATAAGAGTCATGTTTAAATGTTGAGGGATTAATTCTTTAAATTTTAATAAAAAGTTTTCTTCTTAGAGGTTCCTTTTCTTGTCTTCTCTTTAATTTTCCTTTTCGTGTCAATCCACAGAATAATCGTTATCCTGACCGACATCAAATTCTTAGCGATTTTCACAGAACCAAATATGTTCATGGCCAATAATAAACATACTCATGAAATCTGAGCTATATTAGGGAGAGCCCTGGGTGAGATCTGTCCATGCTTACACAAATGATAGAATAGTTCAAAGACATCGTGTCTATTGATAAGTCATTCAGTAAACATATTTTTACAATGGAAAGTTCAAAGGATAACACCTATCTATTCTATACATGATTCAATTGTCAAAGGCTATCAGATACCTTGATTTCATTCATGTAAAAGATTATTGAAAAAATATGAATCAAAACACTACTTATAAGTTATTAGTCCCACATTAATTGAAAAATATTACGACTGATCAATTATATGAAGAGGTGTAAATCCAGAAGCCGAATTATATAATTCAAGAGTTCTTATATGAACACTATTATACAAAGTGGACCACAATCGGAACACAATGAGCCTACATATATCAACCCGTAATTCTCATACCTCTCTGGAATTCTTAAACTCACATGCCACTTGAATACAATGTTGTTGCTTTTCATGCGTGTCACCTTGCATGCAAAGCAAACCTGTAGCTTTGCATGAATGGCATGTTCACTCGATGTGCATGAAGGCCACTTGACATGCTCAGAATGTGCCACCTGCATGCGGTTGAGCACTTCTTTATATATGAAGGCCTTGATCTCAACGTGAAGAGTAGAAGTACAGAGCAAGCAGCATGAACAAAGAATGAGAAGAAAGAGAGTCTTCCATCATGAGAATCCCCTCCCTTCTTCACGAGCTATTTTTTGTTCAATAGATATATGTGTTAGCATTTAGATATACACTTAGTTCGTCACATCAATATGTATTAGTTGTATCATGATCTCATCGTTTTATCCTAAGAAATAGATTTTCAAATGCAACCTCTTAGCACAGTTGGAGGAGAAGTTGTTTAAGGAAACTATCTTGTTACAGGACTTGATGTCTTTGCTCCTCGGACGATGCTCTTCACACAATTCGAACTCAAGGTCTGAGTTTGTTCGACGTCCATCTTGAGCCTTCTGCATCAGTTTCCTCGATTCAGCAATCGGAGCACTTGTTGACTCAACAACTTGATGAATCAACGTCTCGACAAATTTCCTCTCTGACACGAACTTGGATAGCTCCAGACGATATTAATGATCGACCTACTCAATTAAATTGACAATTTGAGATTATCAATTTAAATCATCTTAATAGATAAATCTATCCCTCTGAGAGATTGTGGATAAAGATCCAATACCGACCACAAGGCGGTGAAGCAGGGAAAACGGGCATAACATGAGTGTTGAAAATTCACATTTGTTGTTGAACAATTGAAAAGAAGAAACTCATGAAAACCTTTATAATTCTCATAATGAAAGTAATGATAAATTGATAATGATTTGATGGGTGTGCCAGATATGCACGATGTCTATCTTTCACCAAGTAAACTAATGCATTGAAAGGAAAAAGGAGATATTTAAATGATTTTAAAACTATGTGAGCATTTTGAAAAGAGGGTAAAAGAGTGACAATGCTTTTCCTTAAAAATAGTTGAAATAGAAGGTAAAACAATTTTTTTTAAGAAAAAAGTTAGAATTTACCTGGAGTGTGGAAGAAAAATCCAGCTGCAATGCTGAGGATGAGGGATCCAGGGCATTCATGGTTTCCGGAGATAGCATGTAAGTCTTCTTCCCCATTGACCTATCCAATTGGAAGCTCTGTAGTTGAACAACAAGTCAATTTGAGCGCTATTTGTGTAATCAAATTCAGAATTATCAGTGCCGTGATATATTGTGCGTATGACATGAATCTACCTACCAGTTTCCCCACGTTTATGAGGAGGCGGGAGTACAGGTCCTTCCTAGAACAGAAATCCACCGGATGTGTGGCCATGATAGTATCTCATCGAGTTCTCTCGGGACGGTGCGATGATTAAGGAGTGTTGTTATATGAGGTCTTGGGGTTGAAATTCGACGTGATCGAGTATGACCTTACTCATATTTTGATCATTTACACTAATGGCTAATAACCATCCATGATTTATCTTTTCTGTATTGGCCTAGGGTCTAGGAACATATTGACAGGGATACTGTGTTAAATATCAACTCCAACCCAAATAAAGGATAAAACCTATCCAATAAAAGATAAGAGTTATAGATAAGATTTGCTATTTAATTATTTATTTTTCTAATAGATAAAGATGACGACTTGGTAAAAGATAAAATTAAATGTGTGGTCAAGAGTGTTTTTCTCATTTCGTGGATAAGAATTAGAATTTCAATGGCTAGGATTTAATTTAATTGAACGGTCCAGATTGTATGAAGAGTACTATAAATACTCTACCTTGTATTTAGTTTCATTCATCAATCAAGTATCAATTTGTGAGTCAAAGTTTTTTGTTTTTCTTCTTTGTCTTAGAATTGTGAGTGATCCACAAAAAGGGTGTTGTAGTGTTATTATTGTTAGTGTAAGACAAGTAATTTATTTACTTGTTTGTTGGTCCAATTTTTAACAATTGGTATCAGAGCCAAGTTAATCAGGGATTATTCTTGGTGGAGCTATCTTAGATTGTGAGGAGTTTTATGCTTTACAAGTTTTTTAATCAAACTTGTTTGGTATAATCAAAGCTTTTCGACGTGATGGGGGACCTTCAAGTAGTAGCTAGGAGGTATCAAGAAGCTCAACAACAAAAACTACAACACGTGGGCAACATGCATGGAGTCTTACCTACAAGGTCAAGATCTTTGGGAGGTTGTTGGTGGTAGTGAAGCTACGCAGCCGGCAGAAGACGCCAATGGCATTTTGCGAAAATGGAAGATTAAGGCAGGTAAAGCAATGTTTGCCTTAAAGATCACAATTGAAGAAGAAATGTTGGAGCACATCCGAGATGCCAAAACACCAAAGGAAGTGTGGGATATCTTTGCTACACTTTTTTCAAAGAAGAATGATACAAGATTGCAACTTCTGGAGAACGAGCTATTGTCAATAGCGCAATGTGACAAGACGATTGCCCAATACTTCCACAAGGTGAAGTTGATATGTCGCGAAATTTCAGAGCTAGATCCATCAGCTCCTATTGGGGAAGCAAGGATAAAAAGAATAATTATTCATGGATTGAGGCCAGAATATCGAGGATTTATTGCTGCTATACAAGGATGGCCAACACAGCCATCGCTTCTTGAATTTGAAAATTTACTTGCAGGTCAAGAAGCTATGGCTAAGCAAATGGGAGGACTCTCACTAAAAGATGAAGAAGAAGCGCTCTACACCAACAAAAATAAAGGCAACTTCAAACGGCACACTGGTGGATCTAAAAAGGATGGCGACAAAGGAAAAAGCTATCATGGGAATGGAGGCTCTCGTCCAGGGGGAGCCTCGAAGAATTATGGTGATCGTAAAAAATTTTCTGGCGAGTGCTACAATTGTGGGAAGGTGGGCCACATGGCAAAAGATTGTTGGTCCAAGAAAAGGTTCGTTCAAAGCAACACTGCTACTTCCAGTTCTAAAGAGAAAAGCGAAGATGATTGGGATGCTGAAGCTTTGATGGCTACGGAGGAAAAAGATTTGGCTCTCACAACAATGCCAGAACAGATTGGCTACAAAAATGATTGGATCGTGGATTCAGGCTGCTCAAATCATATGACGGGTGATAAAGAAAAATTGCAAAACTTATCTCAATACAAAGGAGCTCGTATGGTGGTTACAGCCGACAACTCAAGGTTACCAATAGCACATGTTGGTAAGACGGTAATTACGCCTCGATATAATTCTAACCAAGTGCCTCTTCAAGATGTCTATCATGTCCCAGGAATGAAGAAGAATTTACTGTCTGTGGCCCAATTAACATCTTCAGGTCATTATGTTCTATTTGGTCCTGAAAATGTAAAGGTATATCGAAACCTCAAAATTTCAGAAACACCAACAATGGAGGGTCAACGATTAGAGTCGCTCTACGTGATGTCAGCAGAGTCTGCATATATAGACAAGACAAGAAAAAGTGAGACAGCAGTTATATGGCACATGCGGCTAGGTCATGTTAGCTATTCCAAATTAAACATGATGATGCAGAAGTCGATGCTCAAGGGACTTCCTCAACTAGACATACGAACAGACACAATATGTGCAGGATGTCAGTATGGTAAAGCACACCAATTACCATATCAGGAGTCAAACTTCAAAGCAAAGGAACCATTGGAGTTAGTTCACTCTGATGTATTCGGGCCTGTTAAGCAGTCGTCAATTGGTGGTATGCGGTATATGGTGACATTCATTGATGATTTCTCAAGGTATGTGTGGATTTTATTTATGAAAGAAAAATCTGATACCTTCTCAATGTTCAAAGAGTTCAAGCAGTCAGTCGAAGGAGAATTGGGAAAAAAGATATGTTGCTTGCGCACAGACAATGGAGGAGAATATAGCTCAAGAGAGTTCTCTCAATACTTGAGAGAAAGTCGAGTATATCATCAATACACTTGTGCCAACACACCACAGCAGAATGGTGTAGCAGAAAGAAAGAACCGACATCTTGCAGAAATTTGTCGAAGTATGCTGCATGAGAAGAATGTACCTGGACGTTTTTGGGCTGAAGCAATGAGGACTGCAGCTTTTATCATCAATAAACTTCCTCAACCAAGGTTAGAATTTATTTCACCCTTTGAGAAGTTATGGAACAAAAAACCTACAGTTAGTTACTTTCGAGTATTTGGATGTGTATGTTATGTATTTGTTCCTGATCACTTACGAAGCAAGTTTGACAAGAAAGCTATTAGATGCATCTTTGTGGGATACGATAGCCAGAGAAAGGGGTGGAAATGCTGCGATCCAACAAGCGAAAGATGTTACACTTCACGAAAATGTAGTGTTCGATGAAGCATCTTCTTGGTGGACCACAGAGAAGGAGGTCTTGCCAGAATCTAAAGACCTTGAAGATAAAGTATAACAAAAGATGAGGGAGCATATAGTTCAACTTCAATCAGGTTCAGATGAATCAGGAGGTCCAAATGATAATGATGCAGAGCAAAGAGTGGCTCAGAGTCCTTGGCAAACCGGCATATATCAACATCCAAATGAAGAAGAAAGGCCTAATGAAGTGGAAGAATTAACTCCACAATCTCAACTCCGAAGGTCAACAAGAACACGAAGGCCAAATCCAAAATATGCAAATGCAGCCATAGTTGAAGAAGCAGTAGAGCCTGAGACGTTTGAAAAAGCATCACAAAGTTCTGAGTGGATGACAGCCATGAAACAAGAGATTGATGCACTGCAACAAAATCAGACTTGGGATCTCATACCAAAACCAAGAGATGTGAAACCCATTTCGTGCAAATGGGTTTACAAAATAAAGCGTCGTCCAGATGGGTCAATTGAAAGGTATAAGGCACGATTGGTAGCTCGTGGCTTCTCTCAACAGTACGGACTAGACTATGATGAAACGTTTAGTCCGGTGGCGAAACTTACAACTGTACGAGTTCTACTTGCACTTGCAACCAACAAAGATTGGAATCTGTGGCAAATGGATGTGAAAAATGCTTTTCTTCATGGAGAATTGGATCGAGAAATTCATATGATCCAACCAATAGGTTTTCAGAACCAACATCATCCTGAATATGTGTGTAAACTGCGGAAAGCGCTCTATGGATTGAAACAAGCACTTAGGGCATGGTATGGTAAGATTGCTGAATTTCTAACTCAGAGTGGTTATTTAGTAACATCTGCAGATTCTAGCCTATTTGTCAAATCAAATGAAGGAAAACTAGCTATCGTGCTTGTATATGTTGATGACTTAGTCATCACTGGTGATGATGGATCAGAAATTCTTCAGACAAAAGAGAATTTATCAGTCCGATTTCAAATGAAAGAACTTGGACAACTCAAGTATTTTCTTGGTTTAGAGATTGACCGCACACAAAAAGAAATATTCCTTTGTCAACAAAAGTACTCCAAAGACTTGTTGAAAAGGTTCGGAATGCTCGACTGCAAACCAATCTCAACACCTATGGAATCAAATTTCAGAATGTGTGCACATGAAGGAAAAAGCTTAGAAGATACAACTATGTATCAAAAATTGGTAGGCAGTCTCATCTACTTAACCTTAACTCGACCTGATATTTCTTATGCAGTTAGTGTAATAAGTCGGTACATGCAAAATCCAATGAAGCCTCATTTGGAAGCAGTTCGACGAATACTAAGATATGTGAAGAGCACAATTGATTATGGTCTTGTGTATAAAAGAATTGGAGACTGTAAGTTAGTTGGTTACTGTGATGCTGACTATGCAGGAGATCATGACACCAGAAGGTCAACAACTGGTTACTTATTTAAGCTTGGTTCTGGAGCAATTTCTTGGTGTAGCAAGAGACAACCAACTGTATCATTATCAAGCACTGAAGCTGAGTATCGAGCAGCAACAATGGCAGCTCAAGAAAGCACATGGTTGATTCAACTATTAAATAACCTACATCAACCAGTTGATTATGCAGTTCCAATATATTGTGACAATCAATCGGTAATTCGTTTGGCGGAAAATCCGATCTCTCATGCAAGAACTAAACATGTTGAAGTGCACTATCATTTTATCAGAGAAAAAGTTCTCCAAGAAGAAATTGAGATGAGACAAATCAGTACAGATGATCAAGTTGCAGATTTGTTCACAAAAGGCTTGAGCGCCAGCAAATTCAAAAGGTTTCGTGATCAACTCGGCATAGTACAAAGGGTTGGTGTTGAGGGGGAGTGTTAAATATCAACTCCAACCCAAATAAAGGATAAAACTTATCCAATAAAAGATAAGAGTTATAGATAAGATTTGCTATTTAATTATTTGTTTTTCTAATAGATAAAGATGACGACTTGGTAAAAGATAAAATTAAATGTGTGGTCAAGAGTGTTTTTCTCATTTCGTGGATAAGAATTAGAATTTCAATGGCTAGGATTTAATTTAATTGAACGGTCCAGATTGTATGAAGAGTACTATAAATACTCTACCTTGTATTTAGTTTCATTCATCAATCAAGTATCAATTTGTGAGTCAAAGTTTTTTGTTTTTCTTCTTTGTCTTAGAATTGTGAGTGATCGACAAAAAAGGTGTTGTAGTGTTGTTATTGTTAGTGTAAGACAAGTAATTTATTTACTTGTTTGTTGGTCCAATTTTCAACATACTGAAGGCGAATGAATCACCTTTTACCACATGATAATATCTCATCGATGTCTGAAGACAGGAAGGACTCCCATAGGATATTTTGTAACATACAGTTGTCCAAGTTCCTATTTTAATACTGGCTGCGACAGAAGAGGTTGCAAAGAGCTGATCAGGCTGATCAGGTGAGGAGGGAAAAGGCACAGCCCCTGTTTCCAACCCACTCTTTTTCTCACTTCTCATGCCATTGATCTCATTGTTCAGTTGGGCCAAATCTGTCATGCTACTCTTGTGATATGGTAACTCCAGAAAATATATCTTGTGAAAATCAACTATATATATATATCTTTTAAATTACACATTTTCTTTTTATTTTTTTTCACGTTTTTTTTTTATTTTTATGTGTTTTTTATTTTTTATTTCTTTTCATTTTAAAATTTTTTTTAAAGTTATTTTTTTATTTTTTAAAGTTTTTAAAAAATTTTAACGTTTTTTTTAATTTTTTTAATGTTTTTTTTATTTTTTTCCATTTTTTAAATTATTTATATTTTTTATTATTGTTTTTTGTTTTTTTAATTATTTTATTTTATTTTTTTTACATTTTTTCTATTTTTATATTTTTTATGTTTTTCTCATTTTTTAAAATTATTTTTATGTTTTTTTTTATTTTTTATTTTTTAATATTTTTTAAAAAAAATTATTTTTTTTTATATTTTTTATCATATTTTTCTCTTATTTAAAAGTATTTTGAGTAAAAAAATTTCGTTAACTCTTAAATCAAGAAAAACTTAAGTTTTTGAAATTTTTTATTTTAAATTTTGTCCCTTTTACCGACTGTCGAATATAAAATATTATTCAAAAATTATTAATTATCTAAAATTAAATAAGATTTTTATTAATAAAATAATTAAGATTATATATATATATATATATATAACCAGAGGACTTTTGAAATTCTATACCTACTTTTTCATTTAGTTTTTAAAATTTTTCAATTTTTAAAAAATAAATGTATTTATTTTGTGGGTGGTGTTCAACTTCAAGGAAGATTCAACTGTGTGTCTAGATCCTTTTAACTTGCATGAGCGATTATCAGATCATGTACCACGAGTCATGAATTTATGACAGATTGTGACGCAATCAGTATGTATTTGGGGACAAATGTAGTTGGCAGTTGACCGCAAATTAAATAATTAAGATTGCCCTGTTCGAAAATTGAAAAGATGAAAAATTAGGAATGTAGTGTAAATATTGACCTCTTGTAGATTTTACATGGATCTGTAATATAAATTATGTCACTATCGAGTTAAGGAAGGATTTTCGACGTTGATCCTCTGACGTTTAAATTAATTATCGATGATGAAAAATGAAGCAGAGCAATAAGAACTACAGTACAAATAGTAAATATCATATACCTCTGTCGATGTTTGGACCCCCCTTTATATATAGCTCCGGTAGCATACATACATACTTCTCAAGACGAGCATGCTTCTCAAAACTTTCCCTGAAAAGACTTGTCAGTAAAGTGTCCATGACACAGTACCTTAACAAGCCGAGCATATCTATGAAGTGATAGTGGAAGCTTCCGCCGTACAATCTTCTGGCAGCCGATGTCTTGTGTCGACGACACCAACTCCCAAAAGGATATCATTAGATATCGTCAGGAGTGCACTGCTAGGCCGAGCGGGTTGGCCGCTCGATCGGAATTCCACCACCCTAGTACCCCGTCCAGTCAGCCAGGAACTCGTTATTCCGCAGTGTGTGCCTGCTTGACTGAAGGTTCGCTTTGTTATTGTCGAAGCTTGACGATAGGTCGAGCGGGGTCGCCACTCAGTCGAAGTCTATTGCCAAGTCGAGCAGGATAGCCGTTTGGCCGAAGTTGAACTTCTGCATATCGATCTCTATTGTCTGGCCGAGAGAGGTGGCCGCTCGGCTTCTGCACATTGTCTTCCTTGAGTGTCGGTTGTTTGGTTGCTCCATGCATCGAAAGCGACGACAAGTCAAAGCCTTTTCCCCAGTCGAGGCATGGTTCGCTTGACCGACTGATTCCATCTACTCGTTGACCACCTTAACTTTGACCTCCACCGTGGCAGCGGGGTGGTGCCTTTCATCATCACCACATCACAATTCTTCCCCTCAAGTCTGTTGATTGCTACTCGGAAAGCCTAACGGTTCCACTGTACAAAAATTTTGTACAAAGGTCTGAACCTTTTCCTAGCTACCATGTGTTCTTTTAAATTAAACTTGGATCGCCTGCGGAACTTTACACGTTTGATCCTAAGTTTAACTTATTTGTTCTTTTAGGTTTAGACTTGGATCTCCTGCGGAACTTAACACGTTTTATCCAAATCTACCTATGTTATTAATTCCATTAAATATTAATTTCTAAAATAGGCTTCCAGGACTGCATGGCGAGGCACATGACCTTCTTGGATATGGGAACAACCACCACCGCCTAGACAAAGCCTTTTAAGGAAAGCTAATATTTAATTTCCTTAAATAACTCTAGGTTAACCAAAAGGAACAATCGAATCACAAGGAAAAGAAAAATAAAAGAACACAACATCGAAAACTAATTCGAAAAACTAGAATCGCATGCCTCTTGTATTTGGTATTTTTACAAAGAAATAAAACTAGTATGATGCGGAAATTAAATACTAGTATACCTTTTCTTTTGCAAGCAAAAACCTCTAGGTCTTCTACCGTATTCCTCTTCTAACATCGGACGTTGTGTGGACAACGATCTTCCGAGATGAGAAACCACCAAAGCACCTTCTTCTCCTCCTTGCAAGGTTCGGCCACAACAAGAGCACCTCCAAGGATGAAGAGATTCAACCACCACCAATGCTCCAAGGGATGCTAGAAAAGAGACTTCTTTTCTCTCCTTCTTCTCCTTCTTAGATCTGGCCACCAAAGCTATCTCCACCAAGAGAAGGTTTTGGCCACACAAAAGAGAGGAGAGGAAAAGGAGGGGCCGGCCATACCCAAGGAGAAAAGAGAGGAAAAATAGAATAGAGATGTTTGTTATGAAGCCTCCTTTACCCCCTCTTTTATAATCCTTGATCTTGGCAAATAAGGAAAATTTAATAAAAAACTTCCTTAATTCTTTTGCCATTGAAAAGGAAAATTTATTTAATTAAAAATAATTTTCTTCTCGTCAATTATAATGGCCGACCATATTAAAGCTACAAACAAGGTGAGTTTTAATTAATTAAAACTTCTTAATTTGTCTCCGAAAATTTATAAAAAATTCTCCAATAATTTTCATCCCTTCATAATTGGTTAATAAAAAGGAAATTAAAATCTTTCTTTTAAACATGTGGATAAAAAGAAAGTTATCTCTAAAAATTAAAATCTCTTTTAATCTACAAATAAGGAAAGATATCAAATCTTTTCTTAATCTTTTGTAGAAACTTATAAAAAAGAATATTTAATTTTTTAAATTCTCTTTTAAATCATGAACATGGTTAAAAAGGAAAGTTTTCTTAAAATTTAAAATCCACCTTTTAATCAACAAATAAGGAAAGATTTCAAATTTTAAACTCTCTTTTAAACATGTGGATGATTTACTAATAAGGAAAGTTTTTACCAAAAATTAAAACCATCCTTTTATTTTACAAATAAGGAAAGAGATTAATCTCTTCTATTAATCTTTTGTAGAAAATTATAAAAGGAAATTTTTAATTTTTTAAATTTTCTTTTAAAACCATGATATCCACACAAGAAATAATTTTAATACAAATCCTTTTTAATATTCTAGTGGCCGGCCACCTAAGCTTGGGACCCAAGCTTTGGCCAGCCACCAACTTGGCTCATCTACTTGGTCTTGGTCGGCCCTAGCTTGGGTTCCAAGCTAGCTTGGTCGGCCCCATTGGATGGGTAAGAAGGTGGGTATGTGGTGGGTATAAATCTCTATATACAAGAGGCTACGATAGGGACCGAGAGGAGGAATTGGTTTTGGTCTCTCGATAAAATTAAGCATCTCGTGTTCGCCCCGAACACACAACTTAATTTTATCAATAATAATTCATTCCACTAGAGAACTATTATTGAACTACCGCACTAATCCCAAATTACATTTTGGGCTCCTTCTTATTATGAGTGTGTTAGTCTCCCTGTGTTTAAGATAACAAATGTCCACTAATTAAGTAAGTTACTGACAACTCACTTAATTAATATCTAGTTCCAAGAGTAGTACCACTCAACTTCATTGTCATGTCGGACTAAGTCCACCTGCAGGGTTTAACATGACAATCCTTATGAGCTCCTCTTGGGGACATTCTCAACCTAGATCACTAGGACACAGTTTCCTTCTATAATCAACAACACACACTATAAGTGATATCATTTCCCAACTTATCGGGCTTATTGATTTATCGAACTAAATCTCACCCATTGATAAATTAAAGAAATAAATATCAAATATATGTGCTTGTTATTATATTAGGATTAAGAGCATACACTTCCATAATAACTGAGGCCTTTGTTCCTTTATAAAGTCAGTATAAAAAAAATGACGTCTAATGGTCCTACTCAATACACTCTAAGTGTACTAGTGTAATTATATAGTTAGGATAAACTAATACATAATTATACTACGACCTTCCAATGGTTTGTTCCTTTCCATCATGGTCGTGAGCTGCTGTTTATAATTTATAAGGTACTGATAACATGATCCTCTGTGTGTGACACCACACACCATGTTATCTACAATATAAATTAATTGAACAACTACATTTATCATAAATATAGACATTTGACCAATGTGATTCTTATTTCTAAATAAATATTTATACCAAAAGCTAGGCTTTTAGTATATATTCTAACAAAGTCTAGTCGAAGGAGGTTGTAAGTCCGACTGATTAGACAATTGTTTGAGGAGATTTCCTCTCGATAGTCCTTCGACACTATGTGGTTTTTGATCGGGAGGTGATCATTCCCTATTGATCGGCTTGTTGAAGCTT
Source organism: Zingiber officinale (assembly GCF_018446385.1). Taxonomy (NCBI): domain Eukaryota; kingdom Viridiplantae; phylum Streptophyta; class Magnoliopsida; order Zingiberales; family Zingiberaceae; genus Zingiber; species Zingiber officinale. The sequence continues at coordinate 1,104,802 of NC_055986.1, read as the reverse complement.
GTTGTTCGACCATATGTATGCTCCCTCAATCCGATCGGTACGACGAAGGTTTTTACTTGTAAAATCTCTTCTTTGGCTGTCTTGGGCGAGTGCAAGCAGGACTTACGTCACCCAGATTTCTAGGAAATTGTGTAAATCTCTGCACATTATGGCTAAGCACGCTCTCACGTCTTCATTAAATGCCGACCCATGGCGATGCGCCACGTGTCACGCCCACTGTCGCCACACGCCTGACGTGATAGGGTATTGATGTAATGTTTGGCGGTTTGAATTCAACGGTCCAATCTTTACTTGGGTTTCTGCGACTTAGATCGGACGGCTCCGATCGGCCAGCCCCCAGGCATATAAGCTCATGAGTGTCGCCGCCTTTGCGCATTTCACCTTCGTGCTCTTTGGTGCTACCTGCTTCGTGCTCCGACAACATTCCCCTACTACTCCTCTAGTGACCTCTCCCTGGCAGTCTTTCTCTATCGATCTTTTGCTTGTAAGCTTCCTCCCTATCGCACTGACCTCCGAGTTTTTTCATGTTCCAGTATCTGTTCTTCCCTTTCTTCCAAGTTTTTTGACGTCTTAAGTGTTTCGATGATAATCCCGCCAGTAGGTTTTCTGTCCTTCGAATCTCCCCCTTGTTTTGCAATGGCAAATTCATCGCAGCCTTCTACCGGCATCTCGGGGCTATGGTGCACTTCTACCAAGTCCCGGTTTGACGCCGGCGATGTTGAGAGTCTGAAGGCCGCTTTTGAGCTTCCTCCCAAGTATGAAGTCATCCTTCCCTCTCCTTCCGATCAGTCGAATTCTCCGCCACCCGGCTGTATCACCTTCTTTCGAGACCATTTCACAGCCCGTCTGCGGTTTCTCATCCACCCCTTCTTTTCTTCCGTGTGTAAATACTTTCGAGTCTCCCTCCATCAGCTAGTGTTGAACTCCTTTCGACTGTTGTGCGGGGTGGTTGTCCTTTTTCGCCTGCACAGCATTCCACTCACTCCCTGACTCTTCCATTACTTTTATTATCCCAAGTCGTCCGAGTTGGGAACCTTTCTTTTCCAAGCCTGAGTGGACTTGGTTTTCTTTGATAAAATGCCAACTTCCAACAAATACTGGAAGGAGTACTTCTTTTTCGTGCGCTTTCCCAAGCGGTCGGATTTCCCAACGCACTAGCAGCTCGACGTGGTGGCCTAACCTCCATTGAAGAAGTATAAGAGCCGATTGGACTACCTCAACACAGTTTCGATGTTGGCCGGTCTAAAATATGACATCTACAAGCTGCTGCTAGAGGGTGTCTTGTATATCTTCTGCTTGAGTCCGATCCGCACCCGACTTTCATTCAGCCTAGGTATGCGATCACTTTACTCCTTTCTTTGATTCTAGCTAATTTTTCTTTCTTGCAGCCAAAGTTATGCTGCATGCGCGTTTGGCTGGCAAGGCGAAGCTCGGAGATGTCGCGATCAATGTGGCCGCTATTGAAGAATTGGGGAGCCAAGGCCTCCAGCCGATCGGCTCGCAAGAGGACCCGCAGGACAAGAGCGAGGTGACTCCTGTTCTGGCAAGTGGTGGAGCGGCCGGTGGCTCCCAACCTTCTGAATGACAACCGGTTATTGAAGTTGAGGGGGCTTCGGGCTCAACCTCCTCAGATGAGCCACTGATCAGGTGCAAGAGGCATCGGGCGGAGCCTTCCTCGCGCTCTGCTACTTCAGGGGTGCGCTCCGCCGAACGGGTGGAGACGTCGACCCCCGCTTCTGTCCAAGAGCCAACTGCCCCCTGAGTCATCAAATCAGACGCCCTCCCTGTCCAGTCTGCCTATGGGGGACGATCTGCGCCAGTGGCCTTCCTGCCACCAAGATCAAAGACCAAGAAGTTGGGCATCCAACCGGCTTCTTCATCACGGCCGCCCGGGCGGGCCACTTCTGCGTAGTCAACCCTGAGCGGCCAACACCACATTACGGTGATTTTGCATCTCCCGACCAAGGAGTAGCACGAGTCCAGCGCCGAGTCCTAAACTCCGGAGCACCAGATCATCATACAAGGGCTACTTGCTAAAATATGGGAAGACGCCCAAGCCCGTGCAGCGGTGATGCCTCCGGGGGCACTCGCAGACAACCACAACCAGATGTCCACTGGGGTAAGTTTTACCTTCATTTGCATAGTTCACTTTCAATCGGTGTTTATATTTGCTTTGCTTGTAGTACTAGGTGGAGAGCTTGGTCATGTGCCAAAGGCTCACTTTTTTGGAGAAGGAAGTGAAGCAATTGAAGGCGTCGAGCGGCCAATCCTCTACCGCTCAAGAACAAACAAACGTCGAGGTGGCCAAACTTTGAGTCGCTCTAAAGAAGAGCAACAAACTGCTCCAGGTCGAACGTGCCAAGAGCGCCAGGCATACCATGATGCTAGAGCAGCTCAATAAACAGGTCACCACTTTTGATAATAAAATCGAGTCGGCCAATGCGCGAAAGAACCAGGCCATCACAGACCTTGAGGAGAAGAATAAGGAGGCTCAGGTCCTCACCTATAAACTTAAGGAAGCTGAGGACTTCCTAATTGCCAAGAGGCACAGTCGGTTGGCCGAAGAAATGACCCTTCGCGGCCAACTCGCCTCCAAGGATACTATGCTGGCCACCGCCAAGGATGAGCTGGAGGCCTCCCGAGCGACCCTGATAACCTACCAAGATGCCGAGCAGAGCCGTTTTGAGACAATGAAGAAAAATTACCTCCGCTCGGATGTTTGCAATGAGAAGGTCGCTGATCGAGCTCTGCGCCTCTTCGATCTGGCCATAGATGGGACGATCAACCAGCTCATGGAGGGTGGTTATCTGTCGATGGCTCTTGTTATAGTGTATACTAAAAGTCTAGCTTTTTGTATAAACAATCATTTTGAAATAAAAATCTCATTGGTCAAATGTCTACATTTATGCTAAGTGTAGTTGTCCATGTAATTTATATTGTAGATAACATGGTGTAAGGAGACACATAGAAGATCATGTTATCAGTTCCTTATAAATTATAAATAGTTGCTCACAACCAAGATGGAATGGGACAAACCATTGGAATGGTTGTAGTGTAATTTGGTATGAGTTTATCTTGACTATAAAATTACACTAGTACACTCTGAGTGAATTGAGCATGACCATTTGAGGTTGTTCTTTTTATACTGACTGTTAAAAAGAACAAGACCTCTGTTATTATGGAAATATGTACTCTTAATCATGATATAATAACAAGCACGTATACTTAATATTTATTTCTTTAATTTATCAAAGGGTGTGATTTAGTTCGTTAAATCAATAGGCCCGATAAGTTGAGAAATGATATTATTTATATGGTGTGTTGTTGATTATAGAATGAAATTGTGTCCTAGTAATCTAGGTTGATAATGTCCCCTTGAGGAGCTCATAAGGATTGTCATGTAAACCCTGCAGGTGGACTTAGTCTGACATGATAATAAGATTGAGTGGTACTACTTTTGGAGCTAGATATTAATTAAGTGAGTTGTCAGTAACTCATTTAATTAGTGGGCATTCGATATCTTAAACACAGGGAGACTAACACACTCATGATAAGAAGGAACCCATATTTTAATATGAGATTGGTGCGGTAGTGCAATAATAACTCTTTAGTAGAATAAGATATTATTGATGAACTTGAGTTGGGTATTCGGGACGAACATAGGAAGCTCAAGCTCATCGGAAGACCAAAACCAATTCCTCCTCTCAGTCCCTATTGTAGTCTCTTATTTATAAAGCCTTATATCCACTTAGAGTCAAGTCTCTTACCCATCTTATGGTGGCCGGCCAAGCCAAGCTTGGAGCCCAAGCTAGGGCTGGTCATGCCAAGAATTGGAGCCATGTTATATGGTCGGCCAAGCTTGGAGCCCAAGCTAGGTGGCCGGCCACATCACATTAAAAGGGTATTTTAATTTTTTAAAATCTTTCCTTTTGAGGAAGTCATGGTTTTAAAAGAGAGTTTTAAATTTTAAATCTTTCCTTCTATAGTTTTCTACAAAGGATTAAGAGAAAGGTTTGATATTTTTCCTTATTTGTAGTTAAAAGAAAGATTTTAATTTTTGATAAAACTTTCCTTTTTGATAACCATTCACATGTTTTAAAAAAGAGATTTTAATTTATAAAATTTTCCTTTTATAACTAACAAGGGATTTAAAAAAGAGAAATTTTTTAATTAAAATTTCTTACCGGGAATAAATAAGGAAGTTTTAATTTTATGTTTAAAATTTTTCTTATTTGGAACACAAGGAGGTGGCCGGCCATGACAAGAAGAAAAGGAAGTTTTAATTTTTTGTTTTAAAACTTTCCTTTTTAGTCATTGGCAAGGAATATAAGGAAGTTTGAATTATGTTTAAAACTTTTTTTTTTTTTGCCAAGACCAAGGATTATAAAAGAGAAGAAGGGGGTGCCTCACCTCATAAGACATCTTCTATTCCTCTCTTCCAAACATTGATGGTCGGCCCTTGTCCTTCTCTCTTCTCCTTTTATTTTCCCTCTTGGTGGCCGACGACATCTTGTGTGAAGATCTCATGGTGGTCGGTTGCTTGAAGGAGAAGAAGAAGAGAAGGAAGCTCTAGTGTCTAGCATCCCTTAGAGGTTAGTTGGTGGCCGGATCTTGGAAGCCTTGGAAGAAGCTTGAGTGGATTTCATCTTGGAAGATAGTCGCCCACACGACATCCAAGAGAAGGAGAGGAATAAAATAGAAGATCAAGAGATCTTGGAAGATCGTCGTCCACACGCATCATGACTAGTTCATCTTTTGTATAGATCTTGAAAAACCAAACACAAGAGGTTAACGGTTTTAAGTTATCGTTTTTGTTATCGATTTTATTGTTTCGATTTCATGTTTTGATATTGTGTTTCTATTGAGGTCTCTATAGTTAAACCTAGTTTACTGTAAGAAGTTAAATATCTGATTTCTTTGTGAGGCTTTGTCTAGGAAGTGGTGGATGATCCCATACCCAAGAAGGCCTAGTGTCTCGCCATGTTTAACTTGGAAGCCGATCTTTGAAATAGATATTTGAAAACTTCTGTAATATAATTTAACTTAGGAAGATCAGATCAGTTAAACTTGGAGTAAAAATGTTAAGTATCGTTTCCAATCAAAGTTTAACTTCTGAAGGACAATTTGGATTAATAATGTTAAGCATCGTTTGTAATCCAAATTTAACTTCAGTAGAGCACATGAGTAGCTAGGATAGTTCTATGCTTGTATAAATTTTTGTACGGGGAACTAGGATTGTATTCCGAGTAGCAACCAGTAGCTCTGACTATCAACGTCATCAGCCAGGACAAATTTATTGTCGCACTGCCTGATGATGTCTTGGACTATTTTGAGTGAGGCTGAGAGTCCCCTACAAAATTTATAAAATTTTCAAGTCTTAATGAATGCTAGCCCATTCAGACGAGTTTTATCCCCTTGCATGTCTTTTCAACTTTCCTTTGAGTATCACATGATCTCGTGGCCTTGTGAATCCGAACGTCTGTAATTAGTCCACCAGCCGACCGATCTCTTTTGAATTCAGTGACATATTGATTCTATGAACTTCTGATTGGTCCTGGGGACGTCTTGAAGAATAGTGTCAAACGATCACTATATTTTGAAGACTTAGGCTTTTGAGTAACCGATGCTTGTCTTCTCACTGTGTCAAGGGTTTAAGGTTGCCGCTCGACCGTTGATGCCGACTCGAGTTTAAGATCGCTGCTCGACCACTGATGGAGACACGCGTTTAAGGTCGCCGCTCGATCGTTGATGACAACTCACATTTAAGGTCGTCTCTCAACTATTGATGGAGACACGCGTTTAAGGTCGCCGCTCAACCGTCAATGGAGACAAGTATTTAAGGTCGCCGCTCGACCATCAATGGAGGAAGCGTTTAAGGTCATCGCTTGACAGTTGGTGGAGACAAGAGTTTAAGGTCGTCGCTCGACCGTTGATGGAGACAAGAGTTTAAGGTCGTCGCTCGACCGTTGGTGGAGACACGCGTTTAAGGTCGTTGTTCAATCGTTGGCGGAGACAAGAGTTTAAGGTCGCTGCTCGACCATTGGTGGAGACAAAAGTTTAAGGTTGCCGCTCGACCATTGGTGGAGACGCGCATTTAAGGTCGTCTCTCGACCGTTGACATTTATCCAGGTTTAAGGTCGCCGCTTGACCGTTGACATGAACTCGGGTTTAAGGTTGCCACCCCGACCGTTGATATGAACTCGGGTTTAAGGTTGCCGCTCGACTGTTGAGGGAGATACACTGCCAAGAGGCCTTCACTTTTTATTCAAATTTTGCCTTGCCTTGTATAGTATTCACTTGCGCACCTCTTATCCAGCCCTATAGGGTTGAAGATGATTCGCGCTCCATGACATCTCGAGCTGCCTCCCCTCTTCATCCTCCAGATTGTAGGCGCTCGAACAGAGTTTCTGCACGACCTTGAAAGGTCCTGCCCATGGGGCCTCGAGCTTGGTGACATCACTAACCGACTTCACTTTCTTCCAGATGAGTTCGTTGACCTGGAAGGACCTCGGGATCACTCGCTGGTTGTAGTTCTGTTTCATTCGTTGCTGATACGCTGTTAGCCGAACTGCTGCTTTCGCCCGCGTTTCGTCCACCAAGTTGAGCTTCATAAGTCTCCGTTTGACATTTCCTTCGTCGTAGTATTGCACTTGATCAGATTCTACTCCGACCTCCACGGGGATAACTGCATCGCCGCCGTACACCAAATGAAAGAGGGTTACGTCGGTCGCCTCCTTTGGGGTCGTGTGAAGATCCCACGACACACTGGGGAGCTTGTCGACCTAGTTGCCTCCAACATGGTCGATCCGAGCATGCAAAACCCGGAGGATCTCTCGATTGGTGACTTTGGCTTACTCGTTGCCCTGAGGGTAGGACACAAAGGTGAAGGTTTGTTGGATGTCATAGCCCTCACACTATTCCCTGAGCCTCTGACCGGCGAACTGTCTTCTATTGTCAGACACGAGTCGGTGTGGGATGTCGAACCGAAAAATAATGTTTTGCCAAACAAATATGATGACCATCCGCTCGGAGATTCTTGCAAGCGGCTCGGCTTCCACCCACTTCGAGAAGTAGTCCACCGTAATGAGCAGAAACTTCCATTAACCGGTCGTTATGGGGAAAGGTCCAACGATATATATGCGCCATTGGTCGAACGAGCATGATACCATGGACGCTTTCATTTCCTCGGTCGGCCGATGTGGTATGTTGTGATACTTCTGGTAGGACAAGCAGGTGGCCACCGTCTGAGCGGCATCCTCTTGGAGAGCCGGCCAAAAATATCCGGCCAGGAGTATCTTTCGGACTAATGCACGGCCGTCCGGATGACCTCCGCAAGAGCTTTGGTGCAGCTTTCGCAGAATGTACTCGACGTCTTCCGATCCAACTCACTTAAGGAGGGGCCTAGAGAATGCTCTTTTGTAAAGCTGGTCTTCGATCAAGGTGAACCGTCCGACCCTCTTCTTCAATAAGCGGGCTTCCTCTGGATCAGCAGGTGTAGCTCCCTACCGCAAGAACTCTGTTAAGACCGTCCTCCAGTCGTTCAAGAAGGTTATTCCCTCCATCTGGTCTATGTGCGCCACTAGTGAGACTTGTTCGATCGGCTAACCTATAACGATCGACGTCAACAAACTGGCTAGTTTCGCTAATTCATCCGCTGCCTGGTTCTCCGATCGGGGGATCTTCTGTATAATGACCTCCTAGAAGTTTGCCTTCAGCTTCTCGAAAGCCTCTACATAGAGCCTTAGCCGAGCGTTGCTTATTTTGAATGTCTCAGATAGCTACTGGGCAGCAAGCTGCGAGTCTGAGTGGATGAGGACTTTACCTGCTCCTACATGTCGAGCTGCCTGCAGATCAACTATCAGCGCCTCATACTCGGCTTCATTATTGGTGGCTCAGTAATTCAGCTGAATGGAGAGTTGTATCCGGTCTTCCCTTGGCGAGATAAGTAGTATGCCAATTCTGTTGCCTTGCCAAGTGGACGAGTTGTCCACATATATCTTCCATGTTGCCGCTGGCTCGTCACTCTGGACTTCTATGATGAAATTCACCAAGGCTTGAGCCTCGATGGCCGCTCGGGTTGATACTAAATATCGAATTCGCTTAGCTCAGTCACCCATTTGATAAGCCTACCTGATTCTTCGGGGTTGAGAAGGACTTATCCCAGGGCGCTGTTAGTTAGCACGATGATTGTGTGCACTAGGAAGTATGGACGAAGCCTCCGAGCGGCAAGAATCAGAGCATACGCTAGTTTTTCGAGACCAGTGTAGCGAGACTCGGCATCCTTCAATATATGGCTCAAAAAATATAAAGGTTGTTACTCTTGGTCGTTCTGCCTAACTAGAGTCGATCAAACCGGAAGCTCGTTGAATGACAAATAGATCCATAGTGGCTCATCAACAATTGACTTGGCTAGTATAGGTAAGGAATTTAGATATTCCTTCTGCTTTTCCAACGTCCGGTCGCAATCAGTGTCCTATTGGAATTTCGTGGCTCGGCGAAGCACCCTGAAGAACGGTAGGCTCCGATTGGACGATTTGGATATGAATCTGGACAACACCGTGATCTGACCGGTCAGCCGTTGAGCTTCCTTCAAGTTCCGAGGCGACGACATGTTTTGCAAAGCTTTGACCTTGCTTGGATTGACTTCAATGCCTCACTCGGTGACGATGTAGTCCAGGAAGCGGCCAATCTTCGCGCCGAATATACACTTGTCGGGTTTAGTTTTATCTCATACGTCCTCAGTGTCTGGCAAGTCTTGTCGATATCTGCGCATTGGTCAGCGGCTCAGAGAGATTTAATTAATATGTCATTGACGTATACCTCCATATTACGATCGATTTACCGTCGAAACACCTTGTTCATCAGCCTCTGATAAGTGGCTCCGGTGTTCTTGAGTCTGAATGACATGACGTTGTAGTAATATGTCCCGTCGGTAGTAATAAAGCTGAGCTTCTCCTGGTCTTCGCAAGTGAGCGACACTTAATGGTAACTTTGATACGTGTCAAGCATGCAGATCAGCTCGTAGTCCGTCATCAAGTCTACCATCTGATCTATCCTGGGCAGCGGATAGAAGTCCTTCGGACAAGCCTTGTTCATATCACGAAAGTCGATACAGACCCACTATTTATTGCCTGGCTTGGAGACTAATACGACGTTGGCCAACCAACTCGGGAATTGAACTTCCTTAATATAGCCGACCTCCAGCAACTTCTCTATCTCCGCTCAGATGATCACATTTTGCTCCGTGTTGAAGTCCCTTTTTTTCTGCTTCATCGGCCGAGTGTCCAATCGGGCATAAAGCTCGTGCTGAGCCACGCTAAGGGAGATACCGAGAAGCTCGTGGGTCGACCGGGCGAACACATCGTGATTTTGTCGAAGGTAGGCGACCAACTCTGCCTTCTTCTCCTCCCCCAGGTCGGTGGTAATAAAGGTTGTTACTTCTGCTCGGTTGGGGTGGATCTGAACCTCATCCTTTTCTTTGTATACCAAGGTAGGGGGTTTCTCAATGATTGCATTTACCTCCAGTTGTGGAGTCTTCCGTGCGCTTCTCACCTTGGACTTGACCATCTCGACGTAGCATCGCCGAGCGGCCAGCTGATCACCCTTGACTTCGCCAATACGGTCATCTACCGGGAACTTGATTTTTTGGCAATAAGTAGATACTACTGCCCGGAACTCGTTGAGGGTCGGTCGGCCCAATATGACATTGTAGGCCGACGGCGCGTCCACCACGCCACCACAATGAAGTTGGTGGTCCTGATTCTCCTCAGCGGCTCTTCTCCGAGCGAGATGGCTAGACGGGCTTGTCCGAGCAGCAGTACTTTATTTCCTGTGAAGTCGTACAATGGGGTCGTCATGGGTAGCAACTCACTTCGATCAATTTGTAACTGATCGAACGCCTTCTTGAAATAATATTCTCCGAACTCCCTGTATCAACAAAAGTACGGTAAATAGTATAATTCACGATTACCGCTTGGATGATCAACGCGCCATCATGGGGGATCTCCACCCCCTCTAAGTTGCTAGGGCTGAAGCTGATCTGGGGGCCTTCGGCCCTCTCCTTGTTGCATCCCATGGTGTGGATCTTCAACCACCGAGCGTATGACTTCTGGCTCAGTTGGAGTCGTCGTCGATCGATCCTCCGGTGATCATACCTATCTCTCCTCGGTAAGCGTTATTCCTGTTTTCTTCTTCCCGAGCGGATAGTCTATCTCGCTCGGCCAGGACTCGGGAGGGATTAGTGTCATCCCTCCGCTGATGTTGGTTGTGTCGCTCGGGCGCCCTTCTGTCGCTCTCTTGCCACTCAACAGATCGGTGCCTTTGTCGGCTGACGATTGGTGTCAGACTGCGACAATCACGAGTGTTGTGGGTCGCTGACTGGTGGAAAGAGCAAAACATCGGTGTCCACAACTTGCCTTTTGCTGTCTTCGGTCGACTGGAGGTCACATGCTGCACGGTATGTGTCTTGATCTCCTAGTGCGGTCGTACTCCTTCGGCCCTTGGCCCCTTGGGCGACTGATGGCTGCTTGATGGGCGGCTGATGGCTGCTTGATTGTCGGCGCTCGGTTGGTGTCGAGGGTTCGATCATCGCTTCTTTTCTTCTGGGCGCTTGGGCTTCTTCCACATTTATATACTCGTTGGCCTTCTTGAGCATGTGATCGAAGTCCCTGGGCAGCTTCCTGATGAGCAATCGAAAAAAATCTTCCTCGGCAAGCCCCAGAGTGAAGGTGTTCATCATTATCTCGGACGAGACAAAGGAGATGTCCATGGCCACTTGGTTGAAGCGCTAGATGTACGCTCGGAGTGCTTCCTTGGGCCCTTGTTTTAGGGCAAAGAGGCTGACGCTCGTCTTCTGATAGCGTTGGCTGTTGGTAAAATTGTGCTGGAACGTAACTCAGAAGTCTTTGAAGTTCCGTATTGAGCCGTTCGACAGTCTTCAGAATCAGCGATATGCCGATCCGGAGAGTGTGGTGAGAAAGACTCTGCACTTCACTCTGTTTGTATACTGGTGCAACGTGACTTCATTGTCAAACCGATCTAGATGATCGTTTGGATTGGTCGATCCGTTGTACGTCCCGATCGCCAACAGAGTATAGTGTCTGGGCAGAGGGTCTTGTAAGATCTCCTCTGAGAACTGCCGATTGATTTGTTCGGACGACACGTTGCTTCGGGGTGCCTTGCCCTTTCATGCGTCCCGAACGGGAGCATCATCCGAAGACGATCCCCGTTCTTAATGTGCCTGGGCTATTTCTGAGGGAGTTTGGAACAAGGCGCGATGGAAGAGGATCGGCGCGGGTGGCGTTTCCCCCTGTATGCCGGTCGGCCTTCTGTTCTACCCCCATATGGAGAGTTGCTCCGCTCGGTCTTCTTGCCCCACTCGCCTGTCGGTCGTCGATGTTGCAAGCTACAGCGCTCACCGATCGGCTAACCCTTGTTGTTATTGTTGCTCGATTATTTTTACTGCTCGGGCTTGAATGAGCATCTCAAGCTCCTCCTGAGTGAGTGCTACGGTGGTAAGTTGTCCAGCGTTCTCCATCTTCTCGGCTCGGATGCAGGCTACATTCCCACAGATGATGCCAAATATGATCCTGTTCAAAAGTCGAAGAGATGGAAAGCAGGGGATGTGGCGCTCACGCTGACCTCCTGTGGACTCCGCGCGGACCTGCAACACAGACTACGTCAGTGCCGAGCCAAGGAATGGGTCTTCGGCGTTGGCCCTCTGACGCTCAAGTCAGTCACCGACGGTGAGGAATAAAGCAGAGCAACAAGAACTGTAGCACAAACAGTGAATATCGCATACCTCCATCAATGCTTGGACCCCCCCTTTATATAGAACTTCGGTAGCGCGCGCACGCTTCTCAAATCTTTCCTTGAAAAGACTTATCTTGTCAGTAAAGTGTCCCTGACACAGTACCTTAACAGGCTGAGCACATCTCGGAAGTGATAGTGGAAGCTTCCGTCGTATAATCTTCTAGCAGCCCATGCTTGGTGTCGGCGACACCAACTCCCAAAAGGATATCACTGGATATCGTCAGGAGTGTACTGCTAGGCCGAGAGGGTTGGCCGCTCGACCGGAATTCCACCACCCTAGTACCCCGTCTAGCCGGCCAGGAACTCGTTATTCCGCAGTGTGTGACTGCTCGGCCGAAGGTTCGCTTTGTTATTGTCGAAGCCTGACGATAGGTTGAGCGGGGTCGCCACTTAGCCGAAGCCTGTTGCCAAGCCGAGCGGGATAGCCGTTCGCCCGAAGTTGAACTTCTGCACATCGATCTCTGTTGTCTAACCGAGCGGGGTGGCCGCTCGGCTTCTGCACATTGTCTCCCTTGAGCGTCAATTGTTTGGTTGCTTCATGCATCGAATGCGACGGTGGGTCGAAGCCTTTTCCCCGGTTGGCGCATGCTTCGCCTGACCGGCCGATTCCATTTATTTATTGACCGCCTTAACTTTGACCTTCTTTAATCTCTATCGTGATAACAAAATAGGATCTTTCATCATCATCACATCAAAGATCTTATCAACTTAAGCATTGATATCTCTATAAAAAAAATTAATTGATTTGCACTTATTCTTTTTAATTTAACGGTTCTGAAATGTTTCTTTTTTCACAAGGTTCCTGGTAAAAAATTCTCTTCTACTCGCAGTCCTCCCAACGCATCGTTTAACCTCCTGACCACATCGCCTATTTGTCTTACCTTTTACAAAATTCATTTTCTTTATTTTTTTTCCTTTCAACAAAGACGAGCAAATGCCTAAATTGGACACATTTCCATTTTAAATTCTTCAACATGGTTCAATTAATATTTTAAGAGTAATAATCGTAATTATTTACAAAAGATATGTTTTACTATTGAAAAATAATTAAAATTGTTAAATTCAAGTTATAGGTATCAATAATAAGGTTTGGCATTAACTTGGGCTTGGGTTTGGGTTAAAAAAACATTTGGGCTGAGTGGGACCACGTTAGGGTTACCCGCCTGCCTTTAAGTTTGGGATAATAATTATAATTAACTTATCCACTAGGACATCTGCAGTGAGAGTTTTATAGCATGTAATTTATACTATAAATTTTTCAATATAAATTCTTCTCCCACTGTATAGGTGGGGTTTATAGTTTTTTTTATAAATCTGTATCAAAATCTTAGGACTAGGTTTATAAAAAAGATAGTAGAGAGAGAATAGAGAAAGAATTTTAAAAGAAATAGAGTTTTTAAAAGAAAGAGGTTTTTTGATAATAGAGAATGATTTTTAAATGAAGTAAGATTTTTAACTTTTAATATGATAATGATGTGACAGAGCATAAATCTCTTTAAGAAGTTTACAACTACAGATCTCCTTATATCTCCCACAAAATTTTCTTATATAGAACATTTTGTCTGTCAACACTATATTTCTTTTGATCAAAAGTTTCATTATTTATGTCCAAGTGTCATAAACTACTTGAAATTGATCCAGACTGATGTTGTCGTTTATGCCCACAAATTTACGTTCTTGCTACAATTTAAACACCACACTTAATCATTTTCTTTTTGTTAATTATTCTTCCGTCTCGTAAACTGAGTTGTAATCATTGTACATTGTTTGTGGGAATCACCACACACAATTTTCTTATTCACAAAAGTTTGGACTTCATACTTAATCCATAGGTCCAATTTAGACGTAGATCGTGATTTGAAATTGGAAATCTCAATTGGATTGACATAAAAACATCTCTCTTTAACTTTGCAGTACTGCAATGACATGAGAGTGACTGATATGGAGGGATCCTATGAGAATATACAAGCACTAAACCTAGACAATCATCCTATGATATCTTGCTGACGCAAGCTGCCTGTGAAGGTGACAAGCCTAAGATTGAGGAACTGATGAGAGCAGATGCCAGGTACGATGTCAGGGATGTAGACGGAAGGAACTTTGGATAGGGCAGCCACCAACGACGAGATCAAAGAGCTAATCCTAGCTTTTGCTGTTTACAATGTTTGAGCAAGGATTTGACTCACTAATCATGTTGTTCTTTGACTAGATTATGCTGTTATTTTTCTCTTTTCCTGTATTTGTATTGTTGAATGTCATAAATCTCTAGTTTTGAAAACACTAACTGTTACATATTTTGGCTTGCATGACAAATAAAGAGAAAGCTGAGGTTGTTCTTTTGCTATATTGAAGCTTCATCCTTCACAAAGGGTCACTACAAAAAACAGACATTTAAGGATGACAAATATTCGAATTTGTAATGAATTTCAGAATGAAAATAGAATTTGTCGCTAATTAGCAAAGAAACAAAATTGTCACAAAATAAAAAAAATAAACTTTTATTGGAGAATTTATTATCAATCAACGTCGAAATATAAAAATAATTGCAATATTTACAAACAGACAAAAAAAAAAGGTTGATCACATAAGTTTGTTTCAATCCAACAAATTTTGCGACCAATTGGAGACAAGTCTAGGATTCGTTGTAAATTTATTTTTTAAAAAAATAAAAAGAAAATCTTCCTAAATGTGGCAAATGGAAGCTATGTTCCAACAGGTCTTGGGATCACTTGTATATCTAGTCAATTTATTTAGATAATGCATATGAAAGTAAGCTTCCATTTTTGAGATATGACCGGAAAGTGAACGTCTCAGATGTTGATTTATTTAGATTCAATTTCTAGGAGAATATCTCAGTTGTCTATTTTGACTCAATTTGGGTAGAGTAGAATAACACATTTCAGATAGATCTGTTATTTTTTATTCTACACATGGAAAAGAATTTCATTTCATTAAATCAAACTCGAAAATGATTTAAGCTATGTTTAATTTTGGAAGGAAAAAAAAGGTTTAAAGATGTCTTTGTTTAAAGATGTCTTTAGGGACCTTTTTAGCCATCAAAAGATAGAAATGAGAAGCATTCGATGAGTCATCTAAAATCATATATATTGTAACAATACACAATCAAATACTTTGAAATGTTATATAAATGTGTCGGAACATCACCATAAAAATTACATTTATTTGAGTTTACAAACAAATTAACGTAGGAATTCAGCATCCACCTTTCTTTTGGTTGGCCTTATCTCAATGCCAGCAAAAACAAGGCCTTTCTTCCAATGGAGTTCTTCCACGTCCAAAAAATTTATCTGAATCTCTCCTTCATTGCCTTGATCGTTATAAATCTGGCCTAACTCCATTTTCAACCATCCATCCTCTCTCAACTGCACTTGCTTTTCTTCTTCCTCATCATCCTCTTCATCATCTTCATCATCTGGTTCCAAAGTGACACGATTTACTTGTGAATGAACTCCAAATTTGATGGAGGCCTTTTGGGAATTGGAATCGAGACCATATGAATCAGGATTTAACTTGTAGATCATGTATGCTGTATACATTGTCTTTTGGGAGAGCAATCGACTGTCTATTGAGCAATTGATCTCAAGCCAACAAACAGCTAAAAGCTCTGCCTGCTTAATAAACCTGAATAAAATTGCAGCAAATCAAACATCATGTTAAACAATCAACTATGTATATGAAATAGTAGGATGGATAGGGCAAACATATATGTGAAATAGTAATTAAGGTGGATAGGCCAATATATATATAGTAGGTATCTAATTTTTGCGATCCAATTAATCTTGAAGACGACAAGCTTGGCCCCGTGTAAGTTTTTCACTGGCTACCAAGATAAATCGAGAAAAGTAGATGAGTTCTCATAGACGACCCACCGTCACAAGTTTTTTTAAACTCCCCATATGTAATGTATCATGAGTTGAACCCTCATTGCCTAGAGAGTTCGTCTCATCTCTTATCATCGCACCATTGCTTCAAGGGCAACATATCTTCACCGACTCTTCACTCGGCATCGGCTTTCCCAACTCGACATCGGATTCCCACTTGGCTTGTTCAGCCATCAGCGACGTCCCGAAAGATCTCAGACGATGTTAGTGATCGGCTTACTCAGCTAGACTGACATCTTGAGATAATCAACTCAAGCATCTTAATTGGCCCTCCAACAAATTGTGGATAGAGATCCAATAACTCTAACCATATGATAGAAGATAAATAAAAACAATCGAGTATGTTAGAGTATAAAAGAAGTAAGTTGTTGTCGTGAAAAATAACTCAAAGTTACCCATAACTCATGTTGGCAAGACAATGGTGATCCCCGATTCAATTCGAAGCAAGTAATTAAATGAAGTTGGAGAATATGTTTGGATAAAAAAAATAAAATCAGATATCAGTGTTATAACTAACATCCATAGGAAATTATGTTATATATGTTCGGGCCACAGGGTGTGAAAGTTTATCAAAGTTTAGAGCCGGCAGTGCACCACTTATAGGGACCGAAAGACTGAGTACCCCTACATAATGTCAGCTCAAACACCTTATGTGGACAAAACTAAAAGAATTGAGACAGCTGATTTATGGCATGCATACCTAGGGCATGTAAGCTATCATAAGTTAAAAGTAATGATGAAGAAATCAATGGTCAATGGTCTTCCTTAATTGTTCAAGAAAAAAAAACACGCGAATACGTTCGTCCCCTGCGTCTCCGTCAATCCGTCTCAAGGCTAACACGGAGGAGATAAATCACGGATGACTACTAGCCTTTGGAATAGTGACTAGCACATAAGGGAGACATTTACCTCGGCTTTGCCAAGATTCGAACCCCAGATCTCATGATGATAACACTTCATGCGCTAGCCACTAGACTCATCCGAAGGAATTTCCTTAATTGTTCAAGAGGATGTAGAATGTGTTGAATGACAGTACGGGAAAGCACATCAGTTTCCATTTGAAGATTCCAAGTACAGAGCAAAGAAATCTATCGAGTTGGCTCAATCAAATGTGTTTGAACCTGTGAAGCAACCATCCATTAGTGGTTTTTAGTATATGATAACTTTCCATCTAATCAAAGGATTCTTGTGTGAACGTACTATATACAACGGACCGCAGTAGGAATACAAGGTGTTGGGCTCAATCAAAATTTATCACGAATCTCTTGTATGTGTCCTGTCCGCGTGGCTCAGCAGGAGGATGTCACTTCACTTGGCATGCCATTTGTTTTTTCATGCAAAGAATACTTTGCATGCATGCTACAATGCAAGATAAAGCTCGTGTCAATGCATGAATGTGACTTATTGTTGCATTGCAGGTTGGCTTTGCGGCACAGTCGAAGGCCATCCGGAAATAGTTGGCTGTGGCCGAGCGGCCGGACTGTTGGGTGCCGAGCTAGGAGTAACCTCCAGCCGTTTGTCCCGATTCAAATTACTATAAATAAAAATATGAATCCAAAGGATCTGCTCTCCTTATAAGGAGGGATATCTTGAGTAAAGGAGAACCAACAGAAGTAATTCTGATTCTGTGCACAAAAGATAGCTCTTCTTCGTACGGCAGAAAGTAAGAGAGAAGTATCCAAAATTGAGATCCCTTATTCTTTCTCTTTTGCTGATCGTGCAGTAGATATCCGTAATAATATTTAGATATAATTTTAGTTTGTCATGATAATTTGTGCTAAATTATGTTCATGGTCTAGTCATTTTATCCGGAGAAATAGATGTTCAAGCGTAATCTCATAGTACCATCGAAGGGTATAAATCCTTTTTAAGGAGACTACCTTACTATAGGACTCTACATCTTTGTTCATCGGGCGACGCTCCTCACGCAACTTGGACTCTCTAGGTCTGTTCAGCGTCCATCTCGAGTCTATGATGTCAACTCCATTGACTCGACACTCGGAGTACTGGCCGACTCAGTAACTTGGAGAATCAACAACTTGGCAACTCGATAAATTCCTACTCCCACTCAGATTGGGACAACTCCAGACGAAGTTGGTGATTGACCAGCACAATCAGGCTAATAGCTTGACATAATCAGCTCAAGTTATCTTGACAGATAAAAAATCCCTATCCCTCAGACAGATTGTGAATAATTAAAACATTCAACAATCTTAAAATAGATTCGTTCTATTAAGATGATGGAAGAAGATGTTGAAATGTAACAGGCCTAATATATGTCGGTCTCCTTCGCCCCGATTGAATACGTTCCAATGAATATTCATGGGAAAAAGAAAGAGAAGTTCATTAGATTAAACTTTAAACAATGTCTTCTTCTATCTGACCATGCCGAACCTAGCATAGATCTTTACTAAGAAACCTCCTAAGTTTGCTGAGAGTGTAAATGATATGAAAATCATCACGACAACAGACACATAGAGTCAGATCTTATGTTGAAATAATATCCCAATTGTATTATTGCCTCACTATGTTATGCATCTTGAGAAGAAAATAACAATAAATCAATCCGGGACAGGTTGGCGGGGGACGCTGGGGGCGAGCGTATTCGCCTTTTGCCACCTTGAGAAGAAAATAACAAAGGAGCAGTCCCATGTTCAGATACCAATATATACTGGTAAGAGAAAATATTTACAAATACTTCTTAAATGCTACACATTCATTCAATTGAGGACTTGAGGCATGATCCAAGGAAGGGTCCTGCATAGGAAGAGATTAACTAATCTATAGAGATTAATTTATATAGAGAGAGATTACTTGATATTTTTTAACCTTCTAAATTCCATTTTAAAAGAATTAAAAACATATAAAAGGAGATGAAACAACTTAGTCAAGAAATCATCTCAAAACTGAAAATAATTAGATAGGTTAGAATTGATAATAGGGATAATTAGAAGGAAGAATAAAAAAAGATAATGATAATCAAAATTAAAATTGCATTTCTTTGTTTTTATTTTCTGGATCGATCATTTTCTTTTTATAAAAGCACATTCTTTGTTGTTGATATTTACTTTCCTTTCATGTCTATGAAATGTCCTTTTCCCTTAAAAGTCTCACCTATTGGCGTCGCAGAGCTTGGTAAATGATTGCAAAAGCAAGTTGCAAGAAGAGTTTGCTGCATAATATAGGTTTATATAATGTTGTTGTGCAAAGAGAGGGCAATACCTCTCAACCTTTCTGAACCGCGGAAGAAGAGGAAGAGAGAAGAGAGATCGCGCGGAACAACAAGACAAAGACGCACAAAAGAGAGCAAACACCAGGAAGGAGAAGAAGAAGAGAAAGAAAAAGAGTTACCGTGGTTCGGCGACTTGCCTACTCCACAAAACGGCCGAAGCTTTATTAGAGTTCTCTTCTACACAAGAGAATCACATCTAATGATTCTTGTGTTTTTCTGATCTACAATGGGTTTACAATGATCCCTATAAATACTGCTAAACCCCCAGACCCGGTAAAAACGTAACAGAATTTGTTATGAAAAACATAACAAAATTCTGTTATATAAAATCTTAACAGATTTTTCTTCCATGACATCCCTTCATCCAAATATGAGCCACTCGTCAACAATCTCCACCTTGGCGAATATTCACCTCTTCGAAGAATACGAATATCTGGACAAAACTCCATCTGGATCTCTGGGTCTGGGCTTCCTTCCTCTAGCATCTAGAGATATGGATCAAGTTCAAGCAATGCTTAAACTTCTTTGTGGTCACTGGCTTTGTCAGCATATCTGCAGCATTGTCTGCAGTGTGAACCTTCTCAAGTTGAATTTCCCCGGAAGCAATCAACTCTCTGATCTTGTGAAACCTCACATCAATGTGTTTGGGATATTTAGTCTTTTCACCATTAGTTTTGAGTATAGATAACACTACTCATCCGACAGACACACAAGATTCCTCTGCTTCCTTCCATCGCCGCCACAAGTAGGAAGCGCGCACGCTGCGCCGTCGTTGGAGGCTCTCACCGAAGATCCTGTAATACATCTCTTGTTATCTAAATCTCCTGCATAGTCTGCATTCACATACCTAGCAACTAAAGGATCTTCCAGTTTTTTACTGAACATGATGCCATAATTAGTTGTATTTCTCAAGTATCCGAAAATCCACATCACTGCATCACAATGCAGTCGACCAAGATTTAAGAGAAACTTGCTCACTGTACTAACTACTTACACTAAATCCGGTCTTGTACAAACCATGGTATACATTAGACAACCAATTGCACTGGCATAAGAACCTTTGACATCTCTTGCATCTCCTCATCCGTCTTTGGGCATAGTATACTGGATAACTTGAAGTGATGCGATAGGGGTGTGCTCACCGACTTTGTATTCTTCAAGTTGAACCTATCTAGCACCTTCTCCACATAGCTACGTTGAAACAACCATAATCTCCTTGCAGCTCTATCTCTGTGAATCTCCATCCTAAGAATTTTTTAATCTCTCCCAAATCTTTCATGTCAAATTCCTTGCTCAGTAGCCTCTTCAATTTATCAACCTCTCTCATCTTCTTCGCAACAATGAGCATGTCATCTACGTATAGTAGTAAGAAAATCAATGATTCATCTTCAAGGCCCTTCACATATACGCAGCAGTCATACTCGCATCTCCTATATCCGTTTTGAATCATGTATGAATCAAAACGTTTGTACCATTGCCTAGGAGATTGTTTTAGTCCATAGAGCGATTTCTTCAACTTACAAACCAACTGCTCTTGTCCGGACTGACTAAATCCCTCAGGTTGTGACATAAAAATCTGCTCCTCCAAATTTCCATGAAGAAATGCCGTCTTCACATCCATTTGCTCCAAATACAAATCGTGACGTGCCACCAAAGCCAATACCGCTCTAATTGACGTTGTCTTACCACCGAGAGAAAATTTCTTCATAGTCAATCCCTTTTCTTTGTGAATACCCTTTGCTACCAACCGAGCCTTAAACTTCACTTCTTCTCCCCGACATTGCTTCTTTCTTCTTGAATATCCACTGCACCCTATAGCTTTCTCTCCTTCGGGAAGTTCCACTAGATCCCACGTTTGGTTCTTATGCAACGACTCCATCTCCTCCGCCATAGCACCCGTCCACTTGTGCTATGTATTGCCTCCTGAAAAGATGTAGGGTCTCCGCTACTAGTGGTAAGTGCATAAGATACCAAGTCTTCGAATCCGTATCTAGTGGGTGGTTTTACGACTCGTCTCGTTCTACCACTAGCTATAGTGCGATGCTCCATGTGCTCTGAGCTAGAATCATCGAAGTCATGAGTCTCTAGCTCCACCTGCACAATATCTTTCTCTTTGTTGCTTTGTGGTGTTTCCTTTCCTTCTTCCTGAGTACGTTGTAACATAGCTTTCTCGTCAAACACCACATCTCTGCTGATCACCACCTTGTTTGCCTTAGGATCCCAAAGCTTGAAGCCTTTAACTCCTTTCTGATAGCCCAGAAAAATGCATTGCTTTGATCTTTCCTCACTAGATATGTGCATATAGGCTCGACATCCAAAAACTCGAAGATGAGAGTAATCTACTTGATTCCCTGTCCATACTTCCTCTGATACTTTGCCTTCTAGTGTTGCCCTTGGTGATCTATTAATGAGATAACATGCCATGTTAACTGCTTCCGCCCAGAAATTCTTTGCAAGCCCTGCATTCAGCCTGAGACATCTTGCCTTCTCAATGATTGTCCTGTTCAACCTTTCCGCTACCCCATTCTGCTGAGGTGTCCTGCGAACCGAGAAGTGCCTCATTATCCCATGTTGCTCACAGAATTCCTGAAACTTTGAATCTGTGTACTCAGTCCCATTATCTGACCTAAGGCATTTGATCTTCCTCCCGGTCTGGTTCTCTACTTCAGTTTTCCCCAATTTAAACTTTGCAAAAGTTTCTGACTTGTGGCGCATAAAGTATACCCATACCTTTCGTGAGAAATCATCAGTAAAACTCACAAAATACAAGTGCCCTCCACGTGATGCTACACTGGCCGGTCCCCAGAGATCCGTATGTACGTAGTCCAGAATCCCCTTCGTCTTGTTTGTTGCCGTCTTAAATTGCACTTTGCTCTGTTTCCCAAGAACACGTTCAAGTTTGCACGTCTTGACACCCTTCAACAAATCTCTCAAGTTCTAGCATCCCACGTTCACCCATACGCCTAGCCGCATATGCCACAAGACAATATTATCTGATTCAGACTCCACCTACAACTGTAGTCCCTATCAACTTGTAGATGTTTTCATTACCGTCAGAGCTCCCTTGCTGACTTTCATCACCCCACTCATCGATTTGTAATTACAACAAATACCATCCAGTGTACCTAGTGAGATCAAGTTCTTCCTTAGCTCTAGTATATATCCGACATCACATAAAGTTCTGATCACACCATCAAACATCTTGATTCTGATATTCCCTATGCCGATAACCTTGCATGACGCATCGTTTCCCATCAACACCGAACCGGAATCCACCGTCCTATAGGTGTCAAACCAATACTTGTTTGGAGTCATATGATATAAACATGCAGAGTTTAAAATCTATGCATCTGTTAATTGCTCCGAACTTGACATAACTGATAGCATATCTCCATCACCGCTCTATGAATTTTCTTCTTCAACTATGTTTGCAAACTTTGCCGAACTACCTTTGTTCTCTGCAACATATTTCTTTATCTCTGGACAATTTCTCTTGATATGACCTTTACCTCCACATTTGTAGCACGTGATCACCTTCTTCCTTCTCGACTTAGAACGAGTCTTGTTGTTGTTGTCATATCCATGTCGAGATTTGCTCCTACCACGCTCTTGGTTGCTATTTACCACAAGTCCTTCTCCTTGAGAAATTTCATCGCTTGTTTTCTTCCTTTGGTGAAAACCTAGCAACGCACTTGTGATCTCCTCCAATTTGAGAGTTTCCTTACCCCACATCAAAGTAGTAACCAAATTCTCGTACGTAGGAGATGAAGGTAGAGAATTCAACAACATCAGCGCCTTGTCTTCGTCTTCGATCTTCACATCAATCCGCTTCAGATCACTTACAATCTGGTTGAATACGTTGATGTGCTGGCTCAGATCGGTTCCTTCTGTCATCTTCAGCCCGAATAATTTCTGCTTGAGATACAGCTTGTTTGTCAATGATTTTGACATGTACCGGCTTTCCAGCTTTTGCCAAACTGTCACCGGTGACTCCTCGTCCATGACATGGTACATCACGTCATCCGTAAGACAAAGCCTGATTGTTGCCACTACCTTCTCCTGATTTCTCCATGCTTTCCGGTTTTCTTTCTCCTAGCGCCTTCACCATGCCTTGTTGCACCAACAAGTCCTTGACCCTTCTCTGCCATAATCCAAAGTTTCCGGTTCCGTCAAACTTCACCATATCAAACTTCGCAGAAGTCGTCCCCGACATGTTGAAGAAATCTGCCAAAAACCTGGAGCTCTGATATCAATTGTTGTGCAAAGAGAGGGCAATACCTCTCAACCTTTCTGAACCGCAGAAGAAGAGGAAGAGAGAAGAGAGATCGCGCGGAACAATAAGACAAAGACGCACAAAAGAGAGCAAACACCAGGAAGGAGAAGAAGAAGAGAAAGAAAAAGAGTTACCGTAGTTCGGCGACTTGCCTACTCCACAAAACGGCCGAAGCTTTATTAGAATTCTCTTCTACACAAGAGAATCACATCTAATGATTCTTGTGTTGTTCTGATCTACAATGGGTTTACAATGATCCCTATAAATACTGCTAAACCCCCAGACCCGGTAAAAACGTAACAGAATTTGTTATGAAAAACATAACAAAATTCTGTTATATAAAATCTTAACAGATTTTTCTTCCATGACATCCCTTCATCCAAATATGAGCCACTCGTCAACAACCTATTATATTATAATATATATTTTTTTGTGTAAAGAGAATTCTAATAAAATTTCAATCATTTTATAGAGTAGGCACGACACCGAACTACTATAACTCTCCTCCTCCTTCTCCTTCTTGTATTTGTTCTTTCTTACGTGTCTTTGTCTGGTTGTTCACGCGATCTCTTTCTCTCTTCCTCTTCTTCTTCGTTAGAGGTTGAGAGATAGAGCAACAATTGGTATTATTGTGATGTGTTGATGGATTTCTTCAATATATCAGGGATGTCTTCTGCGAAGATTGATATTGTGAAGTTTGACGGAATCAGGAACTTCAAGTTATGACAGAAGAGGGTCAAGGATATGTAGGTACAATAAGACATGATGAAGGCGCTAGGAGAAAAGAAACCGGAAAGCATGGAGATCGTATTGGGAAGAAATTTAGACGAAGATAGTAGTGGTAACAATCAAACTTTGTCTTACAAATGAGGTAATGTACCATGTCATGGGCGAGGAGTCATCGGTAATAGTTTGGAAAAAGCTGGAAAGTCAATATATGTCAAAGTCATTAATAAATAAACTGTATCTCAAGCTAAAGTTATACTAACTGAAGATGACAGAGGAAACCGATTTGAGCCAACATATCAACTTATTCAACCAGAACGTGAGCGATTTGAAGTGAGTTGATGTGAAGATCAAGGACGAAGACAAGACACTGATGTTGCTAAATTCTCTACTTTCATCTCCTACATACGAGAATTTGATTACTACTTTAATGTGAAATAAGAAAACTCTTAAATTAAAGGAGATCATAGGTGCGTTGCTAGGTTTTTATCAAAAGAAGAAAACAAGCGATGAAGTTTTTTAGGGAAAAGAACTTGTGATAAATAGCAACCAAGAGTGTGGTGGGAGCAAATCTCGACATGGATCGAATAACAATAACAAGGCTCATTCTAAGTCAAGAAGAAAGAAGATGATCACTGCTACAAGTGTGGAGGAAAAGGTTATATAAAGAGAGATAGTCTAGAGATAAATAAATATGTTGTAGAGAACAAAGGTAGTTCGACGAAGTTTGCAAACATAGTCGAAGAGGAAAATTCAAAGAGTGGTGATGGAGATATAATATCAGTTAAGTCAAGTTCAGAGCAACTGACGGATGCATAGATTTTAGACCCTACATGTTCATATCACATGACTCCAAACAAGGAGTGATTTGACACCTATAGGATAGAGAATCCTGGTTTAGTATTACTGGAAAATGATGCGTCATGCAAAATTATCGATATAGGGAATGTAAAATCAAGATGTTTGATGGTGTGATCAGAATCCTATGGATGTCAGACATATACCAGAGCTAAGAAAGAACTTGATCTTACTAGGCACACTAGATGATATTAGTTGTAGTTACAAATCAATGAGCAGGGTGATAAAGGTTAGCAAGGGAGCTCTAATGATAATAAAAGAATAAAAATTAGTAAGAAACATCTAAAAGTTGATAAGGACTACAGTTTTAGGTGGAGTCACCTTAGTGGAGTCTGAATTAGACAATACTATCTTGTGGCATATGTTGTTTGGGCATATGAGCAAACATGAATTGCTGGAACTTTACAAGAGAGATTTGTTGAAGGACATCAAGATGTACAAGCTTGAATTCTACAAATTTTGTGTTCTTGGAAAATAGAGCAAAGTGCAATTCAAGACGGTAACACACAAGACGAAGAAAATTCTGGGCTATGTACATATAAACCTCTGGGGACCAGCAAGTGTAGTATCACAAGGAGGACACTTATATTTTATGAGTTTTATTGATTATTCACGAAAGGTCTGAGTATACTTTATGCGTCATAATTTAAAAACTTTTACAAAGTTTAAACTGTGAAAAAATGAAGTGAAGAACGACACTAGAAGGAAGATCAAATATCTTAAATCAGATAATGAGACTAAGTTCACGGATTAAAAGTTTCAAGAATATTGTGAGCAATATGAAATAATGAGACATTTCTAAGTTCGCGGGACACCTTAGTAGAACGGGATGACAGAAAGGTTGAACATGATAATCATTGAGAAGGTAAGATGCTTCATGCTGAATGCAGAGCTAGTAAAGAGAAAAGCGATTGATATGGTATGCTATCTCTTTAATAGATTACCAAGGGTAGCACTAGAAGGCAAAGTATCAGAAGAAGTATGAATAAAAAATCTAGTAGATTACTCTCATATTTGAGTTTTTAGATGTTTAGTCTATATGCACATATCTA
This sequence comes from Zingiber officinale, assembly GCF_018446385.1. Lineage (NCBI taxonomy): Eukaryota > Viridiplantae > Streptophyta > Magnoliopsida > Zingiberales > Zingiberaceae > Zingiber > Zingiber officinale. The sequence continues at coordinate 1,078,948 of NC_055986.1, read as the reverse complement.
GTGAGGAAATATCAAAGCTGAATATGAAGTAAAGCAATGAATTTTCTGGGGGATCATAAATGAGTTAAAGGCTTTAATCTTTGGGATTTTAAGGCTAATAAGGTAATGATTAGCAGAGATATAGTGTTTGATGAGAATGTCAGGCTACTCAAGAAGATGAAAAGGAAACATCAAAGAGCAACAAGCACAAGGACATTGTGTAGGTGGAGCTAGAGACTTATGACTCTGATCATGATAGCTCAGGGCACACGAAATATCATACTATAGTTGAAGACATAACGAGACAGTCATAAAGTCACCCACCAGATATGATTTTGAAGACTTTGTTTCTTATGTACTTATCACCAGTAGTTAAGACCCTACATCTTTTTAGGAGGCGGTACATAGCTCTAAGAAGGACAATAGATGAGTGTTATGGTGGAGGAGATGAAGTCATTACATAAGAACTAAACATGAGATATGGTGGAAGTTCCTGAAAGAAAATGAGCTATAGGGTGCAAGTGGACATTTAAGAAAAAGGAAGCAATGTTAGAGAAAGAAGAAGTAAAGTTCAAAGTTTGGTTTATAGCAAAGGGGTATTAACAAAGAAAGAGGATTGACTATGAAAAAATTTTCTCTCTAGTAGTAAGACATACATCAATTAGAGCGGTGTCGGCTTTGGTGACATATCACAATTTATAGTTGGAGCAAATGAATGTAAATTTATGATAATTTGGAGGAGCAGATTTTTTATGTCATAATATGAGGAATTTAGTCAACCCAGACAAGAGAGATTGGTTTGTAAGTTAATAAAATTGCTCTATGCATTGAAACAATCTCCTAGGCAATGGTACAAGTATTTTGATTCATACATAATTCAAAATGCATAAAGGAAAGGTGAGTATGATTACTACATATATGTGAAGAGACTTGAAGATGAATCACTAGTTTTCTTACTACTATACATGGACGACATGCTCATTATTGCAAAGAAGATGAAAGAGGTCGACAAATTGAAGAGGCTACTAAGCAAGGAATTTGACATGAAAGATTTGGGAGAGACCAAGAAGATTCTTGAGATGGAGATTTACAGGAATAGAGCTGCAAGAAGATTATGGTTGTCTCAGTGCAGCTATGTGAAAAAGGTGTTGGATAGGTTTAACATGAATAATGCAAAGTTGATGAGCACACCCCTAGTACATCACTTCAAGTTATCTAGTACACAATGTCCAAAGATAGATAAGGATATCCAAGAGATGTCAAAGGTTCCTTATGTTAGTTCATTTGGTTATCTAATGTATACCATAATTTATATGAGACTAGATTTAAGGGGGGGCGCTAAGGTAGCAGATCTACCTTTTTTTGTATGAGACTAGATTTAGCGCAAGCAGTTAGTACGGTGAGCAAGTTTCTCTCAAATCTTGGTCGACCGCATTGGGATGTAGTGAAGTAAATTTTTAGATACTTGAGAAATACAACTCATTAAGGCATCATGTTCAGTAGACAATCGGAATATCCTTCAGTTGCTAGATACGTAGATACAAACTATGCAAGAGATTTAGATAACAGGAGGTCTACTACCAGATACATGTCTACTATGGTAGGAGGACCTATTTGTTGGAACTCTGTTATAATCTATTGTTGTATTGTCCATTACGGAGTCGGAGTACATGACAGTAGCTGAAGCAACGAAGGAAGTTGTCTTACAGGGTTGGTCAGAGAATTGGGTGTTCAGGAAGGTGGGGTCAAGTTGTTATGCGATAGTTGCTATCTATTTGGTGAAAAATCAAGTGTATCATATGAGAACCAAGCACATTGATGTGAGCTTTCACAATATTAGAGAGCTGATTGCTTGTGAGAAAATTCAACTTGAGAAGGTTCACACTACAAGCAATGTTGTAGACATGTGATAGAGAAAGTGACTGTAGAGAAGTTTAAACATTACTTGAATTGATCCATATTTCTAAATGTTAGAGGAAGGAAGCCTAGACCTAGAGATCAGGTGGAGTTTTTATTTAGATACTCGTGTTCTTCAAAGAGGTGAATAATTGTTAAGGTGATATTATTAACGAGTGACTCATATATGAGTGAAGATCAATGTGAGGAATGTCATGAATGAAAAGAAAGAAATGGCGGAAAAATTCTATTATGAATTTTCGTAATAGAATTCTATTATGAATTTTCTTAATAGAATTCTATTAAGGTTTTTTTGTAACAGAATTCTATTATGATTTTGTACGTCTATTTTGGCATGTTGGGGTTTGGACACTATTTATAGGGATCATTGTAAACCTATTATATTATAATATGGATTCTCTTGTGTAGAGAGAATTATAATAAAGCTTTAGTCATTTTGCGGAGTAGGCACATCGCCGAATTACAGTAACTCTTCTTCTTCTTCCTCCTCCTCCTCCTAGTGTTTTCTTTGTCTTGCGCGTCTTTGTCTCGTTGCTCATGATCTCTTTCTCTTTTCCTCTTCTTTCACATTAGAGGTTGAGAAGTTATACCTAGGGGTGTAAACGAACCGAATCGAGCCGAATATGCAGAAAAATTCAAGGCTCGAATTCGGCTCGAAATAAGTATATTCGAGTTCGAGTTCGATTCGAAGCTCGAAAAATTCAAAATGTTTGGTTCGAGTTTGGTTCGAATTAGGGTTCGGGTTCGAGTTCGGCTCGAAATATTCGAACATGTTCGCGAACTATTCGAATTATTGCTCGAAAATAGGTTCGAAATGCTCCAAATGTATTTATTTAATATATATTTAACTTATATTAATAAATATTAAGGCTCGTGAGCAGCTCGAATAATATAATTTGGGCTCGAGTTCGGCTAAAAAAAAGTTCGAACATGTTCGAGTTCGGCTCGAATTCGATAAATTCGAATACGAATCGAATATTTTTCGAGCCAGCTCGAAAAGCTCGCGAGCCGGCTCGATTAGTTTGCAACCCTAGTTATATCCCCCCCCCCCCCCCCCTCTCTTTGTGCAACAATGCATGAACGCGATTTGTTATTGCATTGCATGTTGTCTTTGCATGCTTCAAACCACATAGCTTTCCAGATGTTATTGCTCATGTTAATGAACCCCTCCTTATAAGGAGGGATATCTTGCAAAGGAGAACAAGCAGAAGCAATTTTGATTATGTGTGCAAAAGACAGCTCCTCTTTATACGGAAGAAAGCAAGATAGAAGGTGTCCAAAAAAGAGATCCTCTCATTTTTTTTCCTTCTTTTCGTTCTACATACAATTCTTCACTCATTAGATATCTATGATAGCATTCAGGTATACATTTAATTCACTATGACAACTTGTTCTAAGCTATATTCTTAGTCTAGCCATTTTATCCTGAAAAATAGATGTCCAAGCATGATCTCATAGCATCGTTGGAGGGGATAAATCTGTTTTAAGGAGGTTTCCTCGCTACAGGACTTAGTGTCTTTGGTCCTCGGGTGACTCTCCTTATGCAACTCGAATTCAAACTCTAGGTTTATTTGGCGTCCATCTCGAGCCTTCACATCAGCTTTATCGATTGGACACTCGGAGCACTCGTTGACATGGCGACTTTTCAAATTCTTGCTCAACTCGGACTGGGAAAGCTCCGGACAAAGTTGATGATCAACCTATATAGTCATGCCGACAGCTTTATTGGTGTAGGGAGTACCATAATCGAATCTATGATTTGATATTGTCAAATGTTCAAGTTAAGTCTTTATTGTGATCTAATGAACTAACTAAGTGTACAGAATGTTTACTCAACCGGGAAAGCCCTAGTCATGACTAGGTAGGGAAATCTTAACAGATCGTGGAAGTTAGGTAGGAAGTCCAGGTGGGTCGAGGACCTGACACCTAGCAATTGGACTCGATAGGTTTGGAGGGTCTGATATCGAGGGGAAGCCTTAGCGAGCTGAGTCGATCTAATATTGAGCCAAAGTCCAAACAAGTCTGGAGGATTCGATGTTTGGCAGGGAGATTGAGGTAAGCAACTGGAGTAGAGCAATAGGAAGGACGTGTCCTTGGAAGTGACAAACCCTAGGTTGTTGGTCTAACTAAGAAATTAGGAGGTTTCCAAGTTGAAATCAAGATATGTCTTACTGTCTTTTCTTACTCATGCATCATTATACTACTATACTAATTTTGTATTGTAGGGATACTTTTTATATTGTGGAACTAACTTTATTTTGAAGAATCCAAAGGGCTCGGTCGACCAAACAGTATGTTCAGTCGTCTAAACCTAGCTAATGTGGCAAGGTTTAGATTGCGTACAATAAACTTGGAAGTCAGGCGGATCAGTCGACCAAACACAAGAACTGGTCAATCAAACCAAATTTGGTAAACACAATGGAAGATTCGATCTCGACAAAGTTGAAAAACATGGGGATCGATCGACCAATCAAAGTGATCAGTCGATCGAACATTAAATGACATTAATAACGTAGAAGATCAGATCTCAAAAAAGAAGGAAGTTTTAGTGATCAGTTGACCAATAGCTGTGATCAATCAACCAATAAACATGATCAATCGATTGAACACCGGAAATCATGGGATCGAATGGATCAGATTGAAGAAAAATAAGGAAGGGCACGGAGTTCAGTCAACTGATAGGAGGATCAGTCGACTAATAGATTCAGTCGACTGAGAGTTTTTCAGTTGACCGAACAAAGCCTATAAAAGAAGATCTCAAGGCTCAAGCTCAACAAAACTTTGGATTCTAACTCATTCTGTCTGTGTTGTGCAACTTTCTAATCTTCTTCCTCTTAGTTTATATTGCTCTACGCTTCAACTCAGTGTGCAAGCTATGCCTACAAGGAGCTCCGACGATCTTCATTTTATATCTTAATTGTCAGTACATTTACTTTTATCTTGCATAATTCCTTGTAAGCATTATTGTACTAATTACCTTTTTTTGAAGATTTTAGAAAGAGAAATTTTAGTGGATTACCCAACGGTGTGATCAAGGATTGCAGGTCTTGGAGAAGGAGTCGACATAGATTTCGAACCAAGTAACCAACTATATCTTTTGTGTATTTCTTTTGTTATCTTATTTTTCACTGCTACTTACTCTGATTCAATTTTATGATAGAGAAAAAATTTTTAGCGAACAAGATTCACCTCCCCTCTCTAGTTTATCATGATCCAACAGTTGATATCAGAGCAAGGTTGCCCTAAAAATACTTAACAGTCTTTCTAGCTATTTTTTCTTTTCTTTAGAATAACTTTTCCTTTATTAATTATTTTTTTCCCATACTACTAATCTCAAGACAGTCTTAGAAATCTTTGTTATTCTTTTCATATACTAGAATGACAAATCCTCACCAACATAGTTCATCCACCCCTCTTCAATGGAGAAGATTTTAGCTACTGGAAGAGGAGGATGGAGTGCTTTCTGAAGTCTGATATCAACATGTGGTTCGAAATTAAAAAGGGATACGAGCCACCTAGCAAAAATGGAGAACTATTAGAACTAGAAGAATGGGATCATGATATGAAGAAGAAGGTTCAGATCGACTTCAAGCCAAGACTACCCTCCAATGTGGCTTGACAAAGGAAAAAACTAAATTGAGTTGGGCCCTTTGAAAATGCAAAATAATTATGAGATTGACTAGTCAAACTACATGAAGGAACCGACGACTCCAAGGTAACAAAAAGGGATTTTCTTCTGAATCAATTATTTAATATTAAAATGATACAAGGAGAAACTGCAACTCAACTACACGTACGAATTAAAGACATAATCAACAGACTTCACCTCATTAGCCACCATCTAGAAAATCATGACGTAATAAGGTATGAGCTAAACTCTTTCCCTTAAAATGCACTATGACCATCAATGGTAGATGTCTATAAAGTTTCGAAGGATCTTTCAATTATAAAATTAGATAAACTTTTTTACAAATTAGATTACATGAGCAAACTAACACTAGTCAAGCCGAGAAAGATATAGCTTTATATGCATGTCAAAACAAGAACAAGGAGGCGAAGTATAAGACAAAGCCAAAACAAGAACCTAAGAGCGAGTCAGATTCGGATTCAAACCATGAAGAAATAGTAAACATGGTAAGGAAAATGTTTACTAAAAAGAAGTTCAATAAAAAAAATTCTAAAGAAAGTACAAGGCACTTCAACCATATCAAAATCGGAGATAACTTGCTATGAGTGCAACAAGAAGGGTCACTACAAGCATGAGTACCCCAACTTAAAGGAGGAGAAGACTAAGTTTGCAAGAAGAAGGAAAGCACTTAAGACAACATGGGATGAATCTTCATCGGAAGAATCAGATATGGAAGAACCGAAGCAATCAAGTTATCTTGCACTTATGGCCATGAACGAAGGATCCGAGTTCGAGTCTTAATCTGAATCCGAGTATGAATCCAACACTAGTTCGAGAGAAGCCACAGATTCGTATCCATTTCTGAAGGGCCAAAAGGTAACCTTATTTTCAGAATTTAAAATGCATAAAATTATTAAATGCTTATTTAAGAAATTAACTAAATTTGAGGCTTAGAATGATTTGCTACTTAAGGAAGTCAATCACATTAAGAAGCAAGTCAACTTGAATCCCTCAACTGACCATGATCAAGAGGAAACTTCAACTCAAGTTGCAAGAGAAAGAAAATTCTAACTTAAAAGGTCAAGTAGAAGGATTCAAGAAAACGTTGGAAAAGTTTAACTTGGGCTCCAAGTATTTGAATATGATGCTTGGATCTCGACGAGTTGTGTACAACAAATCTAGACTTGGATATGAAACTAACTCAAACAACAAACCTTATATGCCCTTGTAAGTCAAAATGTTAGAAACCTATTCCAAGCATGGATTCTGAAAGCTTCTCTAACAAAGCAAGTAGGACCAAACCAATACTATATATCAAAAAATAATATTTATTACTTAAAACATAAAATCAATATTTTAAGGGGAGGCGGTAAATTAGTTGTCACCTCAATAACTAAATTTACTCTTCTGGGTAATTAGGACCAATAAAATTAGGGAAAATTTTAATTTAGTTCTAGAAGAGACTAGGATGATAGTAGGTCAGAGAAGCTAAGTCGAAAGTATGTTAGGAGAATCATATGTGTTCAACCTAGTGTAATCGACTTAATGAAATTAACTAAAGTTATCCCTATCTAGTTTAAACTAGTTGGAGCAAGACTTAGTATTAAGTTCTTTGGATAAGAATACTTTGAGAAGTATTCAGCAAGTGGTCCACTGCTGATACTCAAGAAGGTTATATGTCTGACCACTAACTTAAAATTACTTTTAAGAAACTTTCTTGATTAACCCAAAGCTGAGTCTGAAGCTAATATCAGTTAAAATTATCCCTTAAAAATTAAAATTAAAACTAATTTAAATTAAAACTAATTAAAATTAAAATTAAATTAGAATTAACTTAAAACTAATTAAATTAAAACTAATTTAAATTAAATTAAATTAAATTTAAAACTAATTAAATTAAAACTAATTAAAATTAAAATTAAAACTAATTAAAATAAAAATTAAATTAAACTTAACTTAAATTAAGATTTAAACAAAACTTAATAAATCAAATCAAACCTATACTTAAACTAAAACTTAAACATAAATCAAAATTTAGCTTAATGTTAACTTGACAAACTTATCATCATCTCACGTAACTATATGTTCTTCTTGCTTAATAATCTATACATAGTGAGATGAAATAGGAAAATTAAATCCATCAAATCAAAACTTTGGTTTAACTCCTGCTTTGTATATAGGAACTAAAAAATTCGGATCAATGGATACTTACTAGTGGATATTTCAGACATATGACTGAAGATCAACAAAAATTCACTACCATAAAGTTCAAGAATTTAGGATCAGTTGCTTTCGGTAACAATGGTAAACTTAAGATAATTAGAACATGCAATATTCAATTAGAATCAAACTTCTTAATTAAGAAAGTCTTACTTGTTGAAAAGTTTAACTTTAACCTGCTTAGTATAAGTTAATTATATAATGCTGGATTTGTAGTTAAATTTTTATCATTAGTATGTCTTTTAAAACACATTGAACGTTCAAACATAATTCTAAAAGGGCAAAACAACATATATTCAATAAATTTACCTAAAATCTCATTTAGATGTCATTTAACACAACAAGAAGAAATATGGTTATGACATAGAAGATTAGCTCACATTCATATAAGGAACTTACTAAAAATAAACAAACTTGGTTTAATAAAAGGGATACCCAAACAAGGAATATTAGATAACAAATTTTACAATGCATGCCAACAAGAAAAATAAACCAAGTCAACACACAAATCAACTAATCAAAAATGAACTAATACAATACTTGAATTACTTTGCCTAGATCTTTTTGATTCTCATGTAATAAAATCAATAAATGGAAGTATATATTGTCATGTTATAATTGATGATTATTCTAGATATACCTAGGTAAAATTCTTAAAAAAATAAAAGTAAAACTTTTGAAATATTTAATAACTTTTGCAAGCAAATAGAAAATAAAAAGGATATGAAAATTAAGAAAATTAGAAGTGACAATATTGGAGAATTCAAAAATTATAACTTTACAAATTTTTGTCTAGAATTTGGATATCATCATGAATTCTCATATTCAAAGACGCCCCAACAAAATAAAATAGTAGAAAGAAAAAATAGAACTTTATAAGAAGTAGCTAGATCAATGTTAAATGAATACAACTTAAATATTTTTGAGCTGAAGCCATTAATACGACATGTTATGTTCAAAATAGGGTTTTAATAAACAAACTACAAATTAAAACACCTTATGATTTTTTTAATAAAAAAACCAAATATAAAATACTTAAGGGTATTTGGGTATAATGTACACATTTTAAACACCAATGACTATCTAGGAAATTTTCTTCAAAAACTCAAAAAGGAATATTTTTAGGTTATTCAACAAATAGTAGGGCTTATCTGGTTTATAATAAAACAACACAAAAGATTGAAGAATCTACAAATATCACATTTGATGAAAATTATTACTCATCAAGATAAACCTAATTTAGAGAAAATAATTGAATTACCTAAGAATAATACAACTCAATAAGATGAAGAAATACTAAGTCAAAAACTACAACAGAGTGAACATAATCAAGAAATAGAACCTAACCTTGGAACAATAAATAACAAAATAAATAATCCAATAGAATAAATCATAGGTAACCTTGAATCAAGAGTTCAAACTAGATCAACATTTAAAAATCTTAGTCAAATGACCTTAATCTCTAAAATTAAACCCAAATCTATAGATGAAGTATTGTCTGAGTCTGACTGGGTGATTGCAATGCAAGAAGAGTTAGCTGAATTTAAAAGAAATGAAGTTTGGAATTTAATACCTCCACCTAAAAATAAATCAATAATAGACATCAAATGGGTGTTTAGAAACAAAATAGATGATAAGGGTAAAATCATTAGAAATAAAGCATGTCTAGTTGCTAAGAGATTTAGTCAAGCCGAAGGACTAGATTACAAAGAGACTTATGTCCCAGTCGCAAGACTCAAATTCATCAGAATGTTGCTTGCCCATGCAACATATAAAGGATTCAAATTATATCAAATGGGTGTAAAATCTATATTTTTAAATGGATTAATTAAAGAGGAGGTCTATGTGAGTCAACCACTGGCTTCAAAGACTCTGAATATCTTTACAAACTAAAAAAGGTATTATATGGGTTAAAAAAGCTCCTAAAACTTGGTATGAAAGATTATTTAGCTTTCTGAATTCTAAAGATTTTAAAGAAAGAAAAATAGATCAAGCACTTTTTATAAAAAAATCTTATCAGACATATTCATTGCCCAAATTTATATAGATGATATAATATTTGGATCAACTAACACAAAATTTTTAAAAGAATTTACAACTCTAATGGAAAATGAGTTTAAGATGAGTTTAATAGGTGAATTAAATTTCTTCTTAGGATTACAAATTAAACAAATACGAGAAGAAAACTACTTACATCAAACTAAGTACACAAAAGAATTATTTCAGAAATTTAGAATGGAAAATGCTAAAGAATTAAAAACTCCTATGATAACAAATATAATATTAGATAGTGACCAAACTGTTAAATTAGTAGATCTAAAATATTATAGAAGTGCAATAGGTAGTTTATTATACTTGACTTCAAGCAGATCATATATATTATTTACAGTAAGTAAGTATGTTAGATACTAGACTTATACTAAAGAATTTCACCAACCAAATGTTAAATGAATCTTTAGGTATTTAAAAGGAACAATCAATGTAGGAATATGGTATCCTAGAACTATAATTTTTGAACTTGTTAGTTATTCAGACTCAGATTATACCGTGTAAGTAATTAGATAGAAAAAGTACAAATGAAGGTTGCCCATTATTAGGATTCTCATTAGTAAATTGGTTTAGTCGAAAGTAACACTGTGTTGCATTATCAACTACTGAAGCTGGATACATAGTTTTAGGTGAATGTGCATCACAATTGTTATGGATCTCTCACACCTTAAAAGATTTCATATTAGAGTATAGAAATGTTAAAACATTCATTGACAACATAAGTTCAATAAATCTAACCAAAAATCCAATTCAACATTCTAGAATAAAACACATAGAAGATAAACATCATTTCATCAGAGATCATGTTATAAAAGGAAACATTAAACTTAACTACATTGAACCTAAGTCAAATTTAGTTGACATTTTTACTAAGCCTTTATCTGAATCAGAATTTAGTAATTTAAGACGACAATTAGACATGCGCCTTGTAGAATAGGAATTTATTTTTGTGCTATTTTTAACTAATAGTTTTCGAAATCTTCTTCTTTCTTTTACACCCATAATTTATAAAACTTAGGTTTTCAATAATATGGAATTAACTAAGGTAATACAGTAGAAAGCATAATCCAATAGCCTTAGGAAGCCAGCATCTCACAAGCACACTAGGATCCCTTTTTTGTGTATTGTGAAACATTGAATGAGGTGAGATGCTTAGGCCTTATCCTAGATTTTAAATGCTTTTATCAGTGTTTTATCAGTGCATCGAAATAAATCCGGACTTTAAATACATACATTGATCAAGTTGGGTGATCTTGCTTAGTCAAAACTAACTGGAATCCAAAACACTCAACTTGACTAGCTTTAGTGACAAAGGCTGACATCTTATGGTAAACAACAAAAGCTAAAGTTAGACATTTCAAAATAAGAATTTTTTCTAGATGTTTCCCCTATTTATACTTGGACTTTAGCATATTTTTGAAGGGGAGCACTAATATCGTTTTTGGAAGAAACTTATTTTCAGATTTTTCAAATTTCTCAAATTCCAAAATCTATTTAGAAATTTCAAAACATATAAATTTCAAAATCTATTTCAAATCTATTTAAAAAAACTTTAAAAAAATTCTTAAAAATTTCAGTTCAAAACTTATTTTTGAAAATTTTTAGCAAAAATTATTTTCCCTTAGAATTTAAAATTTTCAAGCCTTATTTCAAAACTTACTTTCAAAAATTATTCCAAAATCTATTTAGAATTTTTAAAACTCATAGATTCTGATTTTTCAAACTTACTTTCAAAAACTATTTTTCCTTTTCAGATGTTTTCAAATCTAATTTTCAATATTTTAACACTTTAACTATGGTTTTTCAAATACCTATATTTTAGATATTTAGTAGCAAATTCAACGCTTTCAACTTTGTCTTCAAAACCTCTTTCAAAATTTTTAGAGAATTTTAAATTTTCTTTGATTTTTTTTCAAAATTCATTTTTTTAATTAGATATTTTTCAAAGCTATTAAAATTTAAAATAAATTTTAAAATTCTATTCTTAGTTATTGTTTTGAAGAACTTCTTCATGAAATTGATGTTTATGCTTAACCCTATTTTTTAATGTGTCAAAGGGAAGAGAGTTTAATTCTCTTGGAGTTTTTTAACAAGTTAATTCATTATCATATGTTGTTTAAATTTAACTTTGAACCATATTGTCAAACATCAAAAGGGAGGAGATTGTTGATACAAGGAGCATCATAATTGAACCTATGTTTTGATGTTGTCAAAGGTTCAAGTTAAGTCTTGTTGTGATTTGATAAACTGACTAAGTGTGCAGGATGTATACTCAATTGAGAAAACCCTAGTCGTGATTGGATAGAGAAGTCTTAACAGATCGTGGAAGCTTGGCAAAAAGTCCAGGTGGGTCGAGGACCTGACACCTGACAGTTGGACTCAATAGGTTTGGAGGATCTGATATCGAGGGGAAGCCCTGGCGAGCTAATCCGATATTGAGACGAAGTCCAAACAGGTCTGGAGCACCCGATGTTTGGTAGGTAGGTTGAGATAAATAACTAGAGTGGAGCGACGGGGAGGTCGTGTCCTTGAAAGGGACAAACCCTAGGTCAATGGCCCAACTGAAAAAATTAGGAGGTTTTTAAGTTGAGATCAAGATAAGTCTTACTGTATTTTCTTACTCATGTAGCATTATACTACTGTGCTAACTTTGTGTTGCAGGGATACTTTTTATACTGTGGAACTAACTCTGTTTTGAAGAATCCAAAGGGATCGGTCAACCAAATGAGATGTTCAATCAATCGAACCTAGCTATTGTGGCAAGGTTCAGATTGCATAGAGTAAACTTGGAAGTCAAGAAGATCAGTCGACCGAACACAAGGATCGATTAACTCAACCGAATTTGGTAAACACAGTGGAAGATTCGATCTCGACAAAGTTGAAAACACATGGACCGATCAACCAATCAAGGTGATCAGTCGACTGAATATTAAATAACATTAATGGCGTAGAAGATCGGATCTCAACGAAGAAGGAAGTTGTCGACCAATAGTCGTGATCAGTCGACCGAACACCGAAAATCACGGGATCGAACAGATCGGATCGAGGAAAAACAAGGAAGGGCATGGAGTTTAGTCGACCGATAGAAGGATCAGTTAACTGATAGGTTTAGTCGGCCAAAGGATTTTTCATTTGACCAAATGAAGCCTATAAAAGAAGGTCTCGAGGCTCAAGCTAAATGAAACTTTGGATTCCAAGTCATTTTGTCTTTGCTGTGTAACTTTTTGATCTCTTCTTCCTCTCAATTTGTACTATTCTACGCTTTAACTCAATGTGCAAGCTACGACGCCGAAGAGCTCCGACGATCTTCATCTTATATCTTAATTATAGGTACATTTACTTGTAGCTTGTATAATTCCTTGTAAACATCGTTGTACGAATTACCTCTTTTCAAAGATTTCGGAAAGAGGAATTTTAGTAAATTATCCAACGGTGCAATCAAGGATCGCGGATCTTGGAGTAAGAGTCGACATAGACAGTAACCAACTATGTCTTTTGTGTATTTCTTTTACTATCTTATTTTCACTGCTACTTACTCTAATTTGATTCTATCACGATCCAACAAGCTTAAGTTAATTAGCTCAAGTCATCTTGACATATAAGAAATCTCTATCCCTCCAACGGATTGTGGATAAAAGATCCAACAGTTTTATCTCTGGAAACGTGATATTGGATGAGGCTTTATCATGGTAGTCTCCTCAAACAACAACCTTACTAGACTCAAAGGAAATAAAGGAGAAATTACAGGAGCTTTAGACTTAGACAAGACAAAACAATTGAAGAAGCGAAATCAAACAAAGAAACAATTAGTGACACATCGCTTGAGAAGACTAAATCTCCACTACAAACAAGATTATATCAACAAATTGAAGAGAAAGTAAGGCCAAGCCAACTAGCCTCAACCACATCAAAAATGATAAAAAAAAATTAGAGAAAGTCAAACCCTACGTATGCAAGAACATAATGTAGAAAGACCTAGTGCATTTGAGAAGACTAAATTTTCCATCAAGTAAACTAAAGCTATTAATGGCCAGTGGGTGAAATAAGATTTTAAAACTCTGAGAGCATTTCGAAACGAGGGTAAAAGAGTGACACTGCTTTTATTTAAAAATAGTTGAAAAAGAGGGTAAAAGTTTTTTTTTTTTTTAAACTAGGATTTACCTGGATTGCGGAAGTGAAATCCATCTCCAATACTGAGGAGTTTCGACCCAGACTATACGCATGATTTCCGGAGATATCATGTAAGTCTTCCTCCCTGTTGATTTTTCCAATTGGAAGCTCTGTACATTGAACAACAAGTCAACTGCAGCGTTACTTGCCCAATCAAATTCAGAATTCAGTGTCGTGATGCATTGTGCACTTGACATGAATCTACCTACCCGTTTGCCGTCGTCGACGAGGAGGGGTTGGCAGAGGTGGAAGTACAGCTCCTTCTTAGAGGAGTAGGCCACCGGATTAGCGGCACGCGATAGTATCTCAGCGACGTCCGGAGGCAGGAAGGACTCCCACAAGAGATCAGTTTGTGCCGCAGCGAGGAAAAATTTGGAGACCAGCGACAACCTGCAGACTTCACAAGGCGAAGTGAAGGAAAGCAGGTAGCTGACGCAATCCTCCGGTAGTATGGAGAAGCCGCAAGTGGATAGCTCTGTTTTCTCTGTTGCCATTGCCTGGTTCAACGGAACAAGAGATCGAGGATGGCACTTGTTTCCTTTGATCGCAAGAAATAGGGGAAAATATTAGTTCCACCAGAGACTAAGCAGAGTTGTTTCTTGGAAACTTCCGTAGACAAACTAGACATGTTGACCTAATCAAGTCTTCGCGCTTATATGTGTCAATAAGGTTTGGGCCCTTTGGGCTTGGGTTTGGGTTAAAAAACATTTGGGCTTAGTGGGACCACGTTAGGGTCAGAGTGGGCCTGACTTAAGTTTGGGATAATTATTAAATTACCAGATAATTAATTAATAGATCATTAACTTATCCATTACATCTCCCACATAATTTTCTTATATAGAACATTCCTGCTAGTCAGCATTACAATTCTTTTGATCAAAAGTTTCATTATTTATGCCACAAGTGTCCTAAACTATTTGAAATTGATCCACATTAATGTTATTGTTTAAACCAACCAATTTAGTTCCTGCTACAATTTAAACACCATCCTTTATCACTTGTTTTTGTTAATTATTATTCCGTCTCATAAACTAACTTGTAATCATTGTTCATTAGGTTTTGGGTTTAGGACATCTCCTATGTTTGTTTTATGTGCAAATCATTACCAAAAAAAATCTTACTCTTCTCTCTATTATAAAAAAAATCCTTCTCATAACTTTTTTTTGAACCCCACACTCAACAATTCACATTTCTTTTAAAAAAATCTCAATTATTTATTAATGTATCACTCTTATATCATAGAATTTGTTAAAAAATAATTTTAAAATTTTAAAAAGAAGTACAGCATTAAATAATAAATTATTATAAAAAATTTATAAAAAAATTAATCTTTTATTGATCGCACTTTGTCCAAAAAAATTATAATTTTAAACATTTTATTTAAAATGTTCAAGCAAGGATTTGACCGACTGATCATGGTGTTTGTTCGTTAGATTATGCTGTTGTCTTTTCTTTCCGTGTGTATCATTGAATGTAATAAATCTCTAGTTTTGAAAAATGGTAACTGTTTCATATATTTGCTTGCATGACGAATAAAGAGAACGCTGAGGTTGCTCTTTTGCTACAGTTGAAGCTTCATCCTTCACAAAGGGATATGAAATATCTAGTCAATTTTGAAGCTAAGCTTCGAGAGGTCTTGGGATCACTTGTATATCTAGTCAATTTATTTAGATAATGCATATGATAGTGAGCTTCCATTTTTGATATATGACTGAAAAGTGAACATCTCAGATGTTGATTTATTTAGATTCAATTTGCTTAGAGAATATCTCAGTTGTTGATTCGCTTAGACTCAATTTGGCTAGAGAAGAATAACACATGATAGATATGTTGTTTTTCATTCTACACATGCGAAAGAATTTGATTTCATTCAATCAGACTCGAAAATGATTTAAGCTATGTGATACGGTGATAAAAAGGAACCTACCTAACACAAGTTAATTTGTCATCGTATAAATCAAAGTCAAGGTGGTCAACATCAGGGCTTAAGCAAGGCTCGGTTGCGCCTGAAAGGGAAGCGGTTGCATCGGACGATCGGAGGAATCGTTGTCCGGTTGGCCATCTGGTCAACCTAGTAGGCCAGGAGCCCGAGCTAAATGGGCCCGGAGCCTGAGCCGAACGGGTCGTCCTTCCGGCTCGGGGTGTGGCATTGTACTCATAACGAACCGATAGAGGAAAAGACAGTTAATAAAGGAAAGAGAAAGCAAAGGAGAACATTTCATCTGTCATTAAAGCCATAGAAGTTAAGACAAAGATGTCTTCTGTAGATAATCAATATCATTAAATAGGGGAAGATGAAAGGTAACTAAGAAAGATATAAAAGGGTCTGCTAGGTATAAGGAACGGGAAGAGAAAAAACAAGTCTTGGTCTCGATAATAATTTTCCATTTTCCTTCATCTGTTTCTAATTTGAGTGTCGAAAGTCAACGCTAGGGACACCTTCCTTGGTTTTGGTTTTGTTTTGCAGAGAGGAGCGAGCTCTTCATCCAGTCAGTGGCACTGCCACCTCCCCAGCTTTCCAGCTTCACGCTTTCGGACAGAATCATTTTAGCATCGTCTGTGGAAATCATTCCTGCATCCGAATGGGAAATGGAAGACGTTGGGCGATTCACAACGATAACGTTGACACAAGAGGAGCTCGACACACTGATATTGTTGGGTGCTACTTGGAATACCGTTCTGTTTTCCCTGTATAAAAATTTGTACAAGCATAGAACTTTTTCTAGTAATCCATGTGTTCTTAAACTTGGATTGGAAACGAAACTTAACATTTTTACTCCAAGTTCAAACCATATGTTCTTCAAAAGTTAAACTTGGATTGGAAACAAAACTTAACATTTTTACTCCAAGTTTAACTCATGTGTTCTTCAGAAGTTAAACCATATTAAATATCTATTTCAAGGATTGACTTCCAGGTCGTTGGCGAGGCACTCGACCTTCTTGGTTATGGGATCATCCACCACTTTCTAGGTAAAGTCTTTCAAAGAAATTGAATATTTAAACTCCTCATAGTAAACCCTAGGTTTAACTAAAGAGACATCAATCGAAGCACAAGATTGAAACACAAAATCGATACACAAAATAGAAACACAAAATCGCTAGCCTCTTATGTTGGTATTTCAGGATCCATACAAAGAAAAATTAAACTAGTATGCAGCGGAATAAATAACTAGTTATACATTTCTTTGTAACCTAAAGACCTCTTGATCTTCTACTGTATTTCTCTCCTCTTCTTGGACGTCGTGTGGGTGATGATCTACCAAGACGAAGACACCAGACCTTCTCCTTCTTTTTCAAACTTTCGGTCACCAAAGAATACAAAGTGAAGAGGCCTTCTTCTTCTTCTTCTTCTTCTTCTTCTCTTCCAAGCAACCGGCCACAAGGTGTCAAGGTCCTTCTCCAAGTGTCACCGGCCCTTATGAAGAGGAAAGGGAAAAACAGGAGAGCCGACCACAAGAAATTAGAAGAGAAGCCTTAGGTTATGTTTAGAGAGCATCCCCTCCTCTTTTATAATCTTTGCTAGTGGCTAATAAGGAAAGTTTTTTATAAAATTTCCTTTTATTTGCTATTGTAGATGGTTACAAAAAAGGAAAGATTTTAACAAAATTAAAATCTCTCTTTTAAACCATTGTAAATAGCTATAAAAGGAAAGATTATAACAAAATTTTGTTTTAAATAAAATCTTCCTTTTATTCCTATAATGGTTGGTTGCAAAAAAAGGAAAGATTTTAACAAAATTAAAATCTTTCTTTTAATCCATTGTAGAAAGTTATAAAAGGAAAGATTTTAACAAAATTTTATTTTCAACAAAACTTTCTTTTCTCTTCTTCTATGGCTCCCCATGCTTGGGCACTAAGCATGGCTTGGCCGGCCCACATCTTGGGCACCAAGAGGGCTTGGCCGGCCCCTTTCTTGGGCACCAAGCAAGGATGTGGCCGACCTCTCATTTGGGTAAGAAGAAAAATCAAAACGAGTGAACGCGAGGCTTTATAGAGACTACAGCAAGGACTGAGAGGAGGAATTGGTTTTAGCCTCCTGATGAACTTGAGCTTCCTGTGTTCGACCCGAACACCCAACTCAAGCTCATCAATAATAACTCATATCACTAAGGAGTTATTATTGAACTACCGCAACAATCCCATATTACATTATGGACTCTTTATCATGAGTGCATTAATCTCCCTATGTTTAAGATATCGAATGACCATTAATTAAATGAGTTACTAACAACTCACTTAATTAATATCTAGCTCCAAGAGTAGTACCACTCAACTTCATTGTCATGTCGAACTAAATCCACCTGCAGGGTTTACATCACAATCCTTATGAGCTCCTCAAAGGGACATCATCAACCTAGATAACTAGGACACAGTTTCCTTCTATAATCAACAACACACCATATAAATAATATTATTTCCCAATTTATCGGGCCTATTGATTTAACAAATAAATCTCACTCATTGATAAATTAAAGAAATAAATACTAAGTATATGTGCTTGTTATTATATCGAGATTAAGAGTACGCACATCCATAATAACAGAGGTTATGTTCTTTTATGCAGTCAATATAAAAAGAAACAACCTCAAATGGTCATGCTCAATACACACATAGTGTACTAGTGTAATTTTATAGTTAAGATAAACTAATATCAAATTACACTACAACCATTCCAATGGTTTGTCCCAATCCATCTTGGTTGTGAGCCACTATTTATAATTTATAAGGAACTGATAACATGATCTTCTATGTGACACAACACACTGTGTTATCTTCAATATAAATTAAATGGACAACTACATTTAACTAAATACAAACATTTGACTAATGCGATTCTCATTTCAAAATAAATGCTCATACAAAAAGCTAGGCTTTTAGTATACATCCTAACAATCTCCCACTTATACTAAAAGACTATGTTGTCATATATGTTGTCATACATCTTATTCTCATCCCCTCAACATGCCCATCAAAAGCTCTCGCCGGAAGGACCTTAGTGAAAGGATCTGCCAAGTTATCTTCTGATGTAATCTTGGTGACAATAATTTCTCCTCGTTTTATGATGTCTCGTATTAGGTGGTACTTGCGCTCAATGGGTTTACTTGCCTTATGGGCTCGTGGTTCCTTCGAGTTTGCTACTACACCACTATTATCACAATAAATTATGATAATTTTGGGCAAACCAGGAATCACATCTAAGTCCATCAAGAAGTTTCTGAGCCATACAGCTTCTTTGGCTGCCTCAGAGGTGTCGCATACTCAGCTTTCATGGTAGAGTCCGAAACACATTTCTGCTTAACACTCCTCCATGCTATGCCTCCACCTCCCAAAGTAAACACATACCCCGAGGTCGATTTACTATTGTCCATATCTCATTGGAAGTCAGAATACATATAACCCACAGGGAGTAAATCATCTGCCTGGTAAACAAACATATAATCTCTAGTCCTTCTCAGATACTTCAATATATGCTTTACGACAGTCCAATGTCTCTGTCCTAGATTACTTTGATATCTGCTAACCATGCCCACGGTAAAACAGATATCCGATCTCGTATATAGCATCGCATACATTAGGCTTCCTACAGCCGAAGCATAAGGAATTACCTTCATGTCCTCTATCTCCTTTGATATTTTAGGACACATCTCTTTAGATAAAGGTACTCCATGCCGAAAATGTAGAAAACTTTTCTTGTAGTTTTGCATGCTAAAACGAGCTAGAATAATATTGATGTATGAAGTTTGGGATAAGCACAACATTTTTTTCTTGCGATCCCTTATTACTTTGATCCCAAGAATATGTCCACATTCTTCCAAATCCTTCATATCAAACTGCTTAGACAACCATATCCTTACGTCTGACAACACTTTGACATTGTTGCCAATGAGCAAAATATCATCTATGTATAGTACAAGAAATACCACCACATTTTCGTCATTTTGCTTATATACACAAGACTCATCCGGACACTGAATAAATCCATAAGATTAAACTGGATGTTCCAAGATCTCGAAGTTTACTTCAGTCCATAGATAGACCGATGCTGCATCTTTATCTTGGAGTGTTTCATCATATGTCCAAGGATCAGGTTCATGTTCACCAGGGATCAAGTCTGAAGATTCTCCCAAAAACATGAATCTATCAGGTTGCCTAACAACCCTCCCACTTCGACGAGACATTACTTGTAATTGTGCATCATTTATGATACGTGTTGCAATTTCTTGTGATATCTCATCTTGTACCGTTGGTACTAAGGTAGACGTGTCTTCTCTTATTTCTTTGAGAACAATTTTACTCATGGACTTGTGGTTCATTACATAGTCCTCTTCTAAAAATCGAGCATTGATGTTAACAATGACCTTCTGATCTTTAGGACTATAAAATAAACCACCTTTCGTTCCTTTAGGATAACCCACAAACAAGCGAACTTCTATACGTGATTCCAACTTATCAGTGTCTCCTTTCAGCGCATGTGTTGGATTACCCCAAATCCGAATATGCTTCAGACTAGGCTTACGCTCATTCCACAATTCTGTGGGAGTAGAGGGTACTGACTTAGAAGGTACCAAGTTCAAAATGTACACTGCCGTTTCTAGAGCATATCCCCAAAATGAATTTGGTAATTCTGAATAACTCATCATTGATCTAACCATTTCCATAAGTGTCATATTCCTTCGTTCTGCCACACCATTCTATTGGGGTGTACCAGGTGCAGAAAGTTAGGATTGAATCCCGGTCTCTAATAAGTAACTCCTAAACTCTCCTAAGAGGTACTCGCCACCACGATCAGACCATAGTGTCTTTAATACTTTTACCATAATGTTTCTCCACATCAGCTTTGTATTCTTTGAACTTATCAAAGCACTCAGACTTGCGGCGCATCAAGTAAATGTACCTGTATCTCGAATAGTCATCTATAAAAGAGACAAAATATTCGAAACCACCTCTTGCCTGGATAGTCATAGGCCCACACAAATCAGAATGAATCAATTCCAACACATCTTTGGCTCTATACCCCTTAGCCTTAAAAGGTTTTTTGGTCATTTTTCCTTCCAAGCAAGACTCTCAGGTTGGAAAGTTTTCCACCACCAATGAACCCAAAAGTCGATCGGCTATTAACTTTTGAATCCTACTCAAGTTAATATGACTTAGCCTCAGATGCTAAAGATATGTTTGGTTCATTTCCGAAGGCTGCTTTCTCTTATTTGAATTAGAAGATGTGTTATTAATTTCCATTTGTTGCATCGTGGAAGTTATTGGATTTAGAGTATACAAATTATCAACCAATGTACCAGAACAGATAGCTACCCTATTTTTCTTGACAACTACTTTGTCATCAAAAGAAACAGAATATCTATCCATAAATAGTTTGGAAACTGAAATTAAGTTCTTTCTAAAACTTGGTACATAAAGATAATTTCTCAAAATCAATGTTTTATTCCTATATAAATAACCATCTCCCACTGTAACAGCCATCACTTTTGTAGCATTGCCCATGTAGACGGTGATTTCCCCTTCATATAGTTGTCGGGTTTCCTGAAACCCCTGCAATGAATTATAGATATGATCAGTGGCTTCCGTATCTACACACCAGGTACCGGTAGATAACATCGCTAAACATGTTTCAACAACGAATTAATAAGATACACCTTTATTGTTCTCACTTTTGCGAGGACAGTCCAAGTTTTGTTTCCAATCAATGTAATTAGGACCAGTAAGTTTGTTCTCTTTCAATATATCAGCAAGAGGATTGAAAGCCATTTGAAATCCTAAAAATCATAAAATATTTGATCAAAACTTTAGAATTTAAAATAATATTGATTCCTCAAATAATATCATTTAAATTCACAAACACCTCAAAATACTGTGAATTTTGTATGCCACGATAGTGTGGACGTATACAAATTCAAACATTTATAAGAGGGGGTTTTACCCATTAATTTTATTATCTTGTCAACCTAACTTTATGACAAATAAAATTAATAGTTGATTTTTCTTCGATCACACAAATAATAACAATGACTCCGATGGGGAGGATACTATTAAATGTGCTTAAGTGTATACCATTACTTGATACTTAGTCCATTAAATAGGATTGTGTCCCTTCAGATGGAGAAGATCACACAAACCTAAATAATTTCCTATAATCATCCATTAAGGAAGTTTGATCTAGTGATCCGCAAACAAACTCATCCGATGTGGAGGAAGACACTCAAAGCCAACGCGCAAGTTTGAATGCATCACTTACAAACCAGCAATGAAGACCGTGGAATTTAAATAATTCCTCTTCCACTTAGTTATTTAAAATGAGGAATTTTAATATGCACACACACACACAGCATATATAAACAACATAAAAGGCAATAAATGAAACTCCCGAAGTTGTTTAGGAAAGGTTCGACACTTGTACAAAATTTTTGTATAGTGGAGCCGGTACGATCTTCTTAGGACTAACCAACACTCCCGAGGTTGATTAAGATATTAAACAGGTTATAATATCTATGGTATAGGAAAAGAAACAACATTTATAGTCATAACGGCAAAGTAAATGAAACTCGAGTTTGGGTCTAGTCAGTCGGACTTGAGCCTCCTTTGACTAGACTTGGAGGTGAGACTTGTAATATGGTACATAAAGGTGGGGTCTGATAAAGAAAGGCAGTCAGAAGTCAGGGGGACATGGCAGTCAAAGGCAGTTAGAAGTCAAGGGGACGTGACAGTCAAAGGTGGTCAGAAGTCAAGGGGACGTGATAGTCAACAGTCATGAGAAAGAGGGAGTTAGACCGCCTCACCTCATTAGTCATAAAATTCCCGATCGATCACAGGCAGGGCAAGTTCCCAGACCAGGCACATATGACAAAGCCTGAACTAGTTCTCGACCTACTCCAGACTAATCAAACCCCCTAGCTCGGGCTTTACAAATGGTTTCGGTACTTTTACTTATGCAACTCCCAACCGGTCCTTCAAACGGGCTTTACAAATTAAAGATGAGTCTTTTGTCATAGTCTTAGATAGAACTCGACCAACCCACTACAGCTCATCCTCATTATCAAAGCCCAAGTCTGGAACATAAGGTGCAGCCTGGAGTAGCGCTAGGCCTGTCCCGATGGATCGAGTTTTCTTATATCAGGCCACATAGCCAGACCTGGCACTTTCTATGAGACAACTCCTGGCCGGCCTTGCAGCGATCAAGGTATAATGGATGGATCTCCAACCAGTCCAGATACAGATAACAGATAAAGCCAAGGGGGTCACTATAGTTCAACCTCTTTATCAACACTCAAGTCGGGTGGCGCCCCTAAACAAGCAACCCGACCTATCCTTAGCTAAACTCGGGTGGGATAGAAAGCACTAGACGACAACAGTGTCAGAGAATCATAATCGTCTGTCAAATAATAACTGTCATCAGTCAGAGAATATTTCAATAGTCGGTCATTCCCTGTGAATGGAACCTTCTTTCAACCAATGATAGGGCACCATGTGTCCTCCATCACCCCACAAGTCCCGGCGCTTGATATTCTCTGACAACGGTCAGACTCCAAAGGTACGTACTGTCATATAAAAAGGGATATCCTCTCCCTTGAGCAAGTACGCGCACATACGCACTCATCTTCTACAATTCATTTTCCTTCGTACAGTGTTCTTCTGGAGAAAAAGTATCTGACTTAAACGTCGGAGGACCTGCGCCGGGGACTTTTTCCATGATTTCTGGTCTCTAAGACTCTAACGCTATGTGGGCTTGTCTGAGTGTGCGCAGAGCCTAAGAACTGCCGGTTTCGTCACCACTGTCCCTGAGCTCCACGTGGAGGGTCCATTTTCCGGTGCACATGCGCTGTGTCCAAGTCGTCTCTCCGTCAATACCGACGTCATCTCAGTCGGCATTCATCTGACTCAAATTCCAGACAAGATCATATGATAAATCCAATATTCGTAAATTCTTTAGATTTTTCAAGATTCCTTCTAGTGATTCATAAAATTTTCTAGAACCATTTTCACCCAATGAGAAAAGATCTTCAGGATGATAATCACGATAGAATACAAGTGTTCGCACTTTATGAAACTTTGATAATTCTGCTAATGTGTCAAGTTTAGCTGTCCTTATCACTGTCAAGTGACGAGCAGTTGGTGGAATTTTGGAAGGTTCATTATCAATCACAAAACACACGTCCCTTGAAATATACACTACCAACTCTCTTATCAGATCATGAATCACGTATCTTTCATTTATAGTATGTAGAAAGAAATATCTGCAAATTAGCTCATCAAAAATCTTTGCTTTGGTTGGCCTGGTACACCTTAACCCTTCATCAAATTGAACATGTCTAACGCAACCTTTGATAAAAACTCAGCTCAAATTGATTGGTCCTGATCTAAGTAGTTTTACCTTCAGCAAACAACCCCTAACTTTACTAAGGCCATCCTCCTTCATGCTATGAATTTTGCTCCCTATTTGAATCCATCCTGTACTGTAAATTAAACATATTATTGAGAGTTTTGCAAATTAATGATTCACTGTAATTATTATGAGAATGCCGTCGGAGAAAATGAATTTTTATAATGATCTACATATGTTCATGCATGATCTTAGCATTTTCTTTGGACCATCTTAACTGTTTGTTAATATATGACAATCAAGCTTTAGTTTCTGCACACACAGTATCTAAGCAATCTGAGATCGCTTCTAATTATAAAAAGGAGCAAGCAAACCAGAAGGATCTCATTGTAGCAAACTCCTCTTGCAACTTGCTTTGACAATCATTTACCAAGCTCTTGGAAGCCAATAAGTGAGAGTTTCAAGGGAAAAGGACATTTAATAGACATGAAAGAAAAGTAAATAACAACAACAAAGGAAAGTTCTTTTATAAAATGGAAAATGATAGGTCCAGAAAAAACAAAAACAAAGAAATGCAATTCTAGCTTTAATTATTATTATCCTTTTATTATTTTTTAATTATATCTTCTGATTATTCCTATTATCAATTCTTACATAATCTAATTATTATCTATAATGAGATGATTTCTCAATTAAGTTGTTTCATTTCCTTTTATGTGTCTTTAATTCTTTTAAAAAGGAATTTAGAAAGTTAAAAAATATCAAGTGATCTCTATTATATTAAACCCTACCCCTTACAACTTCTCTAAAGTCATCCTCTCTCAATCTCACCATTTTCTATCTATTCTCCCAATTCCTCTTCCTATGCAGTACCCTTCCGTACCCTTCCTTGGACCATGCCTTGAGTCCTCAATTAAATGTATTGCATTTAAGAAGCATTTGTAAATATTTCTTTTACCAGTATACATACTCGTAACCGAACACTCGATCTATTATGGTAATTCTACACAAGTGAAAGTGGAAGAAAATATATATGGAGCATCCTTATCTTTTATGTTATAAGAATGTGAGTTATTGTAGGCCAAATGATTTGATATATAAATACATGAGGTTTCTACATTATTAGCTGCAAGTGTCTTTCAATTGTTTATCTACAATGTAACTATTTGTTTGTGATTAAATATTTACATCATCTAATTGTTCTATTGTTTTTAAAATATCAATCATTGATGATAGTTATGCATGAAGGTAAATTTGCAATTGCAATTATGCTATTTCCATTTTTCATATAATTTATCTAATGTAATTTGCTTAAAGGTGCAGTCATATTACAGTATTATGTTTTATGATAAATCCTTCAACCATCTATTATTTCATCAGTCAAAAACTTAATTACAATAAGTTATTTATTTATTTTATGTGATTAACTTTAAACTAACTTTATTAATTCTATTGTTACAGTAGCAAATGGGTATACTAAACTATTTAATAAAATTTAAAAAAATACCTGAGAACTTCAAAGAAATGCATAATAGCAAAACATACTTAAACAATCTCCAGTCTCTTTGGTATTGCTGTTATTTCATTTGTATTAATTCACCATCAATATCTATGTTGGGGATATTTGAAATCAGTGGCCAATCTGACCCATCATCCTTCCTACACCGGTCTCTCAATTTAGTGCATCCGTGCATTTCCAATTTTCGAAGCAGGAATGGAAGGCCATTATCTGGCAGTGACTCAATATTTGGGCAATGGTGAATGCATAAAATCTTGATGGAGGCAGTTCCTAAGGAAGAAGGAAGCTTTCGAAGTTTTGAACAGTAGTGGAACTCAAGGAAATGTAGGGAAGTCAGTTGCTGAAACCACTCCTCATGCTCAGGGTTGAAGTGAGAAAGATCATTACAATGATGGATTCTGAGTACCTGAATACATGGGGTCCTTCCTAGTATTACCCAAACATGTTTGAGAACATCATCATCAATCCAAACGGTGCACAGAGATCTCAATTCCTGTTCAACATAAGGTTGTTCTGGCATCTGTACAGGTTCAAATAACTTTGGGCATGCATGAATAATTAGGTCTTTCAGATTTGCAAGAGACTGTAATCCACCAATTAAGTTCAACTCCGGGCATTGAACCAGTCTTAAGTACTCAAGGAATTGAAGGTTGTATAGAGACACAGATGCTCTTTGTGCACAATTATGTAACTCCAAATATGTTAGAGAGGTTAAAGTTAGCAAATAGTCAGGTAAGGCATTGCCAATATCACCAGAATTCCAGATATCAAGTTGTTTCATTGATATCAAAGGGAGAACAGGGATTCTTCTTAGCTTGAGGCAATTTTCTATTCTCATTTTCATAAGGCAAGGAAAAATTGGCCTACTGTCTGATTCGGACAACTCCTCCCATTCATTCAAGGTATGAAATGTTAGTTCTTGAAGTGAAGGGAAGACCTGATCAGCATCCCCATAAAATTTGGCACCAATTCTTCTTACTGGAAGCTTGCAAATAGATATGTCCATGAGAAATGGGAGATGGCCCAATGGTGGAAGATCTTCCCACCTGGCACACCAATTAAGATGAATTGATTCCAAATTTGTAAGATAATTCTTCTCCAACCAACATGGGGAATTCAAACCTCCATAGTGTTGAATCATAAGTCTCTTTAGATTACAATGAGGTTCAAGGCCTTCTATTATATCCTTCTCGATATCTCCTTGGCTCCTTTTACCTTCTTTGAAGTTGAGCACAAGATAATCGAGGTATTCTTTGTCCTTTAGTTTTGCCTCCATGGCCTCCTCCTGAGATTCAACATACTCAAGATTCTGTATGTCTAATCGCCTTCGAATATTTCGTAATTCCTTGAGCTCCCCTATTTGGTGCCCTCTCTTCCTGGTGATACGGAATTCATCTAGTTCTTGAAGGTCAGTCAATCTCCCAATCCCATCTACCAGTGAAATTGTGTCTGCATCAGCATGTAAATGTCGCATTCTGATAAGCCTATTCATTCCTTCTGGTAGTTTTTTAATCCAACACCGCTTTAAATTCAGCACTTGCAAATGACAAATCTTAGAGAATGATCCAGGAAGCTGCCGAATCTTAGTGCCGGAAATGTCCAAATATCGGAGATGTGAAAGATCACAGGTAGCATGTGGTAGCTTCTTTAGTTCTACACGCATGTACGATAAATCCAATATTCTTAAATTCTTTAGACTTTTCAAGATTCCTTCCAGTGATTCATAAAATTTTCTAGAACCATTTTCTCCCAAGGAGAAAAGATCTTCAGGATGATAATCACGATAGAATACAAGTGTTCGCACTTTATGAAGCTTTGATAATTCTGCCAGTGTGTCAAGTTTAGCTGTCCTTACTACTGTCAAGTGACGGGCAGTTGGTGGAATTTTGGAAGGTTCATCATCAATCACAAAACACTCATCCCTTGAAATATACACTGCCAACTCTCTTATCAGATCATGGATCATATATCTTTCATTTATAGTATGTAGGAAGAAGTATCTGCAAGTTAGCTCATCAAAAATCTGATTCCCAATATCCTCCATTGTCATCCTTCCACGCTGAGTACCTGGTCTGACAAAACCTTGAGCTATCCACATCTGAACTAGCTGTTCTTTATCAAATATGTGGCCCTTTGGGAACATGGCAGTATCAGCAAAACACTGTTTCACATTCGAGCTGAGGTGTTGGTAACTCAGCCCTAGAGATGGAAGGATATTTTCCAAGAGAAAATCATTTTCCCACCATTCACTTTCTCGAATCATTTTCCAATACTGTTCTTCCAACCTGGCATGTAACAAGCTTCCTACCACCTTCCCTGATAATGGTAAACCATGTAGCTTTTTAGCTATTTGTCGACCAATTGATTGCAACTTTCTTCCTAGATATGGATCAATCACTCCTGAACCAAATGAACAATGCTCAAAGAGCCTCCAATAATCACTTTCCTCTAAAAGCTTTAACTCTATTTGGTCCATCGTTCCCATAACTTCAGCAACTAATGGACTTTGAGTTGTTATCAGAACAGTGCTTCCTCTGTTCCCGTGGGACATGGCATTTCTAAGCTCCATCCACTTTCTTCCGTCTTCATCCCATACGTCATCAAGTACAAACAAAAATCTTTTACTTGCAATAGCACGACTGAGATTAGTTAGCTGTGCATCTAAACTAATATGTTCAGGGCGAGAATCGGAAGCCACTTTACCTTCCAACTCTCTTGCAATCCTTTTCACATTGAAATCATTAGATACATAAACCCACTTTCTGAGCTCAAAATGGTCAGCAACCCTTGGATCATTGTAAATAATCTGTGCTAGGGTTGTCTTCCCAACTCCCCCAATGCCAACAATTGGAAGCACACCAAGACTCGCATGGCTGCTGCTGCCAGCTCCTTTGTTGAGGAAATCAGCATCATTTCCTGAACTCAACAACATCTCAAGTATCCTTTCCCTCTCTTTATCTCTACCAAACACCACTTCCTGCGTGAAGGAGCTCGTCTCCCCTATTGATTTGGTGTGCTTTGCATTGTCCTCATCCAGCTCAACTTTTTTGCGGTCGATTTCAGAGTAAACTTTATCCACATCCCCCAGCAGATTCTTCAACCTCTTGAGTTCATCATCCGAGACAAATAGGTTCTTGACAAATCTAAGAGCCAATGTGGCTAAAGCACTGACCTTCCCCCTGTCTTGTACCTGATCATCCAGTTGTCTGTACTCTATCTCGTCCAGTAGGTCGTCCGCTTCGTAGGCCGCCTCTTTGAGTTGCCGCAGCCAGTTGACCAAGGCTGGGTCCCTGATCGGCCTGCCTTCTGCTGCATGGATCACGGCTTGGATGCGAGGAAGTCGATCTTGTATCTGTTTGACCTTCTCCTCCACGTCAGAGAGTAGATCCCAGTGGCCGGAAACATGGGACGTGACGAAGTCGACCAGCTTATCGATGATGGAGCTCGCAAAATTTTCTCCGACCATGATTGCGACGCCGGTCGTATCCATTTTTGCGATTTCAGCTGGAGAGCAGGAGAGGAATAAGGGGGTTTCAGACTCCGAGAAATCGAGGACTTTTGAAGTTCCATACCTATTTTTTTTAAAAAAAATTAAATGTATTTATTTTGTGTGTGGTGCTCAACTTCGATGAAGACTCAAACGAATTTATGACAGATTGTGTGGTGCTCTAGATCAAATCTTCTGTTTCTAAATTTTCTATTCTCATATTTTCTATTGATCAGATCAGATTATATTTTAAGATATCATGATATTTTTAAGATGTGTATAATATCTTCATGATGTATAAAATATTTTTGAAATATAATTTGATCTATCTAATCGATAAGAAGATACGGAAACAGCAAAATTTGGGAATAGAAGATTTATCTCATGGTGCTCAGTTTCGTTTATCTTTTGACAAACGAAGCTCATTGGATGTTTAATAAATGCACCAGTGGACATTTAACAGTTGGCAGTTGACCCCCAAAAGGTTATTTGCATGTCAATTTATTTTTATATTAATAATCAGTCTATTAATCGTCAGTATAAATGATCAAAATATAATAGAAGATATATTAACATATAATTTTGATCTTAAAATTTCATATGATATTATTTTATATTTTAATCATCGTACCGCCCACCTTAGACGCATCCCATTGGATGCAAATACACCAGATCTGATCAATTTAAACATTGATTTCTCTGTAAAAATCTTTATTTCTTTTTTTTTTCATAAGGTTTCTTATAAAAATTCCCTTTTAATTCCCCTCCTCCCAACATCGTTAACCTATTGAGCGCATCGTCTATTTTTTCTGACCTTTTAAAAACTTCATTTTCTTTATTTTTTTTCATGGTCTGTTTTTTTTTCCTTTCAACAAGACGAGCAAATGTCCAAATTGGACACATTTGCCCGTTCTATATTAAATTGCTCAGCATGGTCGAATTAAACTTTTAATGAGTAATAACGGTAATTATTTGCAAAAGATACTTTCAGAGGTGTCTCAGCCATTCTTAAGTCCCTGGGCGGGAAAAAATTTAATATTTTTTAAATAAATATTATTAGAAATATTTAATTTATTTTAATTATAGCAAAAGATGGAATTTGTCATCCTAACAACCCAACACGGGCAACCCTACGACTATCTATAAGGAGATAAATCGGGAAGCTGTAGTTGGTCATTACAAGAAAAGCATTTTTCTTGACTTTGTCGAGATTTGACACTTTACCTATTATAACAATATCTATCTCGTATTAGTCAACTCAACTATGTTCATGGAGTGACATTTAAATTTTATTAGTAAAATTTAAAAGAGCAATTTCATATATTGTCAATGATTATTTATACAATTAGAAGCAGTGGCTAACTAGGTCATGTAGAATTTTATCTTATGTCAAACCTAAAAAATAAAAAATATTTTATATTAACTAATTTAGAAACAAATAATAAATTATTGTAATACTATTAATATACATTTTAATTACAATTTTTTTTAAAAAAATATCAATCTTTTTTAACTTCGAGGAAGGAAAGTCTCGATATAACGGTAAAATTATTGTATAACCTAGAGGAAATAGGTTTGAGTACTAGATATAGTCACTACTTATAATATACTCTTCCTCGAAATCTTGATGGAAGCTTCATGAACTAAAATGCCTTATTATCAATTTTAATTCTGATAAATTATTAATAAAATTTATTTAGTCAAAAATATTTGGCTAGAAAATATCGATGGTGTATTATTAAAAAAATGAAAGAAAAATAAAATTTAAAAAAGAAATAATACTACAATATTAAATATGCTTTTAACTCTGAAAAATATTTTTATAAAAAAAATATTAACTAAGTATAATCGATAAATATTTTTAATTTATTAACAAAATTAAATTTTGATTAATAAATTAAATTTTCAACACTAAAAAATTTAAAATTACTAACTAAATTTTAATAAAAATAAATAAAAAATGACCAACTAAATCTAATTTTAATAGTAAAAAATTAAAATTATCAATTAAATCTAACACGAGTAAAAAATAAAAATAATCCAGATTTAATCTATAAAAAATTTAAAATTTTTGACCAAATATAGTTTAGCTAGTAAAAAATTAAAATTACCGATGAAAATAAATCTCAACTAAAATTTATTTTAACTATAATTTTAAATATTTAATATCCAAACTCATATGTTTTTAAATTAATATTCATATTTGATTTATATAGGTATATATATGTAAAATTTGTGGGCTCTAATATAATAAGAGCCCTAGGCATAGGCCTTAATGGCCTATGCCTTGAGCCGACTCTGACACAGCCGTCTCAAGGTTCTATGAGGCCCTAGGTAAATTTTTTTGTTTAGGCTTTAAGTATTAAAAAAAAATTTAAAATTTTTCCTCCTCCTTTTTCAGACTTACACAATGGCAGGTTTAATTTTTTTTAAATAATATTTTAAAAATAGGTTTTTATATAAAATTTAGCTTTCTAGTTTTCTTGGAGGTAGAATTATTAATTAAATCTTTATATTCAAGTTTTGATAATAATTTTTTTTTAATTGATAAAATTATTAAATTATTTAATATTTCTTTAGATAAATAAGACTTTTGTTGAACTATTATGCTGGATCATATATATATTTTAAATAATAATTTTATCAATATTATTACAAAAGAATCTTCTTGATCTATGAAGTCATCATCTTTGTCTTTTGAATTACTATTATCTTCAATGTTGATATTAATATTTGATGAATTAGATTTATGATCATTAAATTAAAAAGTTCTGGACAGATTTTTTTTCTTAAAGTATTATCTTTTAGTGAAAATTTTAATTAGTTTTTATTTAAATTTTTAATTATATTATTTTCTGAGTTTTGATTTTAAAAATTAGTAATAAATCTTTTAAGTACACACATGGAATAAATTCTCCTATTTTTTTAATTCGTCCTGAATCAAATTTTTTAGCAAACATATTTATATTCAAATAATAATAATAAAAAGAAAATATAAGCCTTACTATTTTATCAAAATAAAATTACTTAAAATTAAATGAACAATAAAACATGATTTATATTGTGTAGTTTAATTTGATGGTATTTCAAAATTTGACTATTACCTACACAAATATAATAAAAAATAAATAAATATTAAATTATATTTAGATTGATTAATTTAAGTAGTATGATAGCATCCATAAACAATTCTTTCATAATAGATAATAAAAAAATAGAAATACAATTGCGCATGTTGACCCCCGGGTAGCTTTTGGAGTATGCAAACTGATCGTCGAGGCTAGTGTTCGACATTATCTCCGTAAACGATATTGCTCCGCTACGGTGCTTAACGGATTGTTGCAATTTGTTCCCAAGATACAACGACGACGAACGTCTCGGAATCGTAGCACTCCGAGCGATCCATCATACCTATTTGATCAACGTTGATCAACGGTAGCCATCCATTCCCTAAGTCAACTGTCCAGTCATCTCCCTTTGCCCACGAGGATGCCGCATAGGTGCTGCCACGTCAGGTACGAGCCTGACACGTCACCCGAGTGCCACGTAGGCACTGCAATGTCACCTGGAGCATAAATTTAAGCTCCTCAATGCTCCTCGCGACGATGCGTACGTGCAAAGTGCGCCTACAAAGCGCTCATTGCGCACGTGGTGGGTGGCGGGCTCACAGGTGCGAGCACCTGCTCGCCCTGGGCTAAGGGGTAATCTGTCCTTTTATTTTTGTGTTAACTCCATTAACACATCTTCATTAATAAGTAGAGAATACACATCGGGAATTTCCGATGTGGGACTATTCTCCCATGCACTTTATTAATGAATAATAAATGTTATTTTGGGCTGACTTTAAACATTAATTTCTCATTCACCCTTAATCGGTTTTGAGCAAATTAATAGTCTAAATCTATCTACGCGAATCGTAGATTTCAATTTTGAAGTCAATTACGACTTTCAACAATTGATGGCTTCCTTCCTCTAAATCGTTTTGGTCCATTTAAGGCCCCAATATCCAACAATCCCCCACATGAATGGAAATTAATGCAATGCGTGTATGCATGCTGACATTTTACAAGAGTCCAATCGATAAGTCACTGCATCGGGAGAGGTAGCTTGTGGCTTTGAACCTTCCGTAGTGAAATGCTATCGAGTATACTAGGCTGCGCAGTGAACGTGATGTCTTGAACTGCTCAGCTGTTGGTGTATACTGAGACAATAACACCCACACAAAGATCTATCTCACCTACTTTAGGTTCTCATGGTTGGTTCCGTTTCGGCCATGGATACCATCTTGGATTCATGAGTGTTTCATTGAAGCGGCCTGTCTTCACACTCACATAGGTGACACTTCTATCAAGAGTATCCTACCATACTCCATCTTATCAGGTATAGAAGTCACTAAAAGCATAAGCTTAACCTCACTGCATGAGGTAGGACAGCACAAATTCATCCTAGGATTGGGATAGAGATAAACTATCTAATGTGCTGGACCACAACTTCTGTAACTTCGTTGTCCCATTGAACCAAGATCTTGGGATCTCCAGTCAACAAGGTTGGGTTACCGCTACAGTCGTTTTTAGTTGTAGATTTTTTAATCACATTCCTCTTGATGAGCAGTATACTTGATCTCGACTCAACCCCTTCGTTAGAGGATCTGCCAAATTATCTTTGGACTTAACATAGTCGATTGCAATCACTCCATTCGAGATCAACTGCCTAATGGTATTATGTCTACGACGTATATGTCGTGACTTCCCATTATACATATTACTTTGTGCCCTTCCAATCGCCGATTGACTATCACAGTGGATTAGTACGACAGGCACAGGTTTCACCCAGCTAGGAATATCTTCCAAGAAATTCCGCAGCCATTCAGCTTCCTCAGTTGCTTTGTCTAGTGATATAAACTCAGATTTCATAGTTGACCGAGCAATGCAAGTCTGCTTAGTGGATTTCCAAGATACTGCTCCCCCACCGATCGTGAGTACATATCCACTAGTGGATTTGGAGTCTTTTGTATCTGATATCCAATTAGCATCACAATATCCTTCCAACACAGCGGGATATTTTCCATAATGTAATCCATAGTTCATAGTATATTTCAAATATCTGATAACTCGCATCAATACTTTCCAATGGGTGTCGTTTGGATTACTCGTAAAATGACTCAGTTTGTTGACCGTACAGGCAATATCTGGACGTGTGCAGTTTGTGAGATACATCAAACTGCCTATTATCCGAGAATATTCCAACTGCGATATGGTCTCACCATGGTTTTTCGCTAAGTGTTGACTTAGATTCATAGGTGTTTTCACTGTAGAGAGATCGTACGCATTGAATTTTTTCAATACAGATTCTACATAATGGGATTGTGTTAAAACTATCCCTTCTGATGTCCTGAGAATTTTAATTCCCAATATAACATCTGCTTGACCCATATCTTTCATATCAAAATTTCTGGTCAACATTTTCTTTGTAGTCATGATTACATCATGATTACTGCCCATTATTAGTATGTCGTCTACGTATAGACAGACAATTACATAGCCTTCAGGTGTGTTTTTGACATAAATGCATTTGTCACATTCATTTATTCTGAATTCGTTTGACAGTATTACTTTGTCAAATTTTTCGTGCCATTGTTTAGGCGCTTGCTTAAGTCCGTACAACGACTTAACAAGTCGACACACCTTTTTCTCATTTCCAGGAGCCATGAACCCTTCGGGTTGCTCCATATAAATTTCTTCTTCCAACTCACCATTTAAGAACGCAGTCTTAATATCCATTTGATGTATTTCAAGGTCATACAGTGCTGCAATGGCTATTAGCACTCGTATGGACGTAATCCTTGTCACCGGTGAGTATGTATCGAAGTAATTAAGGTCTTCCTCTTGCTTGTACCCCTTGGCTACAAGTCTGGCCTTATACTTTTCAATTGATCCATCAGCTTTATACTTACATTTTAGTATCCACTTGCAACCTAATGGTTTATTACCAGAAGGAAGGTCTACTAATTCCCAAGTATGATTATTCATGATAGACTCAATTTCACTATTGACAGCTTCTTTCCACATTGGAGCATCGGGTCTAGAGAGAGCTTCACTTAATGTTCTTGGTTCCATTTCTGACATGAAAGTCATGAAATCTGGCCCGAACGATTTCTCAACTCTAGCCCGTTTGCTACGACATGGCTCTTCACTTTGATCGTCAATAATCCTTTTATAACAGCTAAGTTCGGTAACGTCATTTTTGTTTGAACTTCCGTTGTTATCACTTTCAACGTTTCCCTTTTTATTTGGGAATACGTTTTCAAAGAATATCGCATTCCGAGATTCTATGGTTGTTCCCACATGTATATCAGGAATGTCTGATTTGTGAACTAGGAAACGATATGCACTACTATTATGGGCATATCCGACAAATATCGCATCGAACGTTTTAGGTCCGATCTTTACTTGCTTTGGTTTAGGTACTTCGACCTTTGCCAAGCACCCCCACACTTTCAGGTATTTGTACGATGGCTCGCGGCCTTTCCATAGTTCATATGGAGTTTTATCATTTTTCTTATGAGGAATTCTGTTGAGAATGTGATTTGCTAATAATATTGCTTCCCCCCACAAGTTTTGAGGTAAGCCTGAATTTATCAACAAGACATTCATCATTTCTTTTAGTGTCCGATTTTTACGTTCGGTAACACCGTTTGATTGAGGTGAGTAAGGCGCCGTTGTTTGATGGATAATGCCAGATTCTGTACAAAATTCATCAAACGGTGCACCATATTCTCCACCTCTATCGCTTCGAATTATTTTAATTCGTTTGTCAAGTTGGTTTTCAACTTCTGTTTTATAGGTTCTGAACGCCTCTAGGGCTTCGTCTTTACTTCTTAAAAGAAAGACATAACAGAACTTTGTGCAGTCATCGATAAAAGTAATAAAATATTTTTTACCTCCTCTAGTTTGCACAAATTTCAAGTCACATAGATCACTATGTATTAACTCTAGAGAGTTGTTGTCCTTTCCACCGAATGAAAAGGTAGTTTCGTCATTTTCGCTTCCACGCACACTTCACATTTGTGTGTTCCATCAACATTGACGTTTGGTAATAAATTTAATTTGACGAGACGTTTAAGAGTATTATTATTCACATGTCCGAGTCGATCATGCCATAAATTAAAACACTCAACAACATAGCTGGAAGCATTTATTTTATTACCATCAAAATTTTAGAGTACAGGCATTACAACCATTTTGAATAGACCCTTTTCTAGATACCCCTTTCCTACGAAGACATCATTCTTCGTAAGTACAAAGTTGCCTGACTGGAACACTAGCCTAAATCCGGCCTTGACCAATGCCGCTCCAGAAACTAGGTTCTTACTGATGTCAGGAACATGGAGTACATCAATGAGTGTTAGCTCCTTTCTGGACGTCATCTTCAGAACAACCTTTCCGAGTCCAACAATTGGCGACGTCGTGGAATTACCCATATAGAGCTTCCTGCTATTTATTGGAGTATACTTGGAGAACATCGCTTTATCGGAACAGATATGACGAGTTGCTCCAGTATCAATGAACCACTGCTTCGGGTTGGTATCCACCAAGTTGGCTTCAAATACAACCGCAGTGAGATCCAAGTCCTCAAGAGAGGTTGCGACATGATTCGCAACATCCTTTGGCCCCTTGGTTGGCTTCTTTGGGCGTCTGCAGTCCTTTGATAGGTGTCCTGCCTTTCTACAGTTGTAGCAGGAGCCTTTGAACTTCTTTGCTTGAGCCTTCTTTTTGAACTGCTTCGGCTTTTTGGCGTTCGGCTCGACCAGGTTGGACATTTCGTCTATAGTCCGCTTGGTTCCTCTGGAGTGGGATAACTTTCGATTATCCTCCTATATTCGTAGCCTCAGGATCAGGTCTTGCAGCCCTATTTCCTTTTGCTTGTGCTTTAGGTAATTCTTGAAATCCTTCCATGACGGAGGGAGCTTCTCAATTACCGCAGCAACTGCGAATGTCTCGTTCAGCTTCATGCCTTCGGCGTCCAGATCATGCAGTATTAATTGCATATCTTGGACTTGAGATGAGACGCTTTTTGAGTCCACCATCTTGAAATCCAGAAACCGACCGACGATGAATTTCTTCAATCCAGCATTTTCGGTCTTGTATTTCTTCTCAAGGGATTCCCACAAAGATTTTGCCGTCTCTAGAGAACAATATACGTTATATAACATGTTGTCCAAGGCGTTGAGTATATAATTGCGGCACAGAAAATCTCCATGAGACCACGCATCGCTAGCAGCCTTACTTCCTTCCGTAGCGGCTGGCGTGTCTTCGTGCAAAAACCGTACAAGGTTTAGCGTTGTTAGATAAAACAACATCTTCTGCTGCCATCTTTTGAAGTCGGTTCCGGTGAATTTCTTCGGCTTTTCTTCGTGCGGAATGGTTGTCGGAATGGCGGTCGGAACGACAGTCGGAATGTCGTTGGTATCCATATCAGTTTGCAGGGACTATCGTTTACGACTGTTGACCCCCGGGTAGCTTCTGGAGTATACAAACTGATCGTTGAGGCTAGTGTTCGACACTATCTTCGTAAACGATATTGCTCCGCTACGGTGCTTAACGGATTGTTGCAATTCGTTCCCAAGATACAACGACGACGAACGTCTCGGAATCGTAGCACTCCGACTTCCGAGACCAGCGAACCTTCTAGTAGACTTCTTGGACTCTTGAATGCACAAGATGAGATGAATGCTTGAGGAAGAGAAGAGAGGATTGAGTGAATTGAGTGAATTTTCCATCATTTGGAGGGTTCTATTTATACTGAATGAAGATGTTGATTGTCCTTTGGGTGAGTGGATGTGTTCCTTGGGCTGGATCGATCTAGATCATCCATTCTGAAGGGTTGTAACCCTTCACCAAGCCCACTTCAATCTCATCCATCAGATCTGAGGAGTTGTGACCCTCAGATCCCGCCTATTGTCATCGGCCATCGGATCTGGATCCATTGATTCGATGCTTCAGATCAAGTCTCATCCCAAGCCGTCAGATCGTTACTCTTTGCGATCCAACGCTCTAGATCGCATCACAAGCGATCCATCGTACCTACTTGATCAACGTTGATAAACGGTAGTCATCCATTCCCTAAGTCAACTGTCCAGTCATCTCCCTTTGCCCACGAGGATGCCGAGCATAGGTTTAAGCTCCTCACGTCACCCGAGTGCCACGTAGGCACTGCAATGTCACATGGAGCATAAATTTAAGTTTCTCAATGCTCCTCGCGACGATGCGTACGTGCGAAGTGCGCCTACAAAGCGCCCATTGCGCACGTAGCGGGTGGCGGGCTCACAGGTGCGAGCACCTGCTCGCCCTGGGCTAAGGGGTAATCTGTTTTTTTATTTTTGTGTTAACTCCATTAACACATCTTCATTAATAAGTAGAGAATACACATCGGGAATTTCCGATGTGGGACTATTCTCCCATGCACTTTATTAATGAATAATAAATGTTATTTTGGGCTGACTTTAAACATTAATTTCTCATTCACCCTTAATCGGTTTTGAGCAAATTAATAGTCTAAATCTATCTACGCGAATCGTAGATTCCAATTTTGAAGTCAATTACGACTTTCAACAATTGATGGCTTCCTTCCTCTAAATCGTTTTGGTC
This sequence comes from Zingiber officinale, assembly GCF_018446385.1. Classification (NCBI taxonomy): domain Eukaryota; kingdom Viridiplantae; phylum Streptophyta; class Magnoliopsida; order Zingiberales; family Zingiberaceae; genus Zingiber; species Zingiber officinale. The sequence continues at coordinate 1,040,003 of NC_055986.1, read as the reverse complement.
CATTTAAAACCCCAATATCCAACAGTGCATGTCAAGTATAAGCTTGGTGATATGGAAACACACTTCAATACTGATGTCTTCTCCATCAACAGTAAAAAAATTGAAAATAATATAAAAAGAAGAGGGAAATAGCAATAGGGTCTATAACATGTTATATATGATTGACTAATAAAAAAACTTTTATGATGGACTTTGAAATAAAAAAGCTAAAGTAGGTAAAAATTCCTAGATCATGTTCTTATTGAGAAAGAGGAAAAGAGCGAAGAATAACTGAACAGAACATAAAATAGCATGTGCAATATCTGTACCTTCCACTACATTGCAGTTACTCCCAGTAAAATAGCATAGATATCCTTCATCCGAGGAATTCTCTCTCACTAGAAGAAGAATAAAACAAAACAATTAAGAGGCCCAAAGCCAAAGCCAAATGCCTTAAGCAGCCGAGCATTGAAGACAAAGAATACAAGCACCTAACATTCATTGGATTAGGTAATCGGTCTTATAAATGAGTGTGGTTAATTACAACATGTAGTGGTAAAATACAAATGTATAATTAAATTGTAGCAAATGTATAATTAAATTGTAGCAATTAAAGAGATAGGTGAAAGGTATAAATGGGTATATGTTCACATGATGCTCATGCAACATTAACTTAAAATTGGACTTACAATTAAAGATTTTATAAAAATTAATAAACAAAGATTTTTAACTTGGGCATAGGCCATTAAGACCTATGTCTTAAGCCAGGCCTGCTAACTTATAAACATTGATTACGTTTTGGATTTAGGGCTTCTCCTATGTTTTTTTATATGTCGCATCATTGCCCCATAAAAAGTAAAAAAAACCTCGCTCTTCTTTCTATTATAAAAAAAATTCCCTATAATTTTTTTATGGGCTTACACTCAATAATTCACTCTTCTCAAAACTATTCTTCGAATTATTGTGTAAAGCCCTTAAATATTTGTGCTGGAGGTCAACTAATTGACTATGATCTCTTTTTATCCTCAATAATTATATTGTGTAAAATAATAAACATATATATATATGATATCTTTTAAGTTATTCATGTACTAAAATAACCTTGGACCTCTGATCAGTACTCAAGGAGATTGGAATACCCTAAATACTCACTCGACATCCATTCTTATAGTTCCTTGTCTTTGCTTGAACATCTTTCTATTACAATTTTAAGGGCATAAAAAAGCACAAAAATAGTTCATTCAAAATAAATTCCATCAGTTAAATAGTATACTTTTAATTTGTATACGTAAAATTAGCCTCCAGTATATTTAGTTGGAGAACGTTGAATCAAGATGATTCAACCAAAAATCGACAAAAAAAAAGGGACTAAATCACATTATTTTTTTTTTTAAAAAAAAGGGTCACACTGTTTGTCAAAAACTAGGTTTGATATTTCAAACCCAACCGAAGGTTTAAAAAACAAAAAACCTGGCCACCAACTCCAAAAACAAACGGCTGGGGAAAAAATCCATTGGAGATGAGATGATATCCTCTGTCCTGAAAATGTTGTGTCCCCGTGTTGAGTATCGATCGGACGGCTATGATATTTTTATGATGTATATTGCATTCTTGAGATGTGATTTAGTTCGTCCGATCAGCGCTGAGACACGGAGACACAACATTTTCGGGACAAAGGATCTCATCTTATTGGAGATGCCCTTATCATAATTTATGGGAATCACCACACAGAATGCCTGACATATATCATAATTTACTTATTCACACAAGTTTTTTTTATTGATAATTCATAAACAAGGTAAACTCCTAACCCTATTTCAGTGGTTTACTTTCCGCTATTTCTGACTTAGCTTGATCCGTATTTCAAATTTGAGATTTTTAGACGTAAATCATGATTTGGAATTGGAAATCTCAATTGAATTGAAAATGCATCTCTCTTTAACTTAATTTGCAGTACTTCAATGACATGAGAATGGCTGATGTGGAGGGATCCTATGAGAAAATACAAGCACTGCTAAACCTAGGGATTCATCCTGTGGATATCTTTCTGATGCTAGCTGCTTCTGAAGGTGATGCCTGAGATTGAGGAGCTGATGAGAGCAGGTGTAGATGGAAGAACGACTTTGGCTAGAGCAGCCACCAAAGACGATATCAAAGAGCTAATCTTAGGTTTTTCTGTTTAAAATGTCTGAGCAAGAGTTTGATTGACCCTTCTGTTTTTTTATTAGATTACGTTGTTGTCTTTTTTTTCCCTGTATTATTGAATGTAATAAATCTCTAGTTTTGGAAACTGTTGCATATTTTGGCCTGCATGACAAATAAAGATAAAGCTGGGGTTGCTCTTTTGCTACAATGAAGTTACATCCTTCACAAAGGGGTTTGAAATATCTAGTCAATTTTGAAGCTAAGTTCCAAGTGGTCTTGTGATCACTAGTATATCGAGTCAATTAATTAGATAATGCATAAGATAGTAAGCTTCCATTTTTGAGATAAGACTGAAAAGTGAACGTCTGAGTTGTTGATTTATTTAGATTCAATTTGCTTAGAGAATATCTCAGTTGTTGATTCATTTAGACTCAATTTGGGTAGAGAAGAATAACACATTTCAGATGATCAGTTTGAGAACATTATCATCGATGCAAACGGTGCACATAGATGTCAAATACTGTTCAACAATATGTTGCTCTAGCATCTGTGCAGGTTCAATTAGCCTTGGCCATTTCTCAATAATTATGTCTTTCAGATTTGTAAGATAACGTAATCCATCATTTAAGCTCAACGCTGGGCATTCAACCAGTCCGAATATATGCCGAGCGAGAATATAACGTCAAGCGAAATAACCCGTCCGAATTAATATATATATATATAGAAGAATGATATGCTGCGACGCGATCCGTGCAATTTGGTGCGGCGCGCATTAAAATTCATGCTGGATCAATCCACTGATCGATCCAGCGAGGCTGAATCGATCGGTGGATCGATTCAGCTCTACTTGACACCGATCGATTCAGCTCTACTTGACTAGTCTTCTCGAGCTCGTCGCACCCTTCAACCGTTGGCGACCTCCGGCCGCCGACCCCGAACTTTACTATAAGTCTATAACCAGAGCGGAAGGTAAACTCAGGGGGTTCCGGCCGCGGTTGGGGCTGCGATTACGACTGGAAATGTCCGCGATCACGAGACGAGCGTGAGAAGACAAGCGCTAAATAGATCCATTGATCAATTTAGACGCACTGGATCGATCAAGCCCCCGCTGCATCGATGCATCACACGCGAGAAGACCAGCAAGCAGGCTAGATCAATCCACTGATCGATTCAGCCACAATGAATCGATTCACCGATCGATTCAGACATGCTTAATCGATCAGTAGATCGATCCACCGCACCGATCCACACGGATGCGTGTCGCAACATAATATTTTCATGTAATATATATATATATATATAGAGAGAGAGAGATAGAGATCTTTTTGGTGCACTTCGAGACGAAATAATAAGTTGGGCGTGAGAATATAACGTTGATCAAACGCTGAGCGAAATAAATAGGTCATATATATAAACAATCTCCATAGGAATTCCCGGACTGAATAATAAGTCGATCGGATCTGTGAGACCGAGCGAAATAAACAGACCAGATATTTGTAGATATTTTATGATAAATCTCCGGACTGAATAATAAATCGATCGGATCCGTGATACCAAACGAAATAAATAGACTGAATATTTGTAAATTATTATTCCATATCATAATTAAACTTACTTGTAATCCTTGTTCAAGGAAAAAAAAGTTAAATTTGTGGGAATCATCGCTCAAAATGCCTGACATTGATCATAGTTTACCTATTAACAAAAGCTTGAACTTCAGAAACAACAATTTTTTTTCTTGATAATTCATAAACAAGGTAAACTCATGCTATAGATTTCAGGGGTTTACTTAATTACTTTCCGCTATTTCAGACTGGATCCATAGATCAGATTTGAGAGTTTTACACGTAGATCATGATTTGGAATTAGAAATCTGAATTGGATTGATAAACACATCTCGCTTTACATTTGCAGTGCGCAAATGCTTCAACTACATGAGAATGTCTTATGCGGAGGGATCCTATGAGAAAATGCAAACACTGTTAAGCCTAAACATTCATCCTGTGGATATCTTGCTGATTCTAGCTGCCTCTGAAGGTGACAATGATAAGAAAAAGTAGACGAGTCGAGGATACAAGATGGATAAAAAAATAAGTTTTTCACATACCTTCATTGAGCATTACATATCCTATTTATAGGCTAATACATCACATATTCAAAAACCCACTAACTCCACAACATTAACCACTATCTTCCACCACTAACTCAACTTGTCAACTCATTAACCCACTAACACCACATTACAACTATTACCCTATTATTTCTCTCCACTAACTCAATTAAAACATGCCCACTAACACACATTCATCCTTCACAAAGGGGTTTGAAACATCAAACATCTAGTCAATTTTGAAGCTAAGTTCCAACAGGTCTTGTGATCACTTGTATATCTAGTCAATTTATTTAGATAATGCATATGATAGTAAGCATCCATTTTTGTGATATGACTGAAACTTCTAAGATATGACTGAAAGTGAAAGTCTCATATGTTGATTTATTTATATTCAATTTGCTTGCTTGTTGATTCATTCAAACTCAATTTGCCTAGAGAAGTATTTGATTTCATTAAATCAGACTCGAAGCATACATGGTTTAAGTTATGTTTAATTTTGGAAGAAAAAAAGTTTAAAGATGTCTTTCAAGGACCTCTTTAGCCCGTAAAAGCAAGAAATGAGAAGCATTTGATCATTCATCTAAAGCCAAATATCATAACCATACACCATCATCAGATAGTTGAAAAACGTCATATAAATGTATCAGAACACCATGAAAACTGCATTTAATTGAGTTTACAAACAAATTAACGTAGTAATTTAGCATCCACCTTTTTTTTTGTCGGCCTTATCTCAAAGCCAGCGAAAACAAGGCCTTTCTTCCAATGGAGTTCTTCAGTGTCAAGAAACTTTATCTCAATATCTCCTTCATCGCCTTGATCGTTATAAATCTCGCCTAGCACCATTTCCAGCCATCCATCCTCTCTCAACTGTATTTGTTTTTCTTCTTCCTCCTCCTCATCCTCTTCATCATCTGGTTCCAAAGAGACACGATTTTCTTGTGAATGAGCTCCTAATTTGATAGAGGCCTTTTGGGAATTGGAATCGAGACCATATGAATCGGGATTTAACTTGTAGATCATGTATGCTGTATACATTGTCTTTTGGGAGAGCAATCGACTGTCTATTGAGCTGACAATCTCGAGCCAGCAAACAGATACAAGCTCTGCCTGCTTACTAAACCTGAATAAACTCGCAGTAAATCAAACATCATATAAACAATCAACTATATATATATACACACACACACAGTAGTAAGCTGGAAAGGAATAATCACAATGCTTCAAGTATCAAGATGCAGCAACCACACCATCCGTGATCCGTCCACAAGGTAGTGAGCAGGGCAAACGGGCATAACATGAGTGTTGAAAATTCACATTTGTTGTTGAACAATTGAAAAGAAGAAACTCTTGAAAAACCTTCTCATAATGGAAGTAATGATAAATTGATAATGATAAATAGGATTTACCTGGAGTGTGGAAGAGAAATCCATGTCCAATGCTGAGGATGAGGGATCCAGGGTATATACATGGTTTCCGGAGATATCATGTAAGTCTTCTTCCCTGTTGACTTTTCCAAATGGAAGCTCTGTACATTGAACAACAAGTCAACTGCAGCGTTACTTGTTCAATCAAATTCAGAATTATCACTTATCAGTGCCGTGATATATTGTGCACATGACATGAATCTACCTACCAGTTTGCCCTCGTCGACGAGGAGGGGTTGGCAGAGGCGGAAGTACAGCTCCTTCCTGGAGGAGTAATCCACCGGATGTGTGGCGCGTGATAGTATCTCAGCCACGTCCGGAGGCAGGAAGGACTCCCACAAGAGATCAATTTGTGCCGCGGCGAGGAACGACTTGGAAACCAGCGACAACCTGCAGATGTCACGAGGCGAAGTGAAGGAGAGCATGTAGGTGACGCACTCCTCCGGTAGCTTGGAGAAGCCGCGAGTGGATGGCTCTCTTTTCTCTGTTGCCATTGCCTGATTCAACTGAACAACCGATCGATCGACGATGACCACTTGTTTCCTTTGATCGTAAGAGAGGGGAGGGGAGGGGAGAAATGACTAGTTCCTATGAGACTGAGCAGAATTAGGCATTAAGTTTGAAGCTTTGTCGGGCGTTGTTTCTTGGAAATTCTTGCTGGTCAAATATAAAAATGCACTAAATCAACTGCAGAGTCAAAGTATTCTGCACGATTAATCAGATTGGAATGGTGAGCTTTGGTTCCGCTACGGACAAACTTGAACAAGTCTTGCTGAGCAGTAGTATATTAAAATTGATTCACTCACGTGTTTCCTTTTCCAATTAAAAGAGTTTGAGATCCTTGCTCCGTAATCTCTGATTTCATAATTTACACGACCCCATGGTCATATGAGTTGGCATGTGATGAAATACTTATCACATGAAGATGCGGGATCGAAATTCGGGGCTATTGGAATGTAAATATTCAGATTCTATGTAATTCATCCCACCTGTCACATGCCCGTTCGGCTGCCGTGATTTAACTCCCTCGTGAAGACCTTGGGTCGGGTTTGACGGGAGCGCTGGGGGCGAGCGATTTCGCCTTTTGTCGCATGATTTCATAATTTACACGTTTGAGTCATAGTTGGAATCCGATCAAAATTCACTACGATCTCTATTGATTTATCTTTCCATTTAGGTTGTAGTTTGAGTTAAGACGGACGACTGCAGACAGTGGATGGATTGTATGGCGCCGAGTAGGAGGCGGTCCGCCCACAGTCGACAGCCTCCGACAACTTCCCTCAACCCAAATTACAATCTGGATGGGAAGGTGAACCTAATGGAGATCGGATTGAATTTTTGTCGGATTTCGGATGCGATCCGATATGTAAATTAAGAAAAGGATTAGAAATTATGAACCAGAGAATCTAAATTCCCATAAAAAAAACAAAAATACACTTATACAGCAATGATAAGGGATAATAAATGAAGGTCATGTGGCTAAAAAAGTTAATAATCTTACAAGGGTGTTAGACAAAAGTTAAGAAAGTTGTGTTCCCGACTCCTGACTTCCGACTCTCGACTCCTAGCTCTCAACTCTAGACTTCCGGCACTCGGCTCCTGGCTCTTGACTTTCAACCCACGACTCTCGACTTAGTTTTTAGACTCCTCCTGGTTAAATTGAAACGACCTCAACTATCAAGAATTAAAGCAATGAACTATTATTCATGGGGAATGTGGATAACACAACTGTTATCGTGAGAACGGTGAAAAATACAGCTATTTTACTCTAAAATAAATGGACTGTAATGACCATTTATTTCCGATGACATGAAAACGTTCGCGAGAACAAGGAGAATGTGGCAAAGGGTCCTAACCCTTTAAAAGGTAACCGGTCCTCATGTATGCGCATATCATTCTCGCAAACCCCCTAATATTGTTGATCTTCATCTTCATTCCATCAAAACCCTAATTTGAACGCCCGAGTAACATCGCCAGGGAATTCTCTATCCCTTTAACCTCTCGTCCTTGGTCTTCTTTACTACACAGGCCTTCTCAAATCTCCTTACATTCTTCGTGTAGTCTGGCGATTGAGAGTCAAATCTACACCGATGCCTAATATCAGTGTACAATCACCAGTGAGTTGACTGTCAACGTTCTCAAACAGGATCAAGTAACATTAAAAAGACTCTGTTTAAGATATTTTCCAACGTACAATTCTCCGTGTTCCAATTTTAATATTGCTTGTCACATAAGAAGAGGTTGCAAAGAGCTGATCAGGTGAAGTCACAAGGGAAAACTATTAAGGCAAAGTCCTTTGGGTATTCAATTCTTCGAATCAATTAATTTTGAGGATGATCATTTTGACCACATAAAATTTTTTCACTGAGATCATGATAAATCAGAAGACACTTATGATAAACTGTCCAAATGACCCGCTTTCTCATACTCGCTACCAATTAGAGGAAAAATCCCATCTCGTACCATTGATCAAATTGTTGAGTTGGGCTTTATCTGTCATGCTGCTCATGTGATATAGCAACTCCAGAAAACAGAACACTCAATGCTTTACAGTCTGAATGCAGATCACGAGTTAAGCATCCCAAATATTAAACAAAATTAATAGATAAATGCAAAGTAAGTGCATCTTTACTTGCATGATAATTAAATATTTACTTTGACTGTCCTTATAGAACTTTTAGTCATCATCAAAATTAAACATAACTCAAATCATGTTTCGGCTCTGATTTAATGAAATCAAATACTTCTCTAGGCAAATTGAGTTTGAATGAATCAACAAGTGAGATATTCTCCAAGCAAATTGAATATAATAAATCAACATCTGCGACGTTCACTTTCAGTCATATCTTAGAAGTTTCAGTCATATCACAAAAAATAATGCACCTCTGAGATAAACTCAACACGGATTGATTGGTTCTGATCTGTGTAGTTTTACCTTCAGCAAACTTCCAATTTTACTGAGGCCTTCCTTTGTGCTTTGAATTTTGCTCCCTATTTGAATCCATTCTGCACTGTGAATTAAACATATTATTGATAGTTTTGCAAACTAATGACTGGCTGCAATTACTACGAGAATGCTGGCTGAGAAAATGAATTTCTATTATGATCTACACATTTCATGCATGACCTTGACATTTTTTTTATACTATCTTAACCGTTTGTTAATATATGACAATCAAGCTTTGTTTCTGCAAAAGACATAGTATCTAACCAATCTTAGATTGCTGCTGATTATAAAAAAGAGCGCGTAAACGAGAAAGATCTCACTATAGCAAACTCCTCTTGCAACTTGCTTTTGCAATAATTTACCAAGCTCTAGGAAGCCAATAACTAAGGGTTTCAAGGGAAAAGGACATTTAATAGACAGGAAAGAAAAGAAACTAACAACAACAAAGGAATGTGCTTTTATTAAAGGAAAATGATAGATTCAGTAAACAAAAACAAAGAAATGCAATTTTAGTTTTAAAAATCATTATTATTTTTTTCATTCTTCCTTCTAATTATCCCTATAACCCTATTATCAATTCTAACCTAATCTAATTATTATCAATTTTAAGATGACTTCTGGAAAAAGTTTCATCTCCTTTATACGTCTTTAATTCTTTTAAAATGAAATTTAGAAAGCTAAAAAATATCAAATAATCTCTACATATTAATTTACCTCTTCCTATGCAGTAGTACCCTTCCCTCAAGTCCTCAATTTAATTTATAGGTTTTAAAAAGTATTTGTAAAAAAAATTTATGTTTAGTTGGCACTCGGTATTCAACTTACACCGACTAATCTTAGACGTGACCGATATAGCTCATGAAAGTTTCCCACCGGCTACCAAGATAAATCGGAAAAACGCTTGTAGTGGACGACCCATCAGCTTAGCATTCTTAAGTCAACCGCCCATTAAGTGAAATTCATCTGTTATTTCGCAGAAGCTGAGACTCGATCCTTAGATGCCTAAAAAACTAAGAAGACGCTCTTCCGCTACACCATTACCCCCGGTAAGAATAGTTTTTTTTAGCTGACATCAGGTATCCAACTTATGCCGACTAATCCTGGGGATGACCAGTCCGACCCACAAAAATTTTCCACTGATCACCAAGATAAATCGGAAAGTGCTGTGGACAACCCATTAGCCAAGTCAACCACATATTAAGTATAGTTTTATCTTTGATACAGAGTATACATGCTGAATAATTGGTTAATGGATTCTAGACGAATGAAAGATGACACTAAAATTCTACTACGGTATATAAATACTTTTTTAAAAAAAATATATATCTTTTATGTTATAAGAATGTGAGTTATTGTATGCCAACTGACTTGATATATAAATACATGAGATTTCTACATTATTAGCTACAAGTGTCTTTCAATTATTTATTTACAATGTAATTTTTTGTATGTGATTAAATATTTTCATCATCTAATATTTTTTCTACAGGTTATGTGAGTCCTACTTGAATATTGGTAAACTTTTCTGACAAAACAGATGTGTTCTATTGTTTTTAAAGTATTATTGACGATAGTTATGCATGAAGGCAAATTTGCCATTGCATTTACCCTTTTTCAATTTTTCATATAATTTATCGACTGTAATTTGCTTGAAGATGCCGACATTACAATATTGCTTATTTTTTATGCTTATAATATATATTATGTTTTATGATAAATCCCTGAACCATTTATTATTTCATCATTGCAAAACTTAATTACAATGTTATTTTTTTTTACTTTATGTGAATTGTGATTAAGTTCAAACCAACTTTATTAATTATATACTGCAGCTAAATAGTTATAATAAACTTTTTAATAAAATAAAGATAAGTACCTAAGAACTTCAAAGAAATGCATAATGACAAAACATACCTAAAGCAACTTCAGTTATTGATGTTATTTCACCATCAATACGGATGCCGGGGATATTTGAAATCAGTGGCCAATCTAACCCATCAATCTGGTAGTGACTCGATATTTGGGAAACCGACAATCTTCAAATTCTTGATGGAGGAGGCAGCTCCTAAGGAAGAAGGAAGTTTTTGTAGTTTAGGACAATTCTGGAACTCGAGGAGATTTAGGGTAGTCAGTTGCTGAAGCCACTCCTCTTGCTCAGGGTTGAGCTGAGAAAGATCATTACAACCTTGGATTCTGAGCACCTGAATACAAGGGGCCCTTCCTAGTATTGCCCAAACATATTTCAGAACATGATCATCGATGGAAACGGTGCGCAGAGATCTGAATTCCTGTTCAGCATATGGTTGCACTGGCATCTGTGCAGGTTCAATTAAAACTATTCAACTCCAAATATGTTAGAGAGGTTAAAGTTAGCAAATAGTCAGGTAGTACATTGCCAATATCACCAGAATTCCAAATATCAAGTTGTTTCATTGATATCAAAGGGAGAACAGGGATTCTTCTTAGCTTAAGACAATTTTCTATTCTCATTTTCGTAAGGCAAGGAAAAATTGGCCTACTATCTGATTCAGACAACTCCTCCCATTCATTCAAGGTATGAAATGTTAGTTCTTGCAGTGAAGGAAAGACCTGATCAGCATCCCCATAAAATTTGGCACCAATTCTTCTTACTGGAAGCTTCCAAGTAGATATGTCCATCAGAAATGGGAGATGATCCAATGGTGGAAGATCTTCCCACCTGGCACACCAATTAAAATGAATTGATTTCAAATTTGTAAGATAATTCTTCTCCAACCAACAAGGGGAATTCAAACCTCCATAGTGCAGAATTGTAAGGCTCTTTAGATTGTAATGAGGTTCAAGGCCTTCCATTATATCCTTCTGATCAATATCTCCCTGGCTCCTTCTATCTATTGTGTAATTGAACACAAGATGATCAATGTATTCTTTATCATTCAGTTTTGCCTCCATGGCCTCTACCTGAGATTCAACACACTCAACATTCTGTATGACTAATCTATTGGGCAATCTGTCGGATATTTTGGAGAATTAACTGAATTGAAATTACACAAAATCAATTCTAACTTATCTGTTGAGATGACATGAGCGGATAATCTCAGACTGCCAGCGGGGCTAGTTCTGCCAAGCTTCCGATGGTCCAAGTTGCGAAGTTAATACAGTGCGTAGCAAAATCACGAATCGATCGCCAATTTGGGAAGGGAATTCGCCGAGTAAGATACCGAGGCCTACGCTCAACGTTATTTCTTTGAAACAGATTCGACCCACCTCCGGCTGTGCATTGAGGTCCTCTCAGGTCTGTTTCCCAGGATATAACGACAAAATCACACACGCAACCAAGCACCGATTGTTCATGGCGAATTGAGAATGCACCCGAGTGTTATTATTGAGTAGTTCAGTCAAACGAATGCACGACTAAGAGAGTTTTTGTGGGAGAACACGGGTGGACAGAGGTTCGCTTCTTGCTCTTCCTCTCGCTCTCTCTTTCACTTATCTTCCGCTACTCTCTATCCTTTGCTCAAGATCTAGCTTTCTTAAATAGGAGCTCTCACCTTGCCTGCAATGAATAACCAAATTATGGTCATTTAATGTTGGGTTTAATGTTGTCATTAATGAGTTTAATGTCATCATTAATATCAAAACATTACGAAATCATTATTAATGAGTTTAACGTTGTCATTAATATCAAGACGTTACGAAGTCACCATTAATGAGTTTAATGTCGTCATTAATGTCGAGATGTTATGGAATTGCCATTAATTTCATATTAATCCTTCCGTTACTCTTGAGCAGGTATCAAAAAGAGATTTGGTGGTAAAATGTTCGTTTATTCACTTGGGCAAATCTTGCCTCAATCGGTCCGACATTCGACATGCATAGGTCGTGCTCGCATACAAGTCAACCTTGGTTCAGTACAATCCGGACCCTAGATTTGCACCCCCCTGCACACTCACACATGAGAGAGTCTCTTTCTAGGCATATGTTTGCAACATCAATGCATATACCATAATTTAAATCAACAATAAAACCAAGAAACTTCTAACGTGAAACTAAAAATCCATGCACAATAGAGTCTCTTTGTCTCCACCTCCTCTTTATTTCATTCACATTTTCAATAATCCCTCACATGAATAAAAAATAAGGTAAGTGATAGCATTCAGCAGTTGAGTCTACTATAGGATATGTAAATTTTACCCTTTGAACCTTCCCTTGTGAAGATTTGTTTGCATACTGGCTGACAGTAGACATAATGTCCTTGAATTGTTTTGTCATCTATGTAAGCATTGACAAATCTCACCCAAGACTCTCTCTGATACAACTCAGTTCTAATAAGTGTGTTCGTTCTTGGCTTGGTTCTGTGAGAAGCTCTAAGAATTGTGCCTCCAATTCTCTTCGAAGTGACCCCACTTCTTTCTCACATAAGTGATCCCTCGAAAGTAGTCATCTACTCTTCTTGATCATTAAAAGTCCATCGGCTTATCCTAGTTTGGTCACTGTTTTATTGGATTATCCCCCACAGTGTGTCTAGTCAATGCAAATTAATTGTTCCTTTGAACCTACTTCTTGGAATCTTCAGTCTGCATAGGTTGGGTGTCTTCTGCACTGATCACTGACAACGACATCAAACTCATTTCTCGTGATGAGCTTGCAACTAACTCTTGATTTAACCCTTTGGTTAGTGGATCTATTAGGTTATCCTTTGACTTCATATAGTCAACGGTGATAATTCCCGTGGAGAGTCGTTATCTATTGGTATTATGTTTATGACGTATATGTCTTGACTGACCATTATCCAAATGGCTTTATGCCCGGTCAATTATTGATTGACTATCGCAATGTATGTAAATTTCCGACACTGGTTTCAACCATCTTAGAACATCTTCTAAGAATTGTCGTAGCCATTCAGCCTCTTCACCATATTTGTCAAGAGCTACAAACTCAGATTCTATTGTGGATCTGGTTATTATGGTTTGCTTAGAAGATTTCTAGGAAATAGCTACACCTTCAAGAGTGAATACATATCCACTCGTAGACTTAGAGTCTTTTATATCAGATATCCAACTCATATCATTGTATCCTTCGATCATAGCAGGATATCTTGTATAGTACAATCTATATTTACAAGTATACCTCAAGTATCTCAGTACTCTTGTTATTCCTTTCCAGTGCTTAACACCTGGATTACTCATGTATCTACTCAGTTTACTTACTGCGTAGGCCAAGTCTAGTCGTGTACAACTCATCAAGTACATCAGACTTCCGATCACTCGAGAGTACTCTATCTGAGAGATACTTTTAACTTGATTTTTCGATAGATGTTGACTCATATATATCGGCGTTCGTGCTAACACAGTATCACCCTTGGTGAATTTCTCAAGAATCTTATCCATGTAATGAGACTGACTAAGAACAAATTCTTCTATTGTTCTAAAAATTTTGATTCCTAGAATCACATCAGCTAGGCACATGTCTTTCATATCAAATCTTGAGTTTAACATATCTTTAATGGATTTGATTATTTTATCATTACACCCAATGATAAGTATGTCATCTACATGTAGGCACAAGATGACGTAGTCATTCTCTGTGGCTTTCATATAGACACATTTATCATATTCATTAATCTTGAATCTACATTCTTTCATGTCATTATCATATTTCTCATGTCACTGCTTTGATGATTGTTTCAAGCCATATAATGACTTCACCAATTTACAAACCTTGTTTTTCTGTCTAGTACAGAAAATCTTTCAGATTGCTCCATGTAGATTTCCTCTTCTAAATCCCCATTTAGAAAGATTGTCTTTACATTCATCTGATATATTTCAAGATTTCATAGAGCGGGTATAGCCAACAATACTCTAATGGAAGTTATTCTAGACATCGGAGAATATGTATCAAAGTAATCAAAACTTTCTCGTTGTCGGGGTATCCTTTAATTATCAATCTAGCTTTATACTTATTAAATGTGTCATCTGACTTCATTTTCTTTTTGAATATCTACTTGCAACCTAGTGCTTTACTTCCCAGAGGAAGATCCACAAGTTTTCATATTTGATTTTGCAAGATAGATTTTATCTGAGATGTAATTGCCTCTCTCCAGTGAGGTCCATCAGAAGAGCTTACGACTTCTGAGTAACTTCAGGACTCACTTTCCAATATGAGAGTGATAAAATCTGATTCGTAGAATTTTTCTACCCGAGCTCTTTTGCTCCGTCTAAGCTCAACCTCAACTAGTTCCTCATCATCATCTTCACCTTGTGTTTCATATGCTCGTTTTGAAAAGCTAGCTTCTTCTCGGGTCTTATACTAAATACATGCTCGAAGAACGAGGTATTTCTCAATTCGATTATCAAGTTCTTGTGTATATTTGGTATTTGTGATTCAAACACAAAATCGATATGCACTGCTGTTATGTGCATATCCAATACATATGCAATCAACAGTCTTTGGTCTTATCATAATTCTTTTTAGATCAGATATCAAAACTTTGACAAGACACTCTCATATTCGTAAATATTTGTATAAATATTTGTAAGATAGTTGTCTTCCATTCCACAACTCATAAGGGCTCATATATTTTCTTTCAGACATCTTATTTAAAATGTAATTTGCTGTTAATACAGCTTCCCCCCACATGAATTCTGACAGTCCAGAGCTCAATAAAAGAGCATTATCATCTCCTTTAGAGTTTGATTCTTTCGCTCAGCAACTCCGTTTTGCTGAGGAGTATAAGGAGTTGCTATTTCATATCTGATCTCATGTTTAGCACACAACTCAGCGAACGGTCATACATATTCACTGTCTCGGTCACTTCGAACTACCTTAATCTTTTTGTTAAATTGGTTTTTAACCTCATTCTTATAGAGAGCAAATTTCTCTATAGCTTCATCTTTACTTTTGAGAAGATACACATAACTGTTGGTGCGGGTAGCACTAACGGTCTAACTCAGGTTTTGATGAATGGCAAATCAGGTTAAGTTAGTTTGTTGTTGTCTAACACTTTGATCGAGTGTGCAGGAGAAGTCCAGACAGGTCGACGGACTGACCGGATGTCTGGCACGAAGCCCAGCTAGGTCGACGGGCTGACCGAATAGCTGGCACGAAGTCCAAGCAGGTCGACGCTTGGCAAGAAGTCCAGACGGGCCGACGGGCCGACGGGCCGACGGGCTGACCGGACGTCTGGCAGGTAAGTGAGGTAAGTCACTGGAGGGGAGTGACTGCAAGGACGCGTTCCCGGGAAGGGAACATTAGGCGTCGATCCGGCTTAGATCCATTTCGGATATCTAAGTCGAGATCGTGACTAGATTCCGGTCTCGGAAAGACGGAATCTAAGTCATAATCCTTTTGCTAATTCATACTCACTTTGCTTATCTATAAAACTGTGCTAGCAATCTGTGTTGCAAGGTATATTTGCCTCAGACTAACATTTTCTTGCAGGAGAAGGACTTTCTGGAGAAGAGGGGTCCGGGCGCCCGGAGGTCCGGGCACCCGGAGGCAAGTTTTATCCAAGCCGAGTTGTCGCCACGTGGAGTTCGCTGATTAGACTTGCCACGTCGCACCAGGGCGTCCGGAAGGGATCCAGGTGCCCGGAGCAGTATATAAAAGAAGCCCTAGGGGTGGAGCTTCAATATCAATTCAGAACTCAGAATCTACTGCTTGCTCTGCTGCTCTACGCTCCTGTGACGCCGCGAGGCTATTTCGACAAAGCGCTTTCTTAAGTCTAATTCTTCTTCCCTTGCCGGTATTTTATTTCTGTCAATTCTTGTACTTAATTATTTTGTAATCATCATTCGAATTGATAGTGATTGCTCAACGAAAGTACTCACGGAGTACGGACCTTCGAGTAGGAGTCGTCACAGGCTCCGAACGAAGTAAAATTACTGTGTCCGTTCTTTTAAATTCCGCTGCGCTTAACTCTTTTCAACGTTATTTTTCAAATCGATATTCACCCCCCCCCCTTCTATCGACATTTCACGATCCAACAATAACAATATTTTGTATTATCATCTACAAAAGTAATGAAGTATTTATTCCCATCACGTGTTAGTGTACCTTTGAGGTTGCACACGTCAGTGTGAATTAGCCCGAGTGGTTCGTTGCTTCTCTCAACATGTTGAAAGGATGACCTTATCATTTTCATTTAACACAATTCTCACATTTGTGTTTTAGGTATATTTTGCATGTTTATTAATTTACGCAACACATCGTAGTTAATATCTCCTAGTCTACCATGCCACACACATGAAGACTCAAGCATATAAGTGGAAGAACTTTCATCTTTATTTATCTTAGACCTAATGACTATTACATTAATCTTGAACAACCCATCATATACATAGCCCTTTCCTACAAACATTCTATTTTTTGATGGTATAACTCTGTTTGATTCAAAAATAATACGAAAGTCATGCTTGCTTAACAGTGATCCGGAACTAGATTCTTCCGAATCTCCGGAACATACAACATATTGTTCAGAGTAAGGTTCCTGTCCGAGATCATCTTCAGCACCACTTTTCCTTAGCCTATGATATATGAGGTTGCTGAGTTCCCCATGAACAGCTTGTCCCCACTTTTAACTTCTTTAAAATTGTGGAGCAACTCCTTATTGCAGCAGACATCTGGTGGCTCCAAATCTATCCACCATTACAATGGGTTCGAACCGACAAAGTTCATTTCGGAGACAACAATGCAGAGGTCATCCATTTCTAGTCTCTCGGTCAGGTTAGCCTCCTACTTCTTCTTCGACTTTCTTCATTCCTAAGATTTGTGACCAACTCGACCATAGTTGAAGAACTTCCCGGAGAATTTCTTAATGCCTCCTCTGTGTCCTATCTTGGAAGTCTTGAGGTTCTTTCGTTTCGAGTTTTGACCATGCTCGACCACGTTGGCTTTCACAGTAGCCTGAGAGAACAACTTTCTCTTTGAACTCTTGTTTTCTTCGATGCGAAGTCTAATAATGAGTTCCTCCACATTCATCTCCTTCCGCTTGTGCTTCATGTAGTTCTCGAAGTTCTTCCACCCGGGAGGCAACTTTTCAATGATAGCAGCCACCTGGAAGGTTTCACTCAAGACCATTCCTTTTGTGTGGATCTCATGCAAGATCACCTGAAGCTCCTAAACTTAGCTGATCATTGTTTTGAAGTTAACTATCTTGTAGTCCAGGAATTGG
This sequence comes from Zingiber officinale, assembly GCF_018446385.1. NCBI lineage: Eukaryota > Viridiplantae > Streptophyta > Magnoliopsida > Zingiberales > Zingiberaceae > Zingiber > Zingiber officinale. The sequence continues at coordinate 1,022,241 of NC_055986.1, read as the reverse complement.
TCCACGATGAACCTCTTAGCCCCTGCATCCTTCGTCTTGTATTTCTTGTCCAGGAACTCCCACAGCTCCTTAGTTGTTCTCTTCATATTATACACAGTGTACAGCGAGTCGACAAGACAGTTGAGGATGTAGTTTTGGCAAAAGAACTTAAAGTGAGTCCATGCCTCTATTGTACTGATGGTTTGCACATCAGCATCCTCAACACGCTTGGGAGGGTCCTCACTCCTCAATCAAGAACCGAGCCAGATTGAACGTGGTCAAGTAGAAGAGCATCTTCTGCTGCCACCTCTTGAAGTTCAATCCAGTGAACTTCTCTGCCCTTCCTCATGGTTGATTGACACAGTTCCAATCGGGGCAGAAGGGTCTTTATGTGTTGAGTCTGTTGCACCTCAACACTTTGTTCTGTAGTCATTTCAACATAACGAAATCTATTTAAAGATTGTTGGACAATCTGCCGGAGATTTTAGGAAATTAACTGGATTGAAATTTTACAAAATTAATTCTAACTTATCTATTGAGATAATCTGAGTGGATAATCTCAGGCTGCCAGCGGGGCTAGTTCTGCCAAGATTCGGATGATCCGAGTTGCGGAATTAATGCGGTGCGCAGTAGAATCGGGAATCGATCGCCGAGTTGGGAAGGGAATTTGCCGAGTAAGATAGGGAGACTTGCGCCCAACGTAATTTCCTTGAAACAGATTCGCCCCACCTCCGGTTGTGCTTTAAAGTTCTCTCGGGTCGTCTTTTCCTAGTATACAATTGCAAAACTACGCGCATAACTAAGAACTAGTTGTTAGTGGTGAACTGAGAATGCATCCGAATGCTATCACGAGTAGTTCAGCCGAACGGATGCACGACTGAGAATTTTTATGGGAGAACAACGGTGGACAGAGGTTCGCTTCTTGCTTTTCCTCTCGCTCTCTTTTTCGCTTATCTTCTGGTACTCTCTATCCTTTGCTCAAGATCCAGTCTCTTTATATAGGAGCTCTCACCTTGCCTGCAATGAATAATGGTCATTTAATGTTGGGTTTAGTGTCGCCATTAATGGATTTAATGTCTTCATTAAAATCGAGACGTTATGGAATCGTTATTAATGGATTTAATGTTGCTATTAATGCTGAGACGTTATGAAGTCACCATTAATGAGTTTAATATCACAATTAATGTCAAGACGTTACAGAATCACCATTAATTTCATATTAATGTTTCCGTTACACTCTTAAGCAAGTAGCAAAAAAAATTCGATGGCAAAATGTTGATTTATTCACTTAGGCAAATCTTACCTTTACCGGTCCAACATTCGACATGTGTAGATCATGCTCTGACACGAATCAACTTTGGTTCAATACAATCCGGGCCTGAATTTGCACCCACCCTTGCGTACTCACGCGTGAAAGAGTCTCTCCCCATACATATGTTTACAGCATTAATGCATGTGACATAATTTAAGCCAACAATAAAATCAAGAGACTTCTAATGTGGGACTAAAAACTCATGCACAATAAAGTCTATTCGTTTCCACATCTTTATTCCATTCACATTTCCAACATAATGACCTTCAAATATTTTGTAATTCTTTGAGCTCTTTTATCTGGTGTCCCCTCTTCTTGGTAACACAGAATTCATCTAGTTCTTAAAGGTCAGTTAATTTCCGAATCCCATCTTTAGTTGATGGTGAATTAATACAAATGAAATAACAGCAATACCAAAGAGACTGGAGATTGTTTAGGTATGCTTTGTCATTATGCATTTCTTTGAAGTGGTCCAAATCAACCAATCAATGTAGTGGTCCATCCTCTGGTCCGCACTTTGCGACCAAAGGATCCGTCCTCCATCTAGTAGCTTCTTTAGTTCGACGTGCATGTATGATAATCCAATATTCTTAAATTCTTTAGAATTTTCAAAATTCCTTCTAGTGAATTCTAAAATTTTCTAGAACCATTTGCTTCCAAGGACAAAAATTCTCCAGAAATGCATGCCACCCCATCCAGCTCAATTTAGAATCTTCACCTTATCATCATTTGTTATCATGAATTAAAATCAATTCTCTAGTCTTATTATTTAATCAACCGGTATACAAGTCATCATGGTAATATCAACATGAGTAAATGTTAAAAATCATATGAGTCGCCCCAAGGGCGTAGCGCAGACGGTGGGCGCATGACATCTTTGGCTAAATGGCCAGAGGTTGATTCTCAAGAACTAACGACCTGGGGTTTACGCCACCATACGTCTATGGCCTGTGAACCTGCATGAACCTCCCTTCATATCCGTGTGACCGGTACTAGGGGGTCACTAAGGTAGCGGATCTACCTTTTTACAAATCATATGAGTATCGACATCTATATCAAGGGTTTAAATCTGATAAATCAACTAAAAAGTGAAACACGAGGCTCCAGAGCATAATGTCATATATATAGGCTAAAAGCCTCCTCAGAGCATAATATTGTCGCATACGTCATCTGACGTACGGGCTATCAGTCCCCATCAGTGGAAGGCATAATAAACACTGATTAAGGGTTACATCACGCCACCATGCCTCAGGTGTATGGTCAAGTACTCTAGACTGTGAGCCGCCACGCTACTACAATAACATGTTACATGTGGACGATCCAGTACTCCAATATAAAGCTCCAGTATAAAGCTAGGCTCATAGTTTTCACTTTTTAATATTCTTCATTTACTATCTTTATTATTTCACTTTAAAGATTTCATTTTATCCATTTATTGTCGCATACGTCATCTGACGTACAGGCTATCAGTCCCCATCAGTGGAAGGCATAATAAACACTGATTGAGGGTTACATCATGCCACCATGCCTCAGGAGTATGGTCAAGTACTCTGGACTGTGAGCCGCCACGCTACTACAATAACATGTTACATGTGGACGGTCCAGTACTCCAATATAAAGCTCCAGTATAAAGCTAGGCTCACAGTTTTCACTTTTTAATATTCTTCATTTACTATCTTTATTATTTCACTTTAAAGATTTCATTTTATCCATTTATTATAATTATTCTCTTTACCTATCGAATAATAACATTTTCATATGTAGTATGTTAATTTATCATCATAGAGTTCATAAAAAAGCTAGAAGTATCAACAACATGAAATATCAAGGAGCATGGAAGGTCAAGCAACATTAAAGATAGATATCAATGGAAGAGTATGTCAGAATATTTATTTTATTTTTAAAGCACTCTTTTCCATCTTCATTCCCATATGAACCTACATGTGGAAATAAAATAATATCAATATTTATCCCCCAATGATTTAATTATTTTAACACTCATTTCACTATTTTAAATATCATTTTAATTTCCTTTTTGAAAACAATACTATAAACATAAATATAATCAGTTTTATCTATTTATTCATGCACAAGAAAATATATAACGCGTCAAAGGAGAATTTGCCCACCTTATGTACAACAAAAACTTTAAGTGTCGGCAAGTCACCGTGCTCCACTCGAGCTCGTGTGTACAAAGATAATACCAAATATAACTCAAATAATCAAAATACTAACTAATAAGAATAATGACCTAAAATCTAAACATTGTCTACGATTCAAAATCGGTGAATTATTTTGATCTCGCTATCTCATACCACTTGGCATTCCTTAATGAAACATCATTACTATCTAATTATTTACCCATCCTAACTACAAATCGATTAACATAAAGTATAAAATATATCTTCTGCAGATTATTGTGGTTGCTGGAAAAGAGAGGGCAGCAACTACAGTTGTTTTCGCTTTGTCGTTGGCAGTCTCAACTAGCTCTGGCGAACTCAAGCGGGGTTGCCAAGAAAAGGACAGCAAGCGGTGTTGCCAAGAAAAGGACAGCAGCTTAGGCTGCTGTTGGAGAAAACGAAAGGTAACAATGCAGTTAGGAAAGGCTGAAAACAAAGAGGCTGCTGGGATAGTGAAGGGGAAAGGAAAAACACATTTTTCCTTTTCACCGGTTGTCTCGGCGAGCTCCGGCGAAGGCCACAGCTAGCTCCAGTGGCTGTTGTGCTTGGCTAGAAAAGAGCACAGCAATTAGGGATTTGTTTGTCCCTTCTTTTCATGTGGTCTGACAAGCTCTGGCACATGCCGAGGAGCTCCGACAGCGCTGCTAAGAGCAAGAAGAAAGAAAAGAGTTATGGGCTTGTCCTTTTTTTTTTTACTTATTTTTTTTTTCCATACTTAACATACAATGTAACTACTTGTTTGTGATTAAATATTTTCATCATCTAATTGTTCTATTGTTTTTAGAATATCAATCATTGATGATAGTTATGCATGAAGGTAAATTTGCAATTGCAATTATGCTATTTCCATTTTTCATATAATTTATCTATTGTAATTTGCTTAAAGGTGCAGCCATATTACAGTATTATGTTTTATGAAAAATCCCTCAACCATTTATTATTTCATCATTCGAGAGCCTAATTACAATAAGTTATTTATTTACTTTATGTGATTAACTTTAAACTAACTTTATTAATTCTATTGTTACAGTAGCAAATGGGTACAATAAACTAGTTAATAAAATTTTAAAAAATACCAGAGAACTTCAAAGAAATGCATAATGACAAAACATACCTAAACAAGCTCCAGTGTATTTGGTATTGCTGTTATTTCATTTGTATTAATTCACCATCAATATCTATGTTGGGGATATTTGAAATCAGTGGCCAATCTGACCCATCATCCTTCCGACACCGGTCTCTCAATTTAGTGCATCCGTGCATTTCCAATTTTCGAAGCAGGAATGGAAGGCCATTATCTGGCAGTGACTCAATATTTGGGCAATGGTGAATGCATAAAATCTTGATGGAGGCAGTTCCTAAGGAAGAAGGAAGCTTTCGAAGTTTTGAACAGTTGTGGAACTCAAGGAAATGTAGGGAAGTCAGTTGCTGAAACCACTCCTCATGCTCAGGGTTGAAGTGAGAAAGATCATTACAATGATGGATTCTGAGTACCTGAATACATGGGGTCCTTCCTAGTATTACCCAAACATGTTTGAGAACATCATCATCAATCCAAACGGTGCACAGAGATCTCATTTCCTGTTCAACATATGGTTGTTCTGGCATCTGTGCAGGTTCAAATAACTTTGGGCATGCATGAATAATTAGGTCTTTCAGATTTGCAAGAGACTGTAATCCACCAATTAAGCTCAACTCCGGACATTGAACCAGTCTTAAGTACTCAAGGAATTGAAGGTTGTATAAAGACACAGATGCTCTTTGTGCACAATTATGTAACTCCAAATATGTTAGAGAGGTTAAAGTTAGCAAATAGTCAGGTAGGGCATTGCCAATATCACCAGAATTCCGAATATCAAGATGTTTGATTGATATCAAAGGGAGAACAGGGATTCTTCTTAGCTTAAGGCAATTTTCTATTCTCATTTTCATAAGGCAAGGAAAAATTGGCCTACTGTCTGATTCGGACAACTCCTCCCATTCATTCAAGGTATGGAATGTTAGTTCTTGCAATGAAGGGAAGACCTGATCAGCACCCCCATAAAATTTGGCACCAATTCTTCTTACTGGAAGATTGAAAATAAATATGTCCATCAGAAATGGGAGATGGCCCAATGGTGGAAGATCTTCCCACCTAGCACAGCAATTAAGATGAATTGATTCCAAATTTGTAAGATAATTCTTCTCCAACCAACATGGTGAATTCAAACATCCATAGTTCTGAATCACCAGTCTCTTTAGATTACAATGAGGTTCAAGGCCTTCTATTATATCCTTCTCGATATCTCCTTGGCTCCTTTTACCTTCTTTGAAGTTGAGCACAAGATGATCAAGGTATTCTTTGTCCTTTAGTTTTGCCTCCATGGCCTCCTCCTGAGATTCAACATACTCAAGATTCTGTATGACTAATCGCCTTCGAATATTTCGTAATTCCTTGAGCTCTCCTATCTGGTGTCCTCTCTTCCTGGTAATACGGAATTCATCTAGTTCTTGAAGATCAGTCAACCTCCCAATCCCATCTACTAGAGAAATTGTGTCTGCATCAGCATGTAAATGGCGCAATTTGATAAGCCTATTCATTCCTTCTGGTAATTTTTTAATCCAACACCGATTTAATTTCAGCACTTGCAGATGGTAACTCTTAGAGAATGAACCAGGAAGGTGCCGAATCTTAGTGCCGGAAATGTCCAAATATCGGAGATGTGAAAGATCACAGGTAGCATCTGGTAGCTTCTTTATTTCTATCAGCATGTACGATAAATCCAATATTCGTAAATTCTTTAGAGTTTTCAAAATTCTTTCCAGTGATTCATAAAATTGTCTAGAACCATTTTCTCCCAAAGAGAAAAAATTTTCAGGATGATAATCACGATAGAATACAAGTGTTCGCACTTTATGAAGCTTTGATAATTCTGCCAGTGTGTCAAGTTCAGCTGTCCTCATTACTGTCAAGTGACGAGCAGTTGGTGGAATTTTGGAAGGTTCATCATCAATCACAAAACACTCATCCCTTGAAATATACACTGCCAACTCTCTTATCAGATCATGAATCACATATCTTTTATTTACAGTATGTAGGAAGAAGTATCTGCGAGTCAGCTCATCAAAAATCTGATTCCCAATATCCTCCAGTGTCATCCTTCCATGCTGAGCTTCTGGTCTGACAAAACCTTGAGCTATCCACATCTCGACGAGCTGTTCTTTATCAAATATGTGGCCCTTTGGGAACATGGCAGTGAAAGCAAAACACTGTTTCACATTCGAGCTGAGGTGTTGGTAACTCAGCCCTAGAGATGGAAGGATATTTTCCAAGAGAAAATCATTTTCCCACCATTCACTTTCTCGAATCATTTTCCAATACTGTTCTTCCAACCTGGCATGTAACAAGCTTCCTACCACCTTCCCTGATAATGGTAAACCATGTAGCTTTTTAGCTATTTGTTGACCAATTAATTGCAACTTTCTTCTTAGATATGGATCAATCACTCTTGAACCAAATGAACAATGCTCAAAGAGACTCCAATAATCACTTTCCTCTAAAAGCTTTAACTCGATTCGGTCTATTGTTCCCATAACCTCGGCAACTATTGGACTTTGAGTTGTTATCAGAATAGTGCTTCCTCTGTTCCCATAGGTCAAGGCACTTCGAAGCTCCATCCACTTTCTTCCAGCTTCATCCCATACATCATCAAGTACAAACAAAAATCTTTTACTTTCAGTAGCATGGATGAGCTTAGTTAGCTGTGAATCTAAGCTAATATGATCCCAGCGATAATCAGAAGGCTCTTCAGCTTCCAACTCTCTTGCAATCCTTTTCACATTGAAATCATTAGATACACAAACCCACTTTCTGAGCTCAAAATGGTCAGCGACCCTTGGGTCATGGTAAATAATCTGTGCTAGGGTAGTCTTCCCAACTCCCCCAATGCCAACAATCGGAAGCACACCAAGACTCGCATGGCTGCCGCTCCCAGCTCCCTTGTTGAGGAAATCAGCATCATTTCCTGAACTCAGCAACATCTCAAGTATCCTTTCCCTCTCTTTATCTCTCCCAAACACCACTTCCTGAGTGAAGGAGCTCGTCTCCCTTATTGATGCGGTGTGCTTTGCATTGTCTTCATTCAGCTCAACATTTTTGCGGTCGATTTCGGAGTAAATTTTATCCACATCCCCCAGCAGATTCTTCAACCTCTTGAGTTCATCGTCCGAAACAAATAGGTTCTTGAAAAACCTAAGAGCCGATGCGGCTAAAGCACTTACCTTGCTCCTGTCTTGGACCTGATCCTCCAGCTGTCTGTACTCCATCTGGTCCAGTAGGTCGTCCGCTTCGTAGGCCGCCTCTTTGAGTTGCCGCAGCCAGTCGACCAAGGCTGGGTCCCTGATCGGCCTACCCTCCGCTGCATGGATCACTGCTCGGATGCGAGGGAGTCGAGCTTGTATCTCATTGAGCTTCTCCTCCACGTCAGTGAGCAGATCCCAGTGGTCGGAAGTATGGGACGTGACGAAGTTGACCAGCTTATCCATGATGTAGCCCGGAAACCATCCTCCGACCATCATTGCGACGCCGGCTGTATCCATGTTTGCGATTTCTGCTGGAGAGTGTTTGAGAATTGACTCTTGAGGTAGAGAACTCGAAGTCTTTTGTAGTTAAATATCTACTGTTCATTTTTTATTTTTAAAATTTAAAAAATAAATGTATTTATTTCCTGCGTGGTGTTTGACTTCCAAGGAGAGTCAACTAATTGTGTTTTGGGCATTTATGACTTTCTTGAGCGATTGTGTACCGTGAGTTATGACAAGACTATTACTCCTGTTGGATGCAAATCCATAAGATTTGGTCAACTTGAGAATTAATTGCTCTGACATAAATTATTCGATCTGCACACGATTTGGCCAACGGACTAACTGAATTGAATTGCGTAGCCCGATCCACCACGTGACCTATTTGGCCCCACTGATTTGACTGGATAACAAAAGTCTAAGTGGCCTGTCCAGTCCTACCGATTCAACCGGGCAACTCAATTTAACTGAGCGGACTTAGTGTAGCAAGACGGTGATAACACAATTGATCTTATCCATCCAAATTAAAACGAAACCTCTCAATCAAAATTAACTGAATATTAACAAAGGAGAAAATTCAAACAGATGTTTGACAAAAAGAAAATTTTAAAGAATTGAATTTTAAAAAAAGAGAAAAATAAACTCAAAAACAAATCTCAAGAGAGTGAATTTTATATAGTGAAAGATCTTAGAGGACCTTTAATATAGTTCTGTTGTTTTATATGCTACGGTCTACACACGAGAAAGAATTTGATTTTATTAAATAAGACTCGAAACATGATTTAAGCTAAGTTATATATATATATATATACCAGAACACCATAAAAACTGCATTTAATTGAATTTACAAACAAATTAACATAGGAATTCAGGATCCACCTTTTTTTTGATAGCCCTTATTGCTAGTATGTGCACTTATGTATTAAGATATTTTTTATGTATTTTGTTGATAATTATTTTATAAAAATAAGTATTTATTTTTCTGTATATATATGATTAATGATAAAGTTTCGTAGATTAATGGATATATTAATCTGAAAATAATCCTTGATCGGATATATATCTATAGGGGGCATGGTTATCTAGATCAACGCGGAGTATGACTAGGTTGAGATAGACCAAGGGATGAATATCTAAGTTATACTTGGAGGTGCCTTGAGTTTAGAGGTATACTGGACACGACCCGCTTAAGAGAAAACCACATATTAAGCATTATTGGTCACTCCTCTTATGAATAAGTGTAATTGATCTTTTAACTTGAGACTTTCATTTACTCTATGCGTGAAGTTATATGCTTTGACATCGTTAAAAGCAGTCTTTAATCAGATTATGATTAATACAGTAGTTGGGTGTATGACAAAGCGTAGAGAGAATAGTGTTAGTCAATAGAGGATTCATCGCTCTTTTAGATTAGGAGTTAACATCTTGGTCGCTTGATAGAGATATTAATAACTCAAAATTCATGATCATAGGAGGAATGATTTATCATTCAAGAGGAGTCTATTATATCTTGGAAATCAAGTACAACAATTAATTTGATAATGATGCATAATGTATCGAATTAATTGGGATGTAGACTTTGATACAGAGATTGAATTACACGATAATTGATTCATGGTGGTTTACATATGACTCATATTAAATTTATCACGCTGGGTGACTAAAAATTGTTGCTAGATGATTACCTTAGTCTGTATATGAATTTACACTGCCTTCGTATATAAAACATAGAGGGTCGCATGTATAGCACGTAGACATGAATAGTAGTATCGGAAGCTAGTCGAGATCAAGATCAAATATGATTTTATTTGATACAAAAATGAGAGAATTCGAATAGTCAAAATCATGATGATTAATGGAGAATTCAAAAAGTCATAATAATGATAATTAATCAGGAAGTTCAAGAGTCATAATTAATACAAATCATAAATAATGAATTTATTGAGAACTTAACTCTTTGTATTCCTTTGAGACTATAAGTAGTTATCCTCGAAAAGATTCAATAAGAAGAATTCTTTATCTTCATTTCTCCCTCGTCAACTTCTTCTTCGTTTTCTTCCACCGGGAGAGATCGGTAGTGCTTCTAAGAATTTGTCGATCCAAAAGGCTAGCGCCTAACAGATCGTATCAAATTTGTGATCTAGTGCGCGTAGATACCGCTAGAGGAGTCACATGTGAGACTCATATCTATTTATAATATCATTCACACCTATCAAGCACTCGAGATATATTTTTATGTTATTTTATATAAAACTATATATATCCTAAATAGATCCATGATTCAATATATGTTTTTCACTGCGCTCCGAACCCAACACTTATCTCAAAGCCAGCGAAAACAAGGCTTTTCTTCCAATGGAGTTCTTCATAGTAAAAAAAAAAAAAAAAAAAAAAAACTTTATCACAATCTCTCCTTCATTGCCTTGATCATTATAAATCTCGCCTAGCTCCATTTCCAACCATCCATCATCTCTCAACTGTATTTGCCTTTCTTCTTCCTCCTCCTCATCATCTGCTACCAAAGAGACACGATTTTCTTGTGAATGAGCTCCTAATTTGAAGGAGGCCTTTTGGGAATCGGAATGAAGACCATATGAATCGGGATTTAACTTGTAGATTATGAATGCTGTCTACATTGTCTTTTGGGAGAGCAATCGATTGTCTATTGAGCAATTGATCTCGAGCCAGCAAACAGATAAAAGCTCTGCCTGCGTACTAAACTTGAATAAACTTGTAGCGAATCAAACATCATATTAAACAATCAACTACGTAAATGAAATAGGGCAAAGAAGCAACTGTATATGTGAAATAGCAAGACGGATAGGGCAATATGGACAAAACTGTAAATAAATCAAATGTTTAATTATGAGCAATATGTTCAATTTGATAATTGCTTATTTATATACTTTCAATAAATAAAAGGTTAATTAAATAAAGAAGGTAAATAATTCATTAAATTAAATGAATAAATATAATACATAATCAATTTATTAATGTTTGAGAGCAAATATTGTGAGTTGTAACCAAACAATGTGAAGAATGATGGCCTCTGCTGCATGGATCGGCTTGGATGCGAGGAAGTCGATCTTGTATCTCCTTAGCTTCTCCTCCACGTCAGTGAGCAGATCCACATGGTCGGAAACATGGGACGTGACGAAGTTTTTAATGTTTTTAATTTACCGGTTCTGAACTTTTTTTCACAGGCTCTCCCGACACATTGTTTAACCTCTTTGCTATTTTTCTTAGCTTTTTCCAAATTCATTTTCTTTATTTTTTTTTTTCATTCGATCTGTTTTCTTCTTCCTTTCAGCAGAGACGAGCAAATGCCCAAATTGGACGCATTTGCCCGTTCAATATTAAATTGTTCAGCATGGTCAAATTAAATTTATAAGAGTAATAACCATAATTATTTGTAAAATATATGTTTTACCATAGAAAAAATAATTAAAATTGTCAAATTTAAGTTATAAATTAATGATACATTCTGATCCTTGTCTGAAAGTTGAAGAAATGGAAAGTTAGGGATGTGATGCTCCCATTGTAGACTCCACTCCAACTTACAACACAGATGATGTCAGTGCCGAACTAGGGAAGGGGTCCCGGCGTTGGACCTTCGATGCTCAAGTCAGTCACCGACGATGAAGTAGAAGGCGGAGCAACAATAAGAATGAACAGTGTAGCACGAATAGTGTCTATTGCGTACCTCCGTCGATACTTGATCCCCCTTTATATAGAGCTTCTGTAGCGTGCGTGTACGCTCCCCAAGGCGAGCACACTTTCCTAAATTTCTCTTGAAAAGACTTGTCAGTAAAGTGTCTTTGACACAATACCTTAACAGGCCGAGCATATATCTAATGTGACAGTGGAAGCTTCCGTCGTACGATCTTCTGGTTGACTATGCCTAGTGTCAGCGGCACTAACTCCTAAAAGAATTTCGATGGATAACTAAGGGGGTTTGTTGCTAGGTTGAGCGGAATAACCGTTCAGCCGAGACTTTGTTGTTCCTATGTACCACCCGCTCGGCCGGGACTTCGTTGCATGCCTTACGTCTGCTTGGCCGGAATTTCACTGTGCTTGTGTTACGTCCGCTCGGTCAGAACTCCCTGTGCTTGTGTCACGTTCGCTCGGTCGAAGTTCCGCTCTACCAATGTCAAGTCCTGCTGCCTAGCCGAGCGGTGTAGCTGCTCGGCCCGGCTTCTGCATATCGTCTCCTCCTCCGTCCGACGTCCAATTCTCCATTGAGCGTTGGTCATTTGATACCTCCCCATGTCAAAAGCGGGTTCAGACCGGAACCTTCTCCTCTTGGTCAGGGTATGCTCATCCGACCGACCGATGATATTTGAACGTTGACCACTTAACTTTGACCTTTATTGTGGTAACTATTCTCCGTAGGGTGGGACCTCTCCTTACCACCGCATCACATTCGATGCAGGTGTGGTAAACAACTTGTAAGAGATGACCGAAAGGTGAGTGTCTCAGTTGTTGAGTCATTTAGACTCAATTTGCGTAGAGAAGAATAACACATTTCAAGTAGACCTGTTATTTTTAATTCTACAAATGAGAAAGAATTTGATTTCGTTAAATCAGATTCGAAACATGATTCAAGCTATGTTTAATTTTGGAAAACAAAGGTTATTATAGATGTCTTTCAAGGAACTTTCTAGTCCGTAAAAGCAAGAAATAAGAAGCATTTGATGAAACATCTAAAGCCAACTATTATAACAATACACAATCAAATAGTGTCACATATCAATGTATAAGCACATCACCATGAAAACTACATTTAATTGAGTTTACAAACAAATTAACCTAACAATTCAACATCCACCTTTCTTTTGGTCGGCCTAATCTCAAATCCAGCGAAAACAAGGCCTTTCTTCCAATGGAGTTCTTCAACGTCACTAAATATGATTGCAATCTCTCCTTCATCGCCTTGATCGTTATAAATCTCGCCTAGCTCCATTTCCAACCATCCATCCCCTCTCAGCTGTATTTGCTTTTCTTCTTCTTCCTCATCATCCTCTTCATCATCTGGTTCCAAAGAGACACGGTTTTCTTGTGAATGAGCTCCTAATTTGATGGAGGCCTTTTGGGAGTTGGAATCAAGACCATATGAATCGGGATTTAACTTGTAGATCATGTATGCTGTATACATTGTCTTTTGGGAGAGCAATCGACTGTCTATTGAGCCGGTTATATGAAGCCAGCAAACAGATAAAAGCTCTGCCTGCCTACTAAACCTGAATAAACTTGTAGTTAATCAAATATCATATTAAACAATCAACTATATATCTATCTATCTATCTATCTATCTATCTGTAGAGGTGGTGAGCAGGGCAAACGGGCATATCATGAGTGTTGAAAATTCATACTTGTTGAACAATTGAAAAGAAGAAACTCGTGAAAATCTTTATAATTCTCATAATGAAAGGAATGATAATGATTTGGTGGGTATGTCAGGTATGCACCATGTCAATTTTTCAAGTAAACTAATGCTATTAATGGTTACTGGCTGAAAGAAGAATAGTTTGAAAAGAAAATGAGATATTTAAACGATTTTAAAAGTATGAGAGCATTTTGAAAAGAGGGTAAAAGAGCGACAATGTTTTTCCTTAAAAATAGTTGAAATAGAAGGCAAAACATTTTTTTAAAACACTAGGATTTACCTAGAGTGTGGAAGAGAAATCCATCTCCAATACTGAGGAGTATCCATCCAGGTTATACCCATGGTTTCCGGAGATAGCATGTAAGTCTTCTTCCCTGTTGACCTTTCCAATTGGAAGCTCTGTAAAGTCAACTGCAGCATTACTTGTGCAATCAAATTCTCATTTATCGTGCACATGACATGAATCTACCTACCAGTCTGCCTTCGTCGACGAGGAGGGGATGGCAGAGGCAGAAGTACAGCTCCTTCCTAGAGGAGTAATCCACCGGATGTGTGGCGCGCGATAGTATCTCAGCCACGTCCGAAGGCAGGAAGGACTCCCACAAGACATCAGTTTGTGCCGCAGCGAGGAAAGACTTGGAGACCAGCGACGACCTGCAGACGTCACGAGGCGAAGTGAAGGAGAGCAGATAGCTGACGCACTCCTCCGGTAGCATGGAGAAGCCGCAAGTGGATGGCCGCCCTCTTTTCTCTGTTGCCATTGCCTGGTTCCACGGAACAAGTGATCGACGATGGCACTTGTATTCTTTGATCGCAAGTGATGAGGGATAAATATTAGTTCCACCAAAGACTGAGCAGAAGTCGTGGCATTAATTTGAAGATTCTTTTCTTGGAAATTTCCGTAGACAAACTAAACATGTTGACCTATTCAAGTCTTCGCGCTTACTGATACAGCCAGAATAAGTAAACGATCATGGTGCTGGGATATCATATCAGTGTATATATTAAAATTTATTGGCATTAACACCATACGAGAACTATTTAAAAAAACACACAAATTTGTATATATATATAAAAAATCTGCATAGCCGACAGTCCTCCGAGTTCCCATTTTAATAATGGCTGCCACTCAGCTTCTCAGATGACTGAGGTGAGGGAAAAGGCAAATCCCCTGTTTCCATTCCACTCAGCTTCTCACATCTCATGCCATTGATCTCATTGTTGAGTTGGGCCAAATCTGTCGTGCTAGTCTTGTGATATGGCAACTCCAGAAAACATATAATACTCCATGCTTTACAGAGTATTCTTGCAGGACAGGAGTTATGCATCCCCAATATTAAACAAAGTTAATAGCAAATGCAAAGTAAGTGTATCTTTACTTACATTATAATTAATTACACCTGCGCATGTTTGCTTTGGTTGCCCTTGTATACCTTTAGCCTTCGTCAAATTTAATAGGTCTAAACGCAACCTTTAAAACTCAGCTCAGATTGATTGGTCCTGATCTGAGTAGTTTCACCTTCAGCAAGCAACCCCCAACTTTACTGAGGCCTTCCTTCATGCTATGAATTTTGCTTCCTATTTGAATCCATTCTGTACAGTAAATTAAAAATATTATTGAAGCGTTTTGCAAATTAATGATTTGCTAACATTACTATGAGAATGCTGTCGGCGAAAATGAATTTCTGTAATGATCTACACATGTTCACGCATGATCTTAGCATTTCCTTTGGACCGTCTTAACCGTTTGTTAATATTATTAGTGCGTGCCAAATGTTTCAAGACGCTATTTATGAATTTGTGAATAATTATTTCATAAAAATAAGTATTTATCATTATTTTTTTTACATATATATGATTAATGATAAAATTCCATAAATTAATGAGTATATTAATAAAACAGTCTTTGATCAGATAGATATCTAGAGGGGGCATGAATATTTAGATCAACGTTGAATATGATTAGGTCGAGATAGACCGAGAGATGGATATCCAAATTATACTTGGGTGCCTTGAGCTTAGAGGTACACTGGACACGACCAGATTAAGAGGAGACCACATATTACACATCATTGATCTTTCTTTTTATGAACGAGTGTAACTGATCTTTTGACTTGAGACCTTTATTTATTCTATGCACAGAGTTATGTATTTTGACACCATTAAAAATAGTCTTTAATCGGATTATGATTAATACGGTAGTTGGGTATATAGCAAAGCGTAGAGAGAATAGTGTTAAGTCAATAGAGGATTCATCGCTCTCTTGGATTAGGAGTTAACATCTTGATTACTTGATAAAGATATTAGTGACTCGAAATCTATGACTATGGGAGAAATGATTTATCATTCAAGAGGAGTCTATTATATCTTGGAAATCAAATAAAACAATTAATTTGATAATGATGCATAATGTACCGAATTAATTGGGATGTAGGCTTAGATGAAGAGATTGAATTATACAGTAATCGATTCATGGTGGTTTATAGTTTATAACTAATTTTATCACGTTGGATGGCTAAAAATTGTTGCTAGACGGTTATCCTAGTCTGTGTATGGATTTACATTGTCATCGTGTATAAAACATAGAGGATCGCACGCATAGCACGTAAACATGAACATTATTTATAATTTCAGAATAAGAATTAATTGGATTATTAATTAATTCTAAAATATCATAAGTTAGTCGAGATTAAGATCAGATATGGATTTATTTGAGCCAAAGAAGAGAGTATTCGAATAGTCATAATCATGATGATTATTAGAGAATTCGAATAGTCATCATAATGATGATTAATGGAGAATTCGAAGAGTCATCATAATGAAGGTCATAAATGAAGAATTTATGGAGGTCATAACTCTTATAATTAATGAAGATCATAAATGAAGAATTAATGAAGACATTAACTCTTCGTATTCCTTGGAGGCTATAAGTAGTCATCCTTGGAAAGATTCAAGAGGGGCACTTCTCTCCATTTCTCTATTGTCGACTTCTTCTTCGTTTTCTTCCACCGGAAGAGATCAGTAGTGCTTCCAAGGCTTTGTCGATCCAAGAGGCTAATACCTAATGGATCATGCCAAGTTCGTGATCTAGTGCACATAGATACCACTAGAGGAGTCACACGTGAGGGCTCTTATCTATCTGTGATATCATTCACGCCTATCGAGGACTCGAGTTATGTTTTATGTTATTTTGTAAACAAAAAAATATGTACCATAAAGAGATCCATGATTTAGTATATGTCTTTTGCTACGTTCCAATTCCAACAAATATATGGACATCAAGCTTTAGTTTCTGCACATAGTATCTAAGTAATCTGAGATTGTGGCTAATTATAAAAAAGAGCTAGCAAACGATAATGATTTCAATGTAGCAAACTCTTGCAACTTTTGACTCAGGACTCGGAATCAGGCTATGTCTGTCGTCACACGTGAAGAATTTGAAAACCTACATTTGTTATTGGTGTAACCGTAACTGTCAATTTTCAACCCTAAATTCTGATGTTTAAACCCTTTTTAGGGTCTTTTTGCCATTTTTGGTCATTTTTATTTTTTTTTGAGTATTTAGAGTAATTTTTATATTTCTGGTATTTTTTAGAGAGGATTTGTCGTCTTGATTTGAGTTAAGATCGTTAAGTTAATTACTTTCTTTTTCGGTTAAAAATCTATTTTCTTTCTTTACGAATTAAGATATGTTAATTGTAATTATTATAATTTCTTTCCTTATTTGAGTCTTAGGTTGTGGCCTATATAATAATCATGTTTAGATGTTGAGAGATTAACTCCTTAAATTTTAATAAAAAAATTTTCTTCTTGAAGGTTCCTTTTCTTATTTTCTATTCAATTTTCCTTTTCTAATCAGCCCGCAGATAATCGCTATCCTGGCCGACGTCAAAATTAGAGAAGAGAAGAAGGAAAAAAGGAAAGAGAGAGAGGGATGGCAGGCATGGCTGTGACAGTGGGGTTGTGTCACCTTTTTCCTTACATCGAGTGATCTTTATACATGATCTCTAGATATATTAAATCCTATCCCTTACAACTTCTCTAAAGCCATGCTCTCTCTCAATCTCACAATTTTCTATCTACTCTCCCAATTCTTCTTCATAGGCAATACTGTTTCTTATGATAAACCTAGTTAGTCTCACTAACTAGCCCTTGGGTGATCGGCCAGGCCCCAAGAAATTTTTCCACTGGCCACTAGGATGGCCAACATTCTTAGGTCCACTTCTCACTGGTAGGAAAAATCCCCGATAATGTACCACAGCTGAGACTCGAATCTTAGAACCCTTGGAGGGCTTAACCGTTGCACTATTGTCCTAGGGGCTATGCAGTAGCCTTCCTTAGACCATACCTCAAGTCCTCAATTAAATGTATAGGATTTAAAAAGTATTTGTAAATATCTTCTTTTAGCAATATATACTCGTATGCTCTCGGAAACAACCTTTTACAAAATAAAATAAGACTACATATAATAAACTCTTCTTAGGATCCCACATTGACAAGAAACTTCATACATCAGACTACCCTTTTAGTCCAGGTTATAAGAATGTTTGTTATTATAGGCCAACTGATTTGATATATAAATACATGAGATTTTTACATTATTAGCTACAAGTGTCTTTCAATTGTTTATCTACAATGTAACTATTGTTTGTGATTAAATATTTTCATCATCTAATTGCAACAATATTTTTTATCAAATTTCTATGAGTCCTACTCGAGTATTAGTAAACTTTTCCCCCCAAAAAAAACTGTGTTCTATTGTTTTTAAAATATTAATCATCGATGATAATTATGAATGAAGGTAAATTTGCAATGCCAATTATGCTATTTCCATTTTTCATATAATTTATCTAATGTAATTTGCTTGAAGGTGTAGTCATATTACAGTATTACTTATTATTAATTTATTACGCTTATATATATTATGTTTTATGATAAATCACTGAACATTTATTATTTCATGGTTTGAAAACTTAATTGCAATAAGTTATTTATTTACTTTATGTGATTAACTCTAAGCTAACTTTATTAATTCCATTGGTACAGTAGCTAAATGGGTATAATAAACTATTTAATAAAACAAAGATAAATACTTATTAATTTACGATTTATTATTCCCACTTTTAAATGTGACTAAGTGTTCTTCTCTTTTCTTAAAAAACGTATTAGCTAATATAAGGTCATATGCTATCGCAAAATCTAAATAATTTTCCCTTCCTCATTTCCCGTTCCAAACCCATAACTGCCATGTACTCTCTCATATTCCTCAGTTTTCACTCCGACATGCTCATTTAGATCACCTCCTATTAAAATCATTTCATTTGGTGGAATATTTTGTAATATTTCATCTAAGTCCTCTCAAAACCTTGATTTGGTAGCTTCATCTAATCCTACTTCATCTAAGTCCTCCCAAAACCTTACATACACTAATTATGTTCATAGTTTCTTTCGCCACTATTATCTTAAGGGCTATAATTCTATCCCCTTTTCTAACTACTCCTACAATTTCATCCTTTAACAAACTATCTACAATGATACCCACTCCATTTCTTACTTTACTCTTTCCAGTGTACCATAACTTAAAACCCGAGTTTTCTATCATCTTTGCCTTCTCATCTGTCCATTTTGTCTCTTGTACACACAAAATACTAATTTTTCTCCTAATCATCATATCTACTACCTCCATTGATTTACCCGTGAGAGTTCCTATATTCCATGTTCCAAATCTTAGATTATTAGTTTTCCTATCATATTTGTTCTTATCTAACCTATGGTGTGAGAACTCTTGTCTATTTAACACTACACCCAAGTTCTCATGGAGATGTAACGACCCTTGTTGAGACATTACAGTCGGACCCTGTAACGTGAACTCTTGCATATTTATCACTACACCAGAGTTCTGGAGATGTAGCGATCCTTGCCGAGACGTTACAGTCGGACCCTGCAACGCGTTCCTTCCGGGGAACAACCTAGCATTAGCACAATAGTTTAATGGATTCATTCATTGAATATTTGTCATAGTTTAACGCTGGTTGGCAACCTAACGCAACCCTCCTCCTTTATCCGGGCTTGGGACCGGCCATGACCGGTCATCATGGGCGGAGTTGAGCCATATTCAAAATTTAGAAAAAAATTGTCACCTTGGTGTTACCGGAGGAAAGATCGCCTAACTTTTTTAGAATAATCTGGAAACTAAGTTGTCGCTTAAATGACAAAAGGGATGAAGTAAATCTGTGTATACTTTTTCAAGGGGCAAATAATAAGACTGAAAGGTGAAAGACGTCTACTTGTAGGAGAGGTGGATGTCAAGTCAAATTGACTAGCAATATGAAATTTGATACAATAAGATTATTAGCCAGGTGCTGGGATCACCAACTAACATTGTGAGAAAAAAACAGAGTGTGATGAGGTGTAGTACTGTGAGAAGAATGTGGCGTCATCGTCAGTAGCTGGTGTAGATGGAGGTGTGGCGACGGAGGTTGGGCGGCTATTGAGGCAACAACGTCCGGACGCGCGCGAGGAAGGGAAGAGGAAGGAGAGTAGCAGCGGAAATAAAAACTCAGGTTTTTTTATGAACAATATGAAGGGTTTTCGTTGAGAAGGTATTTTGATGAGGAAGATGAAGGGTTTTTGAAAGGGATTGTAAACAAAGATAAAATATGTTAACATAAAAAAGAATAAAAAATGAAAGAAAACAGTTTTATAATAACATAATTATTGTTGGACTTAAAAATTGATTATTGTTGATAATAATAATTATTTATTAAATTTTTATCCATAATCTTATTAAAATTTATCATAAAATTGTAAAAAATAAAAATTTAAATAGTAAAAATTTTCTAAAAATATATCAAAATAAATTCTACTTGATATTTTTAATTTTTTTTACTAGCTAATATTAATATAAATATTATTCAAATATTAAAAAGAAACCACTAAAAAAAATTGGATGATATTTTAAATATTTTTAGCAATCAATTATTCGCTATATTTTTAAATGAATTTTTAGATTGATATTTTAAATGCGAACAAATTCTTGGGCCAGGGAAAAACCAATCAAACTAGGCTCGAATCTCTTATGGTTCAACTTAAGTCGGTTAAATTATACCTCTAATTAAAAACTACTAGTCAAATATAACTTTAGTCATAACAAAGTTATAATTTACTTGACAAATGTAACTTTGGCTAGTAAAAAATTAAAATAACTGATAGATCTAACTTTGATTAGTATAAAAATTAAATATTATCAGTCTAATTTTGACTGGTAGAAATTTACACGACCAACTAAATTTGGTTAGTAAAAAATTAAATATTACCGACCAATCTAACTTTAGTCAATAGAATTATTTATTTTGGCCAGTAGAAAATTACTAGCTAACTCTAATTTTGGCTAGTAGAAAATTACTTATTATCGGCCAAATAGATTTGATCAGTAAATTACTGACCAAATATAACTATGGTCGGTAAAAAATTAAATATTATTAGGCAAATTTAATTTTGACTCATAGAAAATTACACATTACTCGTCAAATATATTTGGTTAGTAAAAAATTAAATATTACCAACCAAATTTAACTTTAGTCGGTAAAAACTTAAATATTACAGCCAAATCAAACTTTGGACAGTAAAAAAAATACACATTACGGCCAAATTTAACTTTGACCCGTAATAATTAAAATTGCTTGCCAAAATAAATTTTGGCTCGTATAATTATTTACCAGCTAAATTCATTTTGGCTGGTAATTTAAAATGTTTACCCAACTTTTCCTTGTAATGATCATTGATGATAATTATGCATGAAGGTAAATTTGCAATGTTAATTATGCTATTTACCATTTTCATATATTTATCTAATGTAATTTGCTTCAAGGTGCAGTCATATTACAGTATTACTATGCTTTTATATATATATATATATATATTATTATATATATATTATGTTTTATGATAAATCCCTGAACCATTTATTATTTCTCCATAACAAAACTTAATTACAATGTTATTATTTTTTTTTACTTTATGTGATTAACTTTAAACTAACTTTATTAATTATATTGTTACAACAGTTAAATGGGTATAATAAACTATGTAATAAAATAAAAATAAGTACCTAAGAATTCGAATTTCAAAGAATGCATAATGAAAAAGCATACCTAAACCAACTCCGATCTCTGTATTAATTCACCATCAATATTAATGTTGGGGATATTTGAAATAAGTGGCCAGTCTGTCCCATCATCCTTCCTGCACCGATCTTTCAATTTAATGCAGCGATGCATTTCCAGATTTTGAACCAAGAACGGTAGACCATTATGTGGCAGTGACTCAATATTTGGGCAATCGACAATTTTGAAAATCTTGATGGAGGCGGCATTTCCTAAGGAAGAAGGAAGCTTTCTCAGTTTTGGACACATATGGAACTCAAGGAGATTTAGGGCAGTCAGTTGCTGAAACCACTCCTCTTGGTCAGGGTAGAAATGAGAAAGAACATAACAATGATGGATTCTGAGCACCTGAATACATGGGGTCCTTCCTAGTATTGCCCAAACATGTTTGAGAACATATTCATCAATCCAAACGGTGCACAGAAATCTCAATTCCTGTTCAACATATGGTTGCATTGGCATCTGTGCAGGTTCAATTAACTTTGGGCATTTCTCAATAAGTATGTTTTTCAGATTTGTAAGAGACTGTAATCCACCAATTAAGGTCAACTCCTGGCATTCAATCAGTCGTAGGTTTTCAAGAACTCTAAGGTTATATAGAGACACGGATGCTCTTTGTGAACACTTATTCAACTCCAAAAATGTTAGAGAGGTTAAAGTTAGCAGATACTCAGATAGGGCATTGCCAATATAACCAGAATTCTTAATATCAAGCTGTTTCATTGTCAAAGGGAGAACATGGATTCTTCTTAGCTTAAGGCAATTTTCTATTCTCATTTTCCTAAGACAAGGAAAAATTGGCCTACTGTCCGATTCAGACCACTCCTCCAATTCATTCAAGGTATGAAACTGTAGTTCTTGCAGTGAAGGGAAGATCTGATCAGCATCCCCATAAAATTTGGCACCAATTCTTCTTACCGGAAGGTTTAAAATAAATATGTCCATCAGAAATGGGAGATGACCCAATGGTGGAAGATCTTCCCACCTGGCACAGCAATTAAGATGAATTGATTCCAAATTTGTAAGATAATTCTTCTCCAACCAACACGGGGAATTCAAACCTCCATAGTTCTGAATCAAAAGTCTCTTTAGATTACAATGAGGTTCAAGGCCTTCTAATATATCCTTCTCGATGTCTCCCTGGCTCCTTGTAGCTTCTTTGAAGTAGAGCTTAAGATGATCAAGGTGTTCTTTGTCCTTTAGTTTTGCCTCCAAGGCCTCCTCCTGAGATTCAACACACTCAAGATTATGTATGTCTAATCGCCTTCGAATATTTCGTAATTCCTTGAGCTCTCCAATCTGGTGCCCCCTCTTCCTGGTAATACGGAATTCAACTAGTTCTTGAAGGTCAGTCAATCTCCCAATCCCATCTACTAGAGAAATTGTGTCTGCATCAGCATGTAAATGTCGCATTTTGATAAGCCTATTCATTCCTGCTGGTAGTTTTTTAATCCAACACCGCTTTAATATCAACACTTGCAAATGGTAAATCTTAGAGAATGATTCAGGAAGCCGCCGAATCTTAGTGCTAGAAATGTCCAAATATCGGAGATGTGAAAGATCACAGGTAGCACTTGGTAGCGTCTTTATGTCTATGCGCATGTACGATAAATCCAATATTCTTAATTTCTTTAGATTTTTCAAGATTCCTTCTAGTGATTCATAAAATTTTCTAGAACTATTTTCTCCCAAGGAGAAAAAATCTTCAGGATGATAATCACGATAGAATACAAGTGTTCGCACTTTATGAAGCTTTGATAATTCTGCCAGTGTGTCAAGTTTAGCTGTTCTTATTACTGTCAAGTGACGAGCAGTTGGTGGAATTTTGGAAAATTCATCATCAATCACAAAACACTCATCCCTTGAAATATACACTGCCAACTCTCTTATCAGATCATGGATCATATATCTTTCATTTATAGTACGTAGGAAGAAGTATCTGCAAGTTAGCTCATCAAAAATCTGATTCCCAATATCCTCCATGGTCATCCTTCCACGCTGAGTTCCTGGCCTGACAAAACCTTGAGCTATCCACATCTGAACTAACTGTTCTTTATCAAATATGTGGCCCTTTGGGAACATGGCAGTGAAAGCAAAGCACTGTTTTACATTTGAGCTGAGGTGTTGGTAACTCAGCCCTAGAGATGGAAGGATATTTTCCAAGACAAAATCATTTTCCCACCATTCACTTTCTTGGATCATTTTCCAATACTGTTCTTCCAACCGTGCATGTAACAAGCTTCCTACCACCTTTCCTGCTAATGGTAAACCATGTAGCTTTTTTGCTATTTGTTAACCAATTAATTGCAACTTTCTTCTTAGATATGAATCAATGACTCTTGAACCGAATGAGCAATGTTCAAAGAGCCTCCAATAATCACTTTCCTCTAAAAGTTTTAACTCTATTTGGTCCATCGTTCCCATAACTTGAGCAACTAATGGACTTTGTGTTGTTATCAGAACAGTGCTTCCTCTGTTCCCATAGGTCAAGGCACTTCTAAGCTCCATCCACTTTCTTCCAGCTTCATCCCATACATCATCAAGTACAAACAGAAATCTTTTAGCTGTAGTAGCACGACTGAGATTACTTAGCTGTGTATCTAAACTAATATGATCAGGGCGAGAATCAGAAGCCATTTCCCCTTCCAAGTCTCTTGCAATCCTTTTCACATTGAAATCATTAGATACATAAACCCATTTTCTGAGCTCAAAATGGTCAGCAACCCTTGGGTCATTGTAAATAATCTGTGCTAGGGTTGTCTTCCCAACTCCCCCAATGCCAACAATTGGAAGCACACCAAGACTCGCATGGCTGCTGCTGCCTGCTCCCTTGTTGCGGAAATCAGCATCATTTCCTGAACTCAACAACATCTCAAGTATCTTTTCCCTCTCTTTATCTCTCCCAAACACCACTTCCTGGGTGAAGGAGCTCGTCTCCCTTATTGATGCGGCGTGCTTTGCATTGTCCTCATCCAGCTCAACTTTTTTGCGGTCGATTTCAGAGTAAATTTTATCCACATCCCCCAGCAGATCCTTCAACCTCTTGAGTTCATCATCGGAAACAAATAGGTTCTTGACAAATCTAAGAGCCGATTCGGCTAAAGCACTGACCTTCCCCTTGTCCTGTACCTGATCCTCCAGGCTCCAGTCGTCTGTACTCTATCTCGTCCAGTAGGTCGTCCGCTTCGTAGGCCGCCTCTTTGATTTGCCGCAGCCAGTTGACCAGGGCTGGATCCCTGATCGGCCTGCCCTCCGCTGCATGGATCACTGCTTGGATGCGAGGAAGTCGATCTTGTATCTCTTTGAGCTTCTCCTCCACGTCAGTGAGCAGATCCCAGTGGTCGGAAACATGGGACGCGACGAAGCTGACCAACTTATCGATGATGTAGCCCGCAAACCATTCTCCGACCATCATCGCGACCCCGACTGTATCCATGCTTGCGATTTCTGCTGGAAAGGACGAGAAAGGAACGGAAACAGGGTGCTTGAGGCGGAGAACTAGAAGCCTTTTGAAGTTTGATATCTACTTTTTATTTTTTATTTTTAAAAATAAATAAATGTGTTTATTTGGGTTGTGGTTTTGAACTCCAAGGAGATTCAACTGTAGACACTTTTTGACTTGTATGAGCGATTGTGACCGCAATGACTATTTGTATTTGGACAAATGAATCCAACTATCATGGTAGTTGGCACTATACAGTATAATTTATAATTTAGATTCGGTTGAATTGAGTTACTTATCAAATAATTATTTAAATAGATTGAGTTAAAATTTTATTAATTTATGTTTAGAGATTAAGTTAAAATTTTTAAGATGAATCAATTTACTTAGGCCGTGACCAGTATGAATCAACTCATGACAAATTTGAATTGATCTGTGGATTAAAAAAAAAAAAAAAAATTCAATGAGCTATAAGTTTCATAAATTTATGATATGACAACTGATATCAAGAATATTATAAAATTTAGTTCAAAAAATAATTATTCCGTTTAATCTGTAACTTAATTTTTTTAAAAAAAATTATATATTTTTTTAATTTTTTGATGAGCCCATGACCCGCAACTTATCTTAGATTGTATTAAAATTTTTTCAACTCATCAAGATGACGAGTCGATCCACCCTATTCTACCAAATGGTAAGTCGGTCGCAGATTCCCAGTCTGACGAGTCTCCAGTCCTGTTGCGCAAAGAAGGGGTAATACCTCTCAACCTCTAAAGCGGAAGAAGAGGTAGAGAGAAAGAGATGGTGCGGAGCAACAAGATAAAGACGCACAAAAGGAAAACAAACACGAGAAAGGAGAAGAAAAGAAAAAGAAGAATTACCATGGTTTGACGACGTGCCTACTTCACAAAATGGTCGAAGTTTTATCAGAATTATCTCTACACAAGAGAATCACATTACATGATTCTTGTGATTGTTGTTATACAATAGATTTATAATGATCTCTATAAATAGTACATGAACCCCAGGTCCGATAAAATCATAACAGATTTCTGCTATAGAAAAACTGCAACAGAATTCTTTTATAACAAACCGTAACATAATTCTGTTATATAAAATCATAATAAAATTCTGTTATATATAAAATCGTAACAGAATTTTATTACAAAAAAATCTGTTGCCTTTATCCAAATATAAGTCACCCGTTAGCAATCTCCACCTTGGCAAATATTCAGCCCTTCGAAGAACATGAGTATCTGTATAAAGCTCCACCTAGATCTTTAGGTTTGGGCTTCCTTCCTCTAACATCTAGAGATGTGGATTAAGTTCAAATAATGCTTGAATTTCTCTGTGGTCACTGGCTTTGTTAGCATGTTTGCAGCATTATCTGCAGTGTGAACCTTCTCAAGTTCAATTTTCCCGGAAACAATCAACTCTCTGATCTTATGAAACCTGACATCAAAGTTCTTGGTTCTCGCATGATGCACCTGATTCTATGCCAGATAGATAGAAAGCACTCTGACTATTGTTGGAGTGTATACTGAAAGCCTAAGCTTTGTAAACATTCATTATGAATAAAGAATCACATTTGGTCAAATTGTCTACATTTGTTTGTAGTTGTTCATTTAATTTATATTGTAGATAACATAGTATGTGGTGTCACATGCAGAAGATGATGTTATCAGTACCTTATAAATTATAAACAGTAGCTCACAACCAAAATGGACAGGAACAAACCATTAGAAGGTCGTAGTGTAATTAGGTATTAGTTTATCTTAACTATATAATTACACTAGTACACTCAGAGTGTATTGAGTAGGATCATTTGAGGTCGTTTCTTTTATACTGACTTTATAAAGGAACAAAGACCTCGGTTATTATGGAAGTGTGTGCTCTTAATCCTAATATAATAACAAGCACATATATTTGATATTTATTTCTTTAATTTATCAATGGGTGAGATTTAGTTCGATGAATCAATAAGCCCGATAAGTTGGGAAATGATATCACTTATAGTGTGTGTTGTTGATTATAGAAGGAAACTGTGTCCTAGAGATACTAGGTTGATAATGTCCCCAAGAGGAGCTCATAAGGATTGTCATGTTAAACCCCGCAGGTGGAGTCCAACATGACGATAAGGTTGAGTGGTACTACTCTTGGACTTAGATATTAATTAAATGAGTTGTCAGTAACTCACCTAATTAGTGGACATTCGATATCTTAAACACAGGGAGACTAACACACTCATAATAAGAAGGAGCCCAAAAATGTAATTTGGGATTGGTGCGGTAGTTCAATAATAGTTCTCTAGTGGAATGAATTATTATTGATAAAATTAAGTTGTGTGTTCGGGGCGAACACGGGATGCTTAATTTTATCGGGAGATCAAAATCAATTCCTCCTCTCGGTCCCTATCGTAGCCTCTTATTTATAGAGTACTATACCCACCTATACCCACCTTCTATACCCACCAATAGGGGGTCGGTCAAGCTAGCTTGGGAACCAAGCTAGGGCCGGCCTAGGTATAAATTGGGGTGGCCGGCCCTAGCTTGAACCCAAGCTAGTGGGGGCCGGCCAAATTAAATTAAAAAGGATTTTAATTTTAATTTTTATTATGTGGAAGAAATAATTTATTAAAGAGAATTAAAATTAAAATATCTCTCTTGTAAAAGATTAAAGAAAGAGATTAGATCTCTTTCCTTATTTGTAGATTGGTGAGATATTTTATTTTCTCTTTAAAATTATCCACATGTTGATAAAATTAAAATTATAGAAATTTCCTTTTATCAACCGTGAAGAGATTTTTAAAGAGAAATTTTATTTTTTAAAATTTCCGGAAACAAATTAGAAAGTTTTAATTGTTGATTAAAACTTGTCTAATTTATCTCTTTTGATGTGGCCGGCCATTAGAGATTAATTGGGGAAATTTTATTTTATTTTTCTCAATTAAATCATGTCAAGGGAATTAAGGAAATTTTATTGTAATTAAATTTCCTAATTTGCCTAGGCCAAGGAATATAAAAGAAGGGGTGAGGGTGCCTTCATGAGATACAACCTCTATTATTTCTCTCCCTCTTTTATTCCTTGGAGTGGCCGGCCATCCTCTTCCTCTCTCCCTCTTTGTGGTGGCCGAATCTCTCAAAGGCTTGGAGCTCTTGTGGCGGCCGGATACTACTTGGAGAAGAAGAAGAAGAAGGAGAGAAAGCTAGCATCTCTTGGAGCTTGGTTGGTGTTTTGTTCTTCATCCTTGGTAAAGCTTTTTGTGGCCGAACCTAGCTAGGAGGAGAAGAAGGTGGTTGGTGGTTTCTCATCTTGGAAGATCGTTGCCCACACAACGTCCGAGGTTAGAAGAGGAATACGGTAGAAGATCAAGAGGTTTTTCTACAATGTATAACTAGTAATTTTTCTTTCCGCATCATATTAGTTATTTATGGAAATAATACCAAATACAAGAGGCTTACGTTCTAGAATTTCGAATATGTTTTTCGATGTTGTGTTCTTTTGTTTTTTCTTTTCCTTGTGATTTGATTGTTCTTTTCGGTTAACCTAAAGTTATTTTAGGAAATTAAATATTAGATTTCTATAAAAGGTTTTGTCTAGTCGGTGGTGGTTGCTCCCATATCCAAGAAGGTCGTGTGCCTCGCCACGTCAGTACTGGGAACCAATTATGGAAATTAATATTTAATGGAATTAATAACTTAAGGTGATTTGGGTCGAACGTGTTAAGTTCCGCAGGAGATCCAAGTCAAAACCTAAAAGAACAAATAGATTAAGTTTTGGATCAAACGTGTTAAGTTCCGCAAGCGATCCGAAATTTAATTTAAAAGAACACATGGTAGCTAGGAAAAGGTTCAGACCTTTGTACAAAATTTTGTACAGTGGAACCTCTAGGTTTTCCGAGTAGCAACCAACAACTATCGCATAACAACTTAACTCCACCTTGTTGAACACCTAGTTCTTTGACAACCCTGTAAACTATAAAGATTCCTTCGCTCTTCAGCTGCTGCCATATACTCTGACTCCGTAGTAGATAATGTAACAATAGATTGTATCATAGATTTCCAATAAATAGGTCCTCTTGTCATAGTGAACACGTATTATGTAGTAGACCTCCCATTATCTAAATCTCCTGCATAGTCCGCATCTACGTACCCAGTAACTGAAAAATCTTCCAGTTGTCTACTGAACATAATATCATAATTAGTTGTATTTCTCAAGTATCTGAAAATTCACTTCACTACATCCCAATGTGGTCGACTAGGATTTGAGAGAAACTTGCTTATCATACTAACTGGTTGTGCCAAATCTGGTCTCATGCAAACCATGGCACACATCAGACAACCAACTGCACTGGCATAAGGAACCTTTGACATCTCTTAGATCTCGTCATCCGTCTTTGGACACTGTGTACTGGATAACTTGAAGTGATACGCTAAGAGTGTCCTTACTGACTTTGCATTCTTCATATTGAACTTATCCAACACCTTCTCCACATAGCTACATTGAGACAATCATAATCTCCCTGTAGCTCTATCCCTGTGAATCTCCATCCCAAGAATCTTCTTGACCTCTCCCAAATCTTTCATGTCAAATTCCTTACTCAGTAGTCTCTTTAATTTATCAACTTCTTTCATTTTCTTCGCAACAATGAGTCTGTCATCTACGTATAGTAGTAAGAAAATCAGTGATTCATATGCAGTAGTCATACTCACCTCTCCTATATCTGTTTTGAATTATGTGTGAATCAAAACGTTTGTATTATTACCTAAGAGATTGTTTTAATCCATAGAATAATTTCTTTAACTTGCAAACCAACCTCTCTTGTTCAGGCTGACTAAATCCTTAGGTTGTGATATAAAAATCTGCTCCTCCAAATTTCCATGAAGAAATGACGTCTTCACATTCATTTGCTCCAGCTGCAAATCGTGATGTGTCATCAAAGCCAACACCGCTCTAATTAACATATTTCTTACCACTGGAGAGAAAAATTTTTCATAGTCAATTCTCTTTCTCTGTGAATACCCCTTTGCTACCAATCGAATCTTGAACTTCACTTCTTCTCCCTTTGACATTGCTTCTTTATTCTTGAATATTCACTTGCACCCTATAGCTTTCTCTCCTTCAGGAAGTTCCACTATATCCCATGTTTAGTTCTTATGCAACGACTCTATCTCCTTTGCCATAGCACCCATCCATATATCTTTCTCAGAGTTGTGTATTGCCTCCTGAAAAGATGTAGGGTCTCCGCTACTAGTGATAAGTGCATAAAATACCAAGTCTTCGAATCCATATCTAGTGGGTGGTTTTACGACTCCTCTCATTCTACCATTAGTTATAATACGATGCTCTATATGCTATGAGCTAGAATCATCGGAGTCATGAGTCTCTAGCTCCACCTGCATAACATCTTTTTTCATGTTGCACTATGGTGTTTCCTTTCCTTTTTCCTGAGTACGTTGTAACATAGTTTTCTCGTCAAATACCACATCTCTGCTGATCACCATCTTATTTGCCTTAGAATCCCAAATCTTGAAGCATTTAACTCCTTTCTGATACCCAAGAAAAATGCACTGCTTTGACTTCACATCTAGCTTTGATCTTTCCTCACTAGATATGTGCATATAGGCTGGACATCCAAAAACTTAAAGATGAAAGTAATCTACTTGATTCCATGTCCATACTTCCTCTGATACTTTACATTCTAATGTTACACTTGATGATCTATTAATAAGATAACATGTCATGTTAACCGCTTCCGCCTAGAAATTCTTTGTATGCCCTACATTCAACCTAAGACATCTTGCTTTCTTAGTGATTGTCCTATTCAACCTTTCTGCTACCCCGTTCTACTGAGGTGTCTTGCAAATCGAGAAATATCTCATTATCTCATGTTGCTCATAAAATTTCTAAAACTTATGAATTTATATACTCAGTTTCATTGTCTAACCCAAGGCATTTGATCATCCTTCCGATCTGGTTCTCCATTTCAGTTTTTCACAGTTTAAACTTTGCAAAAGTTTTTGACTTATGATGCATAAAATATACCCAGACCTTTCATGAGAAATCATCAGTAAAACTCATAAAATACAAGTACCCTTCATGTGATGCTACATTGGCCGGTCCCCAGAGATCCGTATGTATGTAGTCCAAAATTCCTTTCGTCTTATTTGATGTCATCTTGAATCGCACTTTGCTCTATTTCCTAAGAACACAGAAGTTGCAGAATTCAAGCTTGCATGTCTTGACACACTTCAACAAATCTCTCTTGTGAAGTTCTAGCATCCCACGTTCACCCATATGCCCTAGCCGTATATGCCACAAGACTACTATATGATTCATACTCCACCGAGGTGATTCCTGTTAGGACCGAAAAGTAGCTAGAGGGGGGGGGTGAATAGCTCTTCGTGCTTATCGTGTGCTTGTCGTTGCTTGTTTCTTCAAGAATGCGCAGCAGAAATACAAAGAAACAACATACAACGCTAACACGGTTGGTTTACTTGGTATCCACCTCACAAGAGGTGACTAGTCCAAGGATCCACACCTACACACACACCCTCCACTAATAAAACTCTCCTTTATGGTAACTACCAAGGGCGGAGAAGCCCTACAAGACTCAATACAAGAAGAAAGGGAAAGGTAATGAAATACAAGCTTACAATGAGTGCAAAAACCCTAACCCTAGTTTCTTCTCCTTGCTTTGATCCGCCTCTTGACTTGGAAGAACCTCCAAGAACCTTCAAGAACTGGCGATCTCGAGCTTGAGAAGAGCTGTGGAGGAGCTGGTGAAGATCTGAAATGAATTGGTGAAGAAGTGTGATAACCATGATTTTGCTACATTATTTTAATTCATAATGCATGTTTTTATTGGATTATTCACAGCATAATCTCACATTTAGATTGCATTTCATAAATTGCATTTGAATTTGGACTTAATTGCAAATTAGCCTAATTTCATGGTATTTGATGCTAATATTTGTTTATTATTTTGTAGGCATCAAAAGGGTCATGGACCCGATCAGATTGGACCACATTTGGGCTCAAATCTAGGGCTAAACGAAGCAATCAAGCCTTGGAGTGTTTTGGACCATTCATTGAAGATCAAGCAGATCTGGGCCATCCGTTGAAGATCCGACTCATCCAACCTAATGAGAAGTAGATCTGGACCATAGAGGAATATCAGTACTGTTGGATCATATTTTGGGCTATTTTTCACCGTTGAATTGAGTCTTGATCATTCTCAGCCGTCCGATCAGTTTTGAGGAGGTTTAAAAGCTTCGTGAGAAGCTACAGTGCAGCTGAGCTCGGTTCGCGATTTCTCTACAGTGCCTTCATCTTCTTCGCCGCGACGCCGACGCTTCCATTCCTCGATCCAGATCCGTGAGCTAGATTTCTTCGACGACGACGATCATCAGCTGCCGGCGTTCATCTTCCGGTGATCAGAGAGCTTGAGGGAGGTTTCCCGAACGGCGATTTGGGTTTTGTTTCATCGCCGCGGTTCCGATTGTGGAGGTCTCTCAATCGACGATCTTCGCATCCACCAGAGCTGAAGGGAGATTTCTCAGATGCTACTGGATCTTTTCCGATCTCCATTCCGCAGCCAAACTGTGTTGAATTGGCCATTCGATCTGGTTTGCAACTTCACAGGACCTGGGCTCTGTTTCTTCGGTCGATGAGGTTTCCAGATGGATGGAGCTTGAACGGAGGTTTCCGTGAGCTGTGAGTGCCCTATGGAAATAGCTGGAAGCTTGTTTGATTGTTGTTGAATGCTTATAGGGGTTCCAAGAGCATTTCTGTTGGTTTTACAGCAGATTGGAGGAGTTTGAGCTTGGATTTGAATTGTGGAATGTTTAGGGTTTTTGTTTTGTCTTTATTTTGTCTTTGATTTGTTTCAAACTTGCTCAGATTGTCAGATCTGATTCATTGTCTTTACAATTTCTCTTTGTTTTAGTTTTGTTTTGAATTTACTTTGCAAACCCGTATTTGATGTTATGACTTAGAAATTCTAATTTGTTTGAATCACTAATTAGTTAACTACTAATCTTGTTTAACTACTAATTAGTCAGCTAACTAGTTTGTGTTTTGAATTAGAAGTTCTGGTTCACATTAGTTGCTTAGTGTAGGTAATTTAGTTAGCTTCTTTATTTTCTGCATTCAATTTGTGAAACTGAGATGGAGCTTATTGTTGAATGATTAACTTGATATTCGGATTGTTTACATCAGTTATATGTTGTTGATCATGTGTGAGATTGGATAATTTGTTAGTGGAAGAATTCGATTCAATGATACTAAATTGATCCTAATGTGTTGAGATGAAGTGGAAAATGTTTGGATAAGGAACACATTTCTTTGAGCCATTTTAAATTGTTCTAATGCACTTTTGGAGATTAGATGTATTCAAGTTAAATTAGATTTTTTATTGGAATCAATTCTAGAATGCACACATTTACTAGTTAACCTTGGAAAAAAAAATATGACTTGAGACTCCTTACTACACGCATTTTCTTTAGCTTAAATGGGTTCCAATCTTTATTAATTTGGAGCGCCTTGTGACATGCAAAAAGGCCGACACCAAATTTTGGCACCGTTGCCGGGGACCAACTAACTAGTAGTGTGTATAATTTTAGATTGTGTATTGATTGATTTTATTTGTTAGCATGTTGATTGATTTGATTGCTTATTTCTCTTTTGTATTTTCATGTTGGGTTGTTCTTGAATTATTAATTGCTTTTACTGTTCATGTTTTCATGAGATTGAAACTTTATGCTCTAGAATCTTCTAACATTGATTTGTAGTGTTGTTTTGAAATAACACGAGATTTCTTTAGCATGGATCCATATTTTCAGAATTTTGAAGGTGGAATGGAGAGTTATCAGTGTTTTCAACCTGAGTATCAAATTTACCCAAATTTGGATCAACAAAATAGGTATGAGTTATTTTCAAATGGTTTTAATGCTAATTGGGTGGATAATTCATGTTTCATGTATGAAAGTGCACAAGGACCATTTGTTGAGCCATATCCAGTTTACCAGAGTTCATATGGGTTCCAAGAAGTTTCAACAAATTTTATGCCACAACCTTTTCAACAAAACGATCTTCAGATGGATGAGTCAACATGGAAACTCAAGGAGATGATGCAACAAATGATCGAACATCAAGAGCAACAATTTTCAAGGATACAGAACATACAGATTCAGTTAAATTAAATTGCATCATCCATCAATCAGCAGCAAGCACAAAACTCCAGTGGAGAGATGGAAAGTAGCGATTCTGTCAGGCCTGACCCTACTTCCATTAATTCACATGATTTTTCTAATATTTTTTGTGATGATTATGTGATTATGCAAATTTCTGATCCTACTGATATTGTTGTTGAAGATGTTGTTAGTGATTCAGGTTCTGAACATATTTTTGAAGATGATTTAAGTGTAGGGGAATGCTTACTGGAAGCATTACCTCAAGAATCACCAAGAGTTGAAGATGTAAGTGTAGGGACTTGTGCTATGGAGCCAAGCACCCAAGAATCACTACATGAGGATGTACAACCACCAGAACAAGAGCTTGAGCCATATCTTGATGAAAAAGAGGTAACAATCACCACTCCAGGTACCTTTCAACACAAAAAGGTTAGTATTTTTTGTGATTTTTCAGAGAATTTAATTGAGGTACCAATTGTTGATTTTATTAGTTGTGATTCATTGATTGACAAATTTTCTACCAACACTAATATTCTCCTATTTTCTTTTTACCCCACATGCATGTGGGAGATGTTTTATTTGATTGATGTTGTAGGAGAACATAAGCTTCCGGAGTGGATGCTTACACTGAACCGCCTTAGACCTCCAGAGAGAATTTGCAATGGAAAAATGGTCAATAAAAAGAAGTTAATTGCAACCAAAAGTACTCCATTCTCGGTGTGGATTTTGTTGCTAAATCTTCTTCGGCCGCCGGAATTAAAGGGGAGTTGGTTCTAATTTTGCTTAATCTTTCATTTTAATTCATGCTTTGTTAATAAATTCTTGCTTCATACGTGTCTTTAGTTCCATACTTAGCAATTGCATTTTATTTCCGCACTTTGCTTACACACTTTTGCATTTAGTTTGGTATACATAGCATTTCAATTTGAATAAAAGTCTCCATGGGAATTTTCTAAGTAATATTTTTAAGATGGTAAAAGTTTCTTAAATTTGATCATCAATTTTAGGTCATTTAACATGATTGGATGCTTTTCTTGCATGATATTGGTTAATTTGGTGGTGGATTCCAATTTGATCAATTAAGCTTGATTGCATAAAAATACCTAGAGAGGACCACTTTAAGCCTATACACTATTTTATTTTTTGTGTGACATGCACTCATAGCAATTGAAACTCTTGAACTTGCTTAGTTTTTTTTTAAATCACAATAGCATTTGTGTGCATGGAAATTGAGGATTTTAATCAATTTTGTTCCCCTTCATACTTTCAAATTCCTTTCCTCACAATTTTCTTTATACATTTTCATCTAGCATTTTAACCTTTGATTATCTTTGCTTGTCATGTTTCTATTGAGAGTGTTGGTTGAATTCTTGATGAGTTAAATTGTGCAAGATGACAAGGTTGTAAGTGTGGGGGAAGGATTTGGATAAAATCAGAAGTCTTGAAGATTTTTAATGGATTCATGAGGGTTGTTTTTTTTTTATTTTCAAGCATGAAATGGAAATGACAAGAGTTCTTCATTTGTATGATTTATAAATTAGAAGTTACTGAATCTGAAAATACACTATTGTGTGCTAAGGAATGTTTCAATTTCCTAAAATCTTTGGATTTTCTTTGCTGGCCCTGTTTGTGCAGTGAAGTTCCCTACTTTA
Organism: Zingiber officinale; assembly: GCF_018446385.1. NCBI lineage: Eukaryota > Viridiplantae > Streptophyta > Magnoliopsida > Zingiberales > Zingiberaceae > Zingiber > Zingiber officinale. Next base: position 986,371 of record NC_055986.1, on the reverse strand, counting down.
ACTGCTAATGAAAGAGCTATGTTTTGTGTAACTAGTGCATGTGCAAACTGTCCAGAAATCAACATTGCCTATTACTGGTTGAATCAAGTGGTTGTAAAGAGAACAAGAACTTAAATTGAATCTGATTTATGAAATTCTGAGCTTGTCTTGTGGATTCTTCTGATGATCTGTAGTAGTGCTGAATTTTGCAGAATTGTAGAAACATTCATCAAGTGCATGATTAGTGCAGAATCTCTATGCTGTTAAATTTAGAAGAAAAAAAATTTGGTCAATGGATTTGTCAGTGAGCTTGGAGTCAAGGAAATAGCAGTTGTAAGAAGGCTTAAAGATGCTGGAAATCGAATTATTGGTAGCTGGATATTTTAGTGATTTAAACTATGAGCTTGTGTGCCAAGATTTCATTGCAGTTCTTTGGTCATTGACGTTCTGAAGTGCTGATTTCCTGGTGATTCTGGACTATGTAGATGGTATCATCTACTTCCTATTCTTAGGTCTTTCAATAACTGGAATTTCAGGATTTAATGATGATACATTCAAACTCAAGGAGATAATTGTTGGAAGAAGAAGTTAATGTGCTGGATTCTGCAAAGATGTTTCTGGAAGAAGGAAGTTTACACAAATTTGTGAATCAGAGAAAGCTGGAAATTGTAGAAGGAAGAAGAAGAAAAATTTGCAGAAGATTTAAGTGCAGAAACAAGGAAGCTGGGAATTATTTTGTATCAAGTGGTGTATCAAAATCTAGTAGCAAGTTTAAACCAGTGAGAAATTCAAGGAGAGTCCTATATTGTGCAGCAACAAATGGTATCTGGCCTTGCAAAACCTTTAAAACTCTGGATAGAAAAAAATGCAGGATGACATTTCTGCTATACTGTACTCTGCAGGAATGGAGATATCTGATGAATTGCTAAATCTGTTTTGAAGTTTCAGAATGCTTGGAAGATTTAGTGAGGAAACCTGGCTAATGGGAACTTGTCTCAAGATTAAGGAAATGGAAGTTGTTGTTGGCAGTAAATTGGAAGACAAATGAATGCAGGAATTGACATTGCTAATATGCAGTAAAACCATGGAGTGGATGCTGGGATAAAGAGGATACTGGATAAATAGTTTGCAATTCAGAAATAAAAATTTGTATCAAAGTTGTATCAGAAATCAAGAGCAACATCTAAACAAGGAAGAAATCAAATTAAGTCTTGTATGATGCAGAAACATTTGGTATTTCAGCCTTCTATAGCCTTTATAATGCCTTATCCTAATTACTGAAAAGAGGAACAGGTGATGGATTTAAAGTTGTTCAGTGAGACTCATTCAAGGATTATAATTTCAGCTTTAGAATAAAACAAATGAAGGTAAAAGAAGAAGTTTGCTGCAATGACATAAATGAACAGAAATGCAGGAATGAACTCTGATCTCTGAAATGCAGATGAAGCAAGTATTGTGTCGAGTTCTTTCAAAGTTTCTTGATCAATCAAGAACCCAAGCAAAGTCAAATTCCAGTCATAGGCAATGTAGATTTCTGAAAACAATATCTGCATATGCAATTTCTGATATGCACGAATTCTCTTTTGACACCTTTTGTTCCTTATCTGTTTGAGAATGAAGTTGAGCTGAAATTCTGCTGTGAACAGATCTGTAGAGGCAGATTACAGAAATTGGAATCCATTTACAGATTACAGCTGGACCTTAAAACATTTGTTGGTTTTCAGTAGCATAAATGTTGAGTTCAAATGAAGCTTTAAAATGCCAAGATTCAGTGGATAGCTGTCAAAGATTGAGGAGGAAAAGGAGTGTCAAGTGTTTCAATTGATAACAGAAAAAATCAGAGATTCGAACCAATTTTTCTAAGAAGCTCTGGATCATAACTGTAGTGTGTCAAGATTTGATTACAAACTGATTTTTCTAGTGTTACTACTGAAATCTGAATTATTGATTTCTGAAGTTTATGTTGCTGTAATGCTTGAGCAGTTGAAATTCATTTCAAGTTGTGACTGGAATCTTAAGTAACTCAATTCAGTGAGGAACTCTGCGGATTTTACTGAATTGGCTTTCTGAAATTATTCAGTTTTATAAGAATTCAGGGAAGTAGGCTAGTTAAGAAAGGTGGCATTGGATACAGTGAGTGCAAAATGAAGAATGGAAAAGAATACATTTCCCTTGCAGCTTTGAAATCAGAATTTAGAAGCATAGTGTTCTTCATCAGGAATGTAGGACAGAAATTTAAGATTGCTGTGCAGAAATGCTGAAGTTTTAAAATTTGACAAAAATGAGCAGAAATGCATGTAAGTTAATATGCAGGAGATGTGCTGATTTCTGGAACTGATCTATGGAATGGAAATGGTGCAAGAACTGAAATTTGTGTTATTAATGCTGAATTTTGTGATCAAAGCTGCATTTGGTGGTTAATGAAATTTGATTTGGTCTTCTACCAATGCAATAGAGATACACATCCTTATTGAATCTGCCAAAGACAGAAACAGAGGAATAGAAGAGAACTTGCAGGAAAAAAAAAACAAACCAGTAGCTTGACGAGTATCAAGTATGTGTATAGCAAGATTTGTTTCATTGACCGAGACGACCAATGTTTTAAGTGTGGGGGATTAGGGAGTTCTTTCTCATTACATGATGTGAGATTAGCTTCAAAATGCTGGAATTTAAGTGCAAAAATAGTGAAGAAGAGAAGAGAAAAATGGCACATCAAAAGAGTATCAAATATGGAAGATAGAGTATCAAGATTCTATATTTGCCATCAAATTGAAGGAGAGGTTAGCTTGATATGTTGAATTGGTAAAAATAAATGGTATTCATCTTTTTACATTTCAAAATGGGTCAACTCATCAAGTATATTCCTCCAATACTCTCATCTTCTCAATTTCTTCATTAATGCCTTTTCTTTTGCTACTTCATTCACTTTCATTGTTCTTTTTGATTCAATTTCAATTCTTGTTGATAAAATCCTTTTGATTCATGTATGTTATGTTTATAGCGGTGGAGAATTAGACACTAAGAAAGCTTATGGTAGTGAAATGTTGTGAGTTGCATTGAGTGAGCTCCACTAATACATATTTTGAGTGTGAGAGCTAGAATAGGTAAATCCCTTGTGAGATTGCATCTTGCTTAATTTTTCAATTGGATTGAAACTACCATACCTACTGATTATTGTTTGGATTGTATTTATGATTGTTTGTGATCTTTAAAATGATCGTAGTTAAATTCTTTTTACCATCTTCTAGGTATTGGTAGGGAATTTGTATGGAGATGATTTTAGGTTTTATTGACTTGTACGGGACGTCCAAGGCTAAGTGTGGGAGATTTGATAACCATAATTTTGCTACATTATTTTAATTCATAATGCATGTTTTTATTGGATTATTCACAGCATAATCTCACATTTAAATTGCATTTCATAAATTGCATTTGAATTTGGACTTAATTGCAAATTAGCCTAATTTCATGGTATTTGATGCTAATATTTGTTTATTATTTTGTAGGCATCAAAAGGGTCATGGACCCGATCAGATTGGACCACATTTGGACTCAAATCTAGGGCTAAACGAAGCAATCAAGCCTTGGAGTGTTTTGGACCATTCATTGAAGATCAAGCAGATCTGGGCCATCCGTTGAAGATCCGACTCATCCAACCTAATGAGAAGTAGATCTGGACCATAGAGGAATATCAGTACTGTTGGATCATATTTTGGGCTATTTTTCACCGTTGAATTGAGTCTTGATCATTCTCAGCCGTCCGATCAGTTTTGAGGAGGTTTAAAAGCTTCGTGAGAAGCTACAGTGCAGCTGAGCTTGATTCGTGATTTCTCTACAGTGCCTTCATCTTCTTCGCCGCGACGCCGACGCTTCCATGCCTCGATCCAGATCCGTGAGCTAGATTTCTTTGACGACGACGATCATCAGCTGCCGGCGTTCATCTTCCGGTGATCAGAGAGCTTGAGGGAGGTTTCCCGAACGACGATTTGGGTTTTGTTTCATCGCCGCGATTTCGATTGTGGAGGTCTCCCAATCGGCGATCTTCGCATCCACCAGAGCTGAAGGGAGGTTTCTCAGATGCTACTGGACCTTTTCCGATCTCCATTCCGCAGCCAAACTGTGTTGAATTGTCCATTCGATTTGGTTTGCAACTTCACAAGACCTGGGCTCTGTTTCTTCGGTCGATGAGGTTTCCAGATGGATGGAGCTTGAACGGAGGTTTCCGTGAGCTGTGAGTGCCCTATGGAAATAGCTGGAAGCTTGTTTGATTGTTGTTGAATGCTTATAGGGGTTCCGAGAGCATTTATGTTGGTTTTACAGCAGATTGGAGGAGTTTGAGCTTGGATTTGAATTGTGGAATGTATAGGGTTTTTGTTTTGTCTTTATTTTGTCTTTGATTTGTTTCAAACTTGCTTAGATTGTCAGATCTGATTCATTGTCTTTACAATTTCTCTTTGTTTTAGTTTTGTTTTGAATTTACTTTGCAAACCCGTATCTGATGTTATGATTTAGCAATTCTGATTTGTTTGAATCACTAATTAGTTAACTACTAATCTTGTTTAACTACTAATTAGTCAGCTAACTAGTTTGTGTTTTGAATTAGAAGTTCTGGTTCACATTAGTTGCTTAGTGTAGGTAATTTAGTTAGCTAATCTTTATTTTCTGCATTCAATTTGTGAAACTGAGATGGAGCTTATTGTTGAATGATTAACTTGATATTCGGATTGTTTACATCAGTTATATGTTGCTGATCATGTGTGAGATTGGATAATTTGTTAGTGGAAGAATTCGATTCAATGATACTAAATTGATCCTAATGTGTTGAGATGAAGTGGAAAATGTTTGGATAAGGAACACATTTCTTTGAGCCATTTTAAATTGTTCTAAAGCACTTTTGGAGATTAGATGTATTCAAGTTAAATTAGATTTTTTATTGGGACCAATTCTAGAATGCACACATTTACTAGTTAACCTTGGAAAAAAAAAAATACGACTTGGGACTCCTTACTACACGCATTTTCTTTAGCTTAAATGGGTTCCAATCTTTATTAATTTGGAGCGCCTTGTGACATGCAAAAAGGCCGACACCAAAGTGCCGAAGACAACGCTCGTCTGCGGCTCAAATACGACGCAACGGTCGGATCCCAATCGATTCGATTATTCCCAATCGATTGGGGAGGCTTTGGATCGATCCACGGATCGATCCAGAGCGCCTCTATGCTCTGGAAAAACGCCTGGATCAATCCACGGATCGATCCAGCGCTTATCGCGCGAAGCAGCAGCATCCCAATCGATCCACTGATCGATTGGGACCTCTGGATCGATCCACTGATCGATCCAGAGGCTCTCTGTTCGCTGGGAAAGGCCTGGATCGATCCACTGATCGATCCAGCTCCTGGATCGATCCACTAATCGATCCAGCTCTTGGTTTTTGTCCAAAACCAAGTCCCAAGCCTCTCAAACCAACATCCGGTCAACTTTGACCTGTTGGTACATCATGCCTAGCATCTGGTCACTCCCTTGACCTGCCAGGACTCCCCACCAAGTGTCCGGTCAATCCCTTTGACCCACTTGGACTTTTCTCTTCGTGTCAAGTATCCGGTCACTCCCTTGACCTATTGAACTTCCACCAGATGTCTGGTCAACATTGACCCATCTGGATTTCCTCGTGCCAAGTATCCAGTCAATCCTTTGACCTACTTGGACTTCCACCAGATGTCTGGTCAACCTTGACCCATCTGGATTTCCTCGTGCCAAGTATCCAGTCAATCCTTTGACCTACTTGGACTTCCCAACACCAGATGTCCGATCATCCTTGATCCATCTGGATTTTCCCTTGCCTGGCTTCACTCACCAGGACTTTCACCTAGCTTCACTCACTAGGATTTTCCATCTGCCTAGCTTCACTCACTAGGACTTTCACCTGGCTTCACTCACTAGGATTTCCTTCTGCCTAGCTTCACTCACCAGGACTTTCACCTGGCTTCACTCACCAGGATTTCCTTCTGCCTAGCTTCACTCACCAGGACTTTCCATCTGCCTAATCTTCCAGTTAGGACTTCCCAGTCAGGTATCCGATCATCCTTGATCTACTTGACTCTTCTTCATCCACACTGATCAGTCCCTGATCAGAATCTCCCCACATGAACAACTGCACCTGCATTGTCCATATGTCTACATGTATTGTCAAACATCAAAACTATGACCAAGACTCAAGCTTGGTCAACTCAGTCAACCTTGACCTAAGGGATATTGCACCAACAATTCCATCTATAACTGTAGTCCCCATCAACTTGTAGATGTTTCTTGCTACCTTTTGTTCTTTCATTGTCGTCAGAGCTCCCTTGCTAACCTTTATCACCCCGCTCACTGATTTGTAATTGCAACCAATATCATCCACTGTGCCTAATGAGATCAAGTTCTTCCTTAGCTCTGGTATATATCTGACATCATATGGGGTTTTAATCACACCATCAAATATCTTGATTCTGACATTCGCTATGCCAATACCTTTGCATGAACATCATTTCTCATCAACATTGAACAAGAATCCACTACCTTATAAGTGTCAAATCACTCCTTATTTAGAGTCATGTGATATGAACATGCAGAGTCTAAAATCCATGCATCCGTCAGCTGCTCTGAACTCGACATAACTAATAGCATATCTCCATCACCTCTCTCTAAATTTTCTTCTTCAACTATATTTACAGACTTTGCCGAACTACCATTGTTCTTTGCAACATGTTTCTTTATCTTTAGACAAACTCTCTTGATATGACCTTTGCCTCCACACTTGTAGCACATAATCACCTTTTTCCTTCTCGACTTAGAATGAGCCTTGTTGTTGTTGTTGTCAGATCGATGTCAAGATTTGCTCCTACCATGCTCTTGGTTGCTATTTATCACAAGTCCTTCTCCTTGAGAAACTTCATCGCTTGTTTTCTTCCTTTGGTGAAAATCTAGCAATGTACCTATGATCTCCTCTAATTTAAGAATTTCCTTATCTCACATCAGAGTATAAATCAAATTCTCATACATAGGAGATGAAGGTAGAGAATTCTGTTATTACTCCAAGGTAGTTTTGATGTAATCAGTCAAGTCAGGTTTGGTCATGTTGGTTTTTAACCCTGTGTCTAAGTGTGCACAAACTTAGGAGCATAGGAAGTCAAGCGAAAGACACAGTTAGCGAAAAGGATGACACAGGAGAGAGCTGACGGGTTCGGTGTGTTCGAGGGACGAGGTGCCGCAGAAGAGTACGCGGCAAACGAGAAGGAGGCGCGCGATGTTTCCGAGGGACGAGAGGCCAGAGCGGAAGATTGCTCAAAGGCCGGAAGTTAGGTTCGGGTGAGTCATATTCTGGATCATCAAGATCATCCAAGCAAGTGAAACCGGAGTGGAAGATCAGAACCGAAAGTCAATAGGAGGTTGACTTTCTTGGTCCGGATGCCCGGACTCATCGGACTCCGAGCGCCCGGAACCCTTCTGAGCACTCGGACCCAGATTGTTATCCGGATCATGTCAAATACGATCCGTTGTGATGGGGATAAAGTTTTATCCCCCTCCAGGTGCCTGGAACCCTTCTAGACGCCCCGACCAGGACTATAAATACAGCTCTAGTTCCAGAAGCTAAAACAGAATACTTGTAAACAACTTCTTTCTGTCTAGCTTTGCTTGTTGAGTATTTTAATTGCTATAAAGAGGCTTCTCCACCTAAAAGAGAATTTAGTGTGTTTTTCAACTTTCTTAGATTAACAACCTCCCCGGTTGTAACTAAGTAACTCTTTTGTGCCTCTTATTTTTTTAGTCATTTATTTTGTTTATGCAAGTGTTGATTATTTTTAAGCTATAACGTCTGAGGAAGGTTCATTTAATTTTGCAGGACTATTAGCACCCCTCTAGCTAGCCGCCAATGGTCCTAATAATTGGTATCAGAGTCAAGTTCACTTCAGGAGAACTAACCACCAAACGAAGCATACGAGATGGTCGGACCTAGCATCTATCCACCGAAATTCGAGGGGAAATTTTCGAGCTGGAAGAAAAAGATAGAGGTATTTTTTAAGACAGACTTTGAACTATTAATAATTATGAAATATGGTTTTGTAGCCTCAAAAGACAATGAAGAATATCAGTGGACGAAGAAGGAACAAACCGACTTCGTGGCAAACAGCAAAGCAGAGTTTCATCTTCTTAGCGGTTTACCACCTCAAGAAGTCAATCGTATCAGAGCTTACGAGTCAGCCAAGTAGCTCTGGGAGAAATTCCTAAAACTACATGAAGGGACCTCGGAGGCAAAACTAGCGAGACGGGATCTGCTCCGGAACCAGATCAGCAACCTCTGGCTAGAAGAAAGTGAAACTGTCGCACACCTCCACTCAAGAATCAAGGAGTTCATCACCGAACTCACGAATCTCAGAGAAAAGATAACCAACCGAGATCCACTAAGGTACGCGCTCAACGCATTTCCTAGGACTCCGGAATGGTCGACCTTAGTAGATGCGTACTTCATCTCTAAGGATTTAGAGGTAAGCACTTTAGAATCGCTTTTTTTCAACCTTTGAAATTCCCTGGCTCAGATCGGTTCCCTTTGTCATCTTTAGCCCAAATAATTTTTATTTAAGATACAACTTGTTTGTCAATGACTTTGACATGTATTGACTTCCCAACTTTTGCCAAACTGCTATTGTGACTCCTCGTCCATGACATAGTACATCACATCATCCGTAAGACAAAGCATGATTGCTGGTACTACCTTCGTCTGAAGTTCTTCCCAATCTGATCTCTCCATGCTTTCCGGTTTCCTTTCTCCTAGCGCATTCACCATGCCTTGTTGCACCAACAAGTCTTTGACTCTTCTCTGCCATAATCCAAAGTTTCCGATTCCGTCAAACTTCACATATCAAACTTCGCAAAAGTCATCCTCGACATGTTGAAGAAATCCACCAAAATCTGTAGCTCTGATACCAATTGTTGCGTAAAAAATGGGGCAACACCTCTCAACCTCTAAAGCAGAAGAAGAGAAAGAGATCGCGCATAGAAACAAGACAAAGACGCATAAAAGAAGAGCAAACATGAGGAAGGAGAAGAAGAAGAGAAAAAGAAGAGTTATCGTGGTTCGATAGCATGCCTACTCCACAAAATGACAGAAGGTTTATTAGAATTCTTTCTACACAAGAAAATCATATTACATAATTTTTACGATTGTTGTTGTATAATAGATTTACAATGATCTCTATAAATAGTACATGAACCCCAGATCCCTGTAAAATCATAACAGATTTTTGTTATTGAAAATCACAATAGAATTCTGTTATAAAAAATCATAACAGAATTCTGTTATATAAAATCATAATAAAATTCTGTTATATATAAAATCGTAACAGAATTTTATTACAAAAAATTTTAATAAATTTTTTTCCCATAATATTCCTCACATTAGTTTTCATTCAAATATGAGTCACCTATTAACAATATCTCATTGGATTTAAATAGAATAGATCTGATATACTTAAGAATTAATTTCTCTAAAAAAATTAACTGATATCCACTTAATCTTTCAACCTCTTGAGCTCATCGTCTATTTTCTTACTAATGCATGAAAAATTCAGTAATTCCTCCTAGTGAATGATAAATGCCATTAACCCTTAGTTTATGAAAATTGTTTTATTTTTAAAACAATTGAATTATCAATTTGGAACGCAGCTCTAAATTGAAATCAGTCAAAGTTAATGCAAAAAAGGGTTTGTTTTAATAGTAATAACCACAATTATTTGCAAAATGTATGTTTTATTATTGAAAAAGAGTACTTAAAATTATTAAATTTTAAGCTATGGGTATTGATAAGTTTTGGGCTGGGCCCTAACTTGGGATTGGGTTAAGAAAGAGCTTGTGCCCACGATAGGATAATTAATTAATGGATCATTAACGTATCCATTACATCTCCCACTTAATTTTCTTAGATATATAGAACAATTTATTATCAAGCACACCACATTCGCTAGAGTCAGCACTATAATTTTTTTTTTTTGTTAATTATTATTCCCTCTTGGTGTGGTGACAATAAGGGGTCCATTGAGTGTGGGTCAAAGGACGAATATCGCAATCGACGTGGAGGTCAAAGTGAAGGAAGTCAATGCTAGAAAATCAATGGGCTCGCCAAAGGGGGCTGAGCAGAGCCCTCCTGAGGTGGTTGATCGAGCATGAACTGCCCAACCGACAAAGGTTGATGTAAACAAAACGCTCGTACGACCAAAATCATCGGGCACTCATCACGAATGAGAGTTACGTTGGGACGATAGGAGCGTTAGGTCGGGCGAGCGAAAACAAGCTACCGAGTCGAGTCATCGCGGGAAAGAACAACCGAATTCGTTCGAATGTAGGAGTTCCCAATCGAGCGACTATGCCGCTCGGCCAAGCAGACGGATCATTGATGTATCTCTTAATATCTTTTTGAGAGATAGTGTCACTGACACAAGGCATGGTCAACAGGCGGATCGTATGGCGGAAGCTTCTACTGTCACGTCAGGGATATGCATATCTTATTTAGGAATAGTATCAGAGGTATTTTCCTGACAGGTCATTTCCTAGGATAAATTGGAAATATGCCCACGCCTCGAGGAGTGTGCACATCGCCCGCTGGGGCACTATATAAAGGGGGTTCATGCACTGACGAAGGTATGCGTTATTCAATATTCATGCCTATGTTTGTTGTTGCTCCGTTTTCTTCCCTCTTTCCGGTGACTGACTTGAGCGTTGAAGGGTCAATGTCGGGGACCCCTTCTCTAGCTCAGTACTGACATTTCTTGTGTTATTGAGCGGAGCGCAATATACATCCAGTCAACGCAGCAGACACATCCCTAGCTTGCCATTTTCCTGATTTTCGGACAAGATTATATTAGCGGCATCTGTTGGAACGTAGCCTGCATCCGATACGTGAAGATGGAGGACGTTGGACGACTCACCCCGGTGACTTTAACAAAGGAGAAACTGGATATGCTGATACAAACCTGAGTGGCAAAAATAGTGGAGCAACAATAGCAGCAGGCGCTAGTCGAGCTCTAGGTACAAGAGCTCGCAGCCTCAACAACGGATCATCATGTCGGATAAGGAGACCGAGCGGAGCATATACTCGTTCGAGCACAAAGTAAGAAGTCGATCGGTACATACGGAGACATGCCCAATCAGTCGATCCCCTTTCATCGGGCACCGTTCCGCACTCTATTAGACGAGTAAGGCTGAGCGGATAGGGAACGAGGATTCTCCTCGAACAACGTGCCCGTTTGGGATGCACGGAAAGGGAAAGCACCCAGGAATGATGATTCGCCCGAGCGGATCAACCAATAGTTCTCTCATGAGATCTTGGATGAATCTTTGCCACGACACTACACCCCACTAGTGATCGGGAAGTACAATGTGTTGGATCGTGAAAATGCTAGAGGGGGGTGAATAACGTTCGTTGAAAATCATTATCAAGTAAGCAGCGGAAATAAAATATCAAAGCAACACCAGAACAACATGACCAATTGTTACTTGGTTCAGAGCTTTCGGCGACTCCTACTACAAGGCCCAGGTCCCGCAGACCTATCGATGGGTAATTCACTAAAAATCTCTTCTGGTACCCCCCCCCCCCCCGGAAAAGAGAGTCGAGTACACAAGAATTAGGTTAAGTGCAACAAACTGTGCTTACCCTTTTATAGAAATTAAGTACAAAAAAATAACTATTACCAACACTCTTATAAGAATGAAAATGATGTGCTTCGTGTTGATGTCTGTCTACTAGGTGAGATCGGAACTTCTCGGATCAGTTGTCAGGCTCAGCAACTTCTTGGTAGTGTTGCAGCAACAATAGGAAGCAGTCGGAGGCTCAGAGGTGCGCGCAATAGCTCGTATGTAGTTGATATATCAAAGCCTCCTCGAAACAACCTTATAAAGGGCTTGGAAGGCGCCTTCCAAAGGCCTTGAAGGCGTCTCTAATGGGATAAAAATTTATCCCAACTTTGTTGCACCTTATCTTCAAATCGATCAAAATTTATCCTATGGAAGGTGCCCATGGAAGGCACCTTCGGGCACTGTTCACCCGAAGGCCATTTTCTTCCTTTTGTCCTGCAAAACAATATTACACCACTAAGCCTACAAGACATGTGTTAGGACAAATAAACAAATAATAAAAAGAGTAATTAGTTCCTGTCCTCCCAGGACCAGGAACTAGTCAAGGTCTTAGTTTAAGGATCCCAAATGGTCCTAGACTGGACCGACGCCTATTGTCCCTCAATTGAGACGCGTCCTTGCAGTCACTCTCCTCTAATGACTTACCTTCACTTACCATTTGCCAAACATCTAGTCAGCCTGTCAACCAGTCTGGACTTCGTGCTAGCTATCAGGTCAGCCCGTCGAGCTAGCTGGGCTTCGTGCTAGATATCAGGTCAGCTCGTTGACCTATCTGGACTTCTTGCCAGCTATCCGACCGACACATCGACCTAGCTGGGCTTCTCACCAGCTATCTAGTCAGCCCATCGACCTAGCTAGATTTCTCCTACACACTCAGTCAAAGTGTTAGCTCATAACACAACTAACTTAACCTATTTTGTCATTCATCAAAACTTGAGTTAGACCGCTAGTGCTAACCACACCAACACAATGGAATGACCGATCCGGATGACCACCTGGCCAAGTTCGACAACACGGTCACGATCCATCAGTACATTGATGGAGTAAAGTGTCAAGTCTTTCTCACCACCCTTTCTGGATCAGCACAACGCTAGTTCAGACGCCTGCCAATTGGATCAGTTCACAGTTTTAAGGATTTCCGAGCGGCGTTCTTGCACCACTTCACCAGCAGCCACCACTACCAGAAGACGAGCGTCAATCTGTTCATGTTGAAGCAAGGGCCCAAGGAGGCATTGAGGGCCTACATCAAGAGCTTCAACCAAGTGGCCATGGATATTCCATTGGTCTCCTCTGAAATATTGGTGAACGCCTTCGCCCAGGGGCTCACCGAAGGAGAATTCTTCTATTCACTTATCTAAAAGTTGCCGAAGGACTTCGACCACATGCTCAGGAGGGTCATGGAGTACATAAACGTGGAAGAGATCCAAGTGACATGAAGGAAGGAAGCACCTACTGAGTATGCTGCTCCCGCAAAATGATGGCCGACCACTAACCATCAACCATCGAAAGGCCCTCGATCGGGAGGGACACAACAACAGCAGGAGCCAAGAACACATGTTGTGCAGCATGTAGCAGCAGGTCACTCGAAAGCTACAAAAGGCAAGTCATGGACGCCATTATTTTGCTCCTTCCATCAGTCGACAATGCACAACACGAGCGACTGCTACGACCTAATGTTAATTTCCAGCCGACCAGCTCCTCCAGGATATCGTTGTCGCTCACCGACTCCCAAGCGACTACCTCAACGTCGATTGGACGGTCGTAGAGAAGAGGATAGACAGGTGGACGAATAGCACCATAGTCAACCCCAAAGAAGAAATAAAACAAGTCCCGTTCGAGCTTCTGCTAAGCGGACTAGGCCCTCTGCTCGGGAGGAGGAGAATCGAAACAATGCCACTTAGGGTGAAATTAGAATGATCGATGGTGGGCCGACCGATGGTGATTCCGACCGAGCGAGAAAGTCGCACGCCCAACGGCCAGAGATACATACTGTTGGATGCAGCAAAGAGAAGGCTGAGGGACTTGAGATGAGCTTCAGCCCCCGAGACTTAGAGAGAGTGGAGATTGTTGGAATCCCAAGGTGTTTTGATGTGATCAAACAAGTTAAGTTAGGTCATGTTTATTTTAATCCTTGTATCTAAGTGTGCAGGAGCTTAGGAACACAGGAAGTCGAGCGGAAGACGCGGCTAGCGAGAAGGACGGCACGGGGAGAGAGCCGACGGGCTCGATGCGTTAGAGGGACGAGGTGACCGAAGAAGAGTACACCGGTGGACGAGAAGAACATACACGACATTCGAGGGACGAGAAATCGGGGAGGAAGACTGCTCGAGGAGAAGGTTGGAACTTGGATTCGGGCGAGCCCTATTCCGGATGATCAAGATCACCCAAGCTAGCGGAGCCGGAGCGAAAGACCCAAACCGAGACAAGTTGAACCGGAGCAGAGGTCCCGGACCAAGAAAAGTCAACCCTGTTGACTTTCCTAGTCCGGGCACCTAGACCTGATTTTTTGACCAGATCGAGTTTTGACTCGATCTGAACGTTAGGGGATAAAGTTTATTCCCCCCAGGGCGCCCGAAACCCTTTGGAGCACCCCGAACAGTGCTATAAATAGAGCATTGATTTCCACAATTTAGAACAACAACTTGTAATCTAGTTCTTTCATTTCTATTCTTTCTTTTGTGCTGTCAACGCTGTAAGAGGCTACTCCGCCCAAAGGAAATCATCAGATAGTGCACCATATTTTCCTTGGATTAGGAATCCTCTGATTGCAAACCAAGTAAATCCTCTGTGTCTGATTTTATTTAATTAGTCTCTTTTTGTTTTGATTACAAGTTTTATTAGTAGTTGAAAATCCGAGAAAGGTTGGTTTATTTTTTTAGGGCAATTCACCCCTCCCCTTTTGCTGGTCTCTAAAGGGACCAACAAGTGGTATCAGAGCCAGAACGTTTTAGGAGGACTAACCGCCGATCGAAGCAATGAGATGACCATACCAAGCATCGTTCCACCAAAATTCGAGGGGGACTTCGCACACTGGAAGCGTCGTATGGAGGTATTTCTGAAAATCGATTTCAAAATTCGTTTAATAATGAAATACGGTTTTGTAGCTTCTATGAATCAAAATGGAGAAGAAAAAAAAGAAAGCCTTTAGATGAAAAAGGAGCAGAATGATTTTGTAGCGAATAATCGAGCGAAGTATCACTTGTTGAGCGTGCTACCGCCTCAAGAAGTCAACAACATCGGAAGCTACTCGTCGGCCAAAGAACTCTGGGAGAAGTTCTTAGAACTCCACGAAGGCACATCCGAAGCCAAGCTCACCAGAAGAGACATCCTTCGGAGCAAACTGACAAACATCCATCTGGAAAAAGATGAGAAGGTAGCCGATCTACATGCGAAGGTAAAAGAATTAATTACCGGTCTCGAGAACCTCGGTGAAACAGTAACCAACCGGGATACCATACGCTACGCACTCAACGCGTTTCTCATAACTCTAGAATGGACCTCAGTCATCGACGCCAACTATATTTCAAAGGATCTGGAGATAAGTACCTCAGAGGAATTATTTTCTACTCTTGAATTATATGAAACCAGATGTGTAAGGACAACAAAGACTCAAGCCAAATTATGGCGCTGAACGCAACCAAGAAGGATGAACCCGAGTCAGACTCAGAAGAAGACCAAGGAGCATATATAGTAAGGAATTTTAAAAAATTCTTTCGATCTAATAAATTTAAAGAAATGCAGAATAAGAAAAATCCAAGAAATAGAAGAAGGGCTCGTTGCTACCAGTGTCAAAAGAAAGGACACTTAAAAGAAGATTGCCCGGAATTAAAGAAGGAAAAAGTCAAGATACCCAAGAAGCACAAGATTCTAAAAGCCACTTGGGACGACACTTCATCATCTAAATCCGAAGTACAAGAATATGCCGGACTAGCACTAATGGCGAGCTATGAAGGGCAAAGTACATCGGAACCCAGCATCAATGAAGGGGGAGCGACTTCAGATGAATGCAGCGAAATAGGGGGAGAGTCAGGCTTCAAGTCTGATATGGTAAGTAAGGTATGCCTCTTACCTTCTGATCAGCTTTATTTTGGTATTAAAGCTATGGTAAAATCCATGTACAAATTAGAAAATAAAAATACCAAATTAAAAAATAAAATTTTAGAAATAAAAAGAATTTTGGCAAAATGTTGTCTAATAGAAGACTTTGATAAAATAACATTTGAAAATGATAAATTTAAAGAAGAAATAGAAAATTTGAAAAAGAATACCTGTTCAAATATTTTTGCTTTTAAAATTTATAGAGGATTAAACTGGTACTATAGGTTTCACCAAAATCAAATCAGAAAAATATCAAAAGTCTATGTGCCTAGAAAATACTTGATTAACTCTGTAGGAAGGAACCTTTATTGGGTTCCAAAAACTTGTTTAATTTAAAAATTAAATTAGACTTAGCATTTTCAGCAAGGAAATTAAACAGTGAATTTCTTTATAAGGCTTTGTCTAAGGAAATGATTGTTGCTCCAATAACCAAGAAGGTCTAGTGCCTCGTCGTGACCTGGAAGCCAAAATATTGAAATAAAATGTTTAATTCACTTTCTGACAAAGCATTAAGATTGAAGTATAATAATGCTTTAAAAAGTCTTTTAAACATTTTTTTAGAAAATATTTTCAAAAATATTCATATTTACGAAAAGTTAGAATTTTTTTTTCAAAAATTCTTCTGTTGAAAATATGTCTCTAACTTAGAAATTTTTTAACTTTGAAAATTAAATTTTCTTTTAACTAAGATTTTTTTTAAAAAAATTTAAGTTAACCTTAGACTTGTTAAGAAATCACAATTTTTTATGTGATCAAAGGGGGAGAAAAATATTAAGTCTAGGGGGAGGTATAATTTTCAAACTTAATTGTTTTAATTTATGTTTGTTTTACCCTATCTTAACTTGGGTTGCTCACATCAAAAAGGGGGAGATTATTGGAACCCCAAAGTGTTTTGATGTGATCAAACAAGTTAAGTTAGGTCATGTTTGTTTTAACCCTTGTGTCTAAGTGTGCAGGAGCTTAGAAACACAGGAAGTCGAGCGGAAGACGCGGCTAGCGAGAAGGACGACACGGGGAAAGAGCCGACGGGCTCGGTGCGTCCGAGAGACGAGGCGACCACGGAAGAGTATACTGGTGGACGAGAAGAACGTACACGACGTTCGAGGGACGAGAAACCGAGGAGGAAGACTGCTCGAGGAGAAGGTCGGAACTTGGGTTCGGGTGAGCCCTATTCCGGATGACCGAGATCACCTCAAGCTAGCGGAGCCGGAGCGAAAGACCCAGACCGAGACAAGTTGAACCGGAGCAGAGGTCCCGGACCGAGAAAAGTCAACCCTATTGACTTTCCTGGTCTGGGCGCCCGGGATGCTTCTGGGTGCCCGAACCCGACTTTTTGACCAGATCAAGTTTTGACTCGATCTGAACATTAGGGGATAAAGTTTATCCCCCTCAGGGCGCCCGAAACCCTTCGGAGCATCCCGAACAGTGCTATAAAATAGAGCACTGATTTCCACAGTTTAGAACAATAATTTGTAATCCAGTTCTTTCATTTCTGTTTTTTCTTTTGTGCTGTCAACGCTGTAAGAGGCTACTCCGTCCAAAGGAGATCATCAGATAGTGCGTCATATTTTCCTTGGATTAGCAATCCTCTAATTGCAAACCAAGTAAATCCTCTATGTCTGATTTTATTTACTTAGTCTCTTTTTGTTTTGATTACAAGTTTTATTATTAATTAAAAATCCGAGAAACGGTGGTTTATTTTTTCAGGGCAATTCACCCCTCCCCTCTTGCCGACCTCCAAAGGGACCAACAGAGATCCCTCATGATGATGCCTTAATCATCCGAGCTGTAATAGCTAACTATACTATTCGTCGAACTTTTGTTGATACAGGTAGCTCGATGAATACAATCTTTAAAAAGACATTCGACTAGCTGCAAATCAATCAGAGCGAACTGCAGCCATTGACGACCCTACTTTACGGGTTCACAAGCAATGAAGTATTGTCGATCGGCCAGGCTCGGCTGGCCATAACACTCGGAGAAGAACTGCTTAGGAGGACAAGGACCACAAACTTTATTATGGTGGACACGCCGTCCGCCTACAATGTCATATTGGGTTGACCAGCCCTCAATAAGTTTTGAGAGGTGGTGTCCACCTTTTGCTAGAAAATCAAGTTTCCGGTGGACAATGAGGTGGGCGAAGTTAAGGCGACCAATTGTCCGCTTGACGGTGCTATGTAGAGATGGTCAAATCTGAAGCGAGGGTTGCACGGAAGATCCCGCGCTTGGAAATGAACACCATCATGGAAGAACCCCCCGCCTTGGTCTATAAGGAAAAGAGGAGGTTCAGATCGATCCCAGCACGGGTTAAGGATGTCGGCCAGCTGATGGCGTACTGGCAGCTAATGAAATAGAACTACAACCGGAAGGGGATCCCTAGGTCTTTCTAGGACGGCGACTTGGTGTGAAAAAGGGTGAAGCCGATCGGGACGTCACCAAGCTGGAAGCCCCGTGGGAAGGACCCTACATCGTCATTCAGAAGCTCCGCTCGAGAGCCTAATTACAGGATGAGGATGGGAGAAGGCTCGAATGGCCTTGGAACACGAACCATCTCCAGCCTTATATAACCGGGCGAGAGGTGCATGGTTAAATCTAGATAAAATTGTATCAAATTATGTCCTGTAAATGTAGGTGAATAATGAATAAAATTCACAAGTGTCCAAGACTTTTATGTCGATTGGTCAAGTTAAAAGTTGAGCGGCAACTATAAATACTAGTTTTCGTCAACAGTCGAGCGACGACTATAAACCCTAGTCTTCGTCAACAGTCGAGTGACGACTATAAACCCTTGTCTTTGTCAATAGTCGAGCGGCGACTATAAACCCTTGTCTTTGTCAATAATCGAGCGGCGACTATAAGCCCTAGTCTTTATCAACAGTCGAGCGACGACTATAAACCCTAGTCTTCATCAACTGTCGAGCGACGACTATAAACCCTAGTCCTCATCAATAATCGAGCGACTACTATAAACCCTTGTCCTCGTCAATAGTTGAGCGGTGACTATAAACCCTTATTTAGGTCAGCAGTCGAGCGTCGACTATAAACCCTTGTCTATGTTAATAGTCGAGCAGCGACTATAAACCCAAGTCTACATCAACAGTCGAGCGGCGACTATAAACCCGAGTCTATGTCAACAGTCGAGCCACGGCTATAAACCTGAGTCGGCAACAAATAAAACCGATTGGCACCTATATAAACTGAGAATATAGCTGATAGGAAGTCAAGCTACCGCTAGAAGCAGCAGTCTTTCGCTAAAATATGGTCGTTCGGCCACGCTGAGGTGATCACTCGAACAACTCAGCGGCCCATTACATTGACGATCGAGATGGAGAAAAATTATACTTAGAAAATTTTCTCAAACACTAAGTCGTACACAACCCACTTGAGCTAAATGACGGTGCATTCATTAACATTTGCAAAATCTAACAAAAGAAAGATGCATCAAACGGGCGATCATTCATTAATATTTAGAAAATTTTTATACATAACATCTAGAGGGAGTACAAAAGAAGAGCTTTGGAGCAAAGAGGGGGATCACTCAAGATAATCCAGCATATCATCTGGCAGCGACTCGGTCATCTTCTCCCGATTGATGATCTTATTGGTCACTATAGAAGGGAGATGATCGTCGTCCTTCAGTTGGTCGAGGGTCCCATAAATGTCGAAGTTGAATAGGTGGAGCGCGCGATCCATGAACAAGTCGTTGAAGGACTCCGAGCGGAGATAATCCTGCTTCAAGACTTCAACCCGGCCGAGCTCTGCATCTTGATAATTTTGGAAGGCCGATCAGGATGCCTCTAATTTGGCCTTCAACGAGGCCAAGTCAGCATCCTTGGCGGTGAGCTGGACATTTGCCGCAGCTTACTCTGCCAATCGACTCTCTCGCTTGGCACTCAGAGCTGCCTCAACCTTTTTCAAGTTCTGAGCCAAGACCGAGCCTCTTTATTCTTAATATCCAAGTCCTCAATGGGTCAGAGCTTCCTGGCATTGACTGAATTAGTCTTCGACTCAAAGGAGCTGGCATGTTCGGCATTCCTGCTCCTTTCCTCCTGTAGCAGCTCAGAGCTCTTCTGCAGATTGGCCTTTAGTTGAGCCGCATCGGTGGTCAGCTGTTTAAGTTAAGCATGGGAGGCCTTGGAGACGCCACTCAGGGCGTGAAGTTGCTGGACTTTGTGCTCCAAAAATGCTAGCCTTTGGCACATGGCCAGACTCTCGAACCAGTACTATGGTGGGAATAAGATTGTAACTACAGAGCGGAGTATAAGCAAGTAAATCTAGAAGCAATATACATACCCTAGTGACCATCCGGGAGTGGCTGTCTGCGAGCTCCCCCGGGGAAATGACCACCGCACGGGCCCTAACATCGATTTACACCTGTACTAGCGGCCCCTAGATCCGAATTTGGTGCTCGGGGGAAAGGGCATCGACATCGTTCGGTTGACAACATTCAACAGTGGGCAAGTGGATGATGGCTGTTATATGCCTCTAGCAGCTCAGACCAGAGGGCTCAGAAGTCACTTTTCCCGTGGAGTTGGGCATCGGGGACGGTCGGATGGTGGATACTTGTGCAACTAGCAAGGTGTACGATGGCATGAATGCAATGGGCTACTCACAGATAGTCCCTGAAGCAGCCCGGATAGAGAAGGCGTCCTGTCAGATGACACGGATGTAGGCATTGGGATGCTCGTCGGCTCGAGAAAGGCGGGTGATGAAGTTTCACCCCTCTCAGAGGAGAGGCGCAAACCAGTATGTGCGAGGGTCTGTAAGGCGAAAGTGGCCGATCAGGAAGAAGCTTCCTCGCGATGTCTCTTGCATCGTATTAGAAGCTCGTCTGATGTGACTGATTTTGAGGGCATCGTGATCGGCAACATGGAAGGTCATTCAGGAGGCATGTCTGTTGTAGCAGTCACGACATTGCTAGTTGTCATCTGACTCGCTCCACCCTCACTGGTCGGCGTGTGTGTCCCTCCAGCCTCGTCGAGCTGATCATCGAAGTGAGTGATCGACTGTAGACCACGACTCTCCAGCTCATCCATGCCCGCAGCATTGATATCGACGTCTGTAAGCCTGCTCTTGCCTCTCAGGCGCGCCCTCAGCATGATTTGGGCTACAAGAAAGGAAAAAATTAGTTAGATTCAAAGATGAGAAGAAGAAAGAGCATACCTAGGCTGGAAGGAAGTCGCGTTCGGATCAGGCTCAGTTCGAATACGTATAAGACGCTCTCCAACAGCAGCCGGTGGATGTGATATTTTTGACCGGCTAAACTAGCGGTTGCCTAGAGATAGTCCGATCCACTTCGGTATCTACTTAGCGACGGAGGCTCCAACACTTCCATCTACCAGGTCGAGAAGTCTGGCCGAATAGGAAAGCGAATGAAAAATAGTGCTCCCTCCGGTACTTATTGGAGGAAGGCATCTTATCAAAAAAGAGAGAGTCTACTCGGGTTTGAAACAAAAAGGTCCCCGGCTCGAACAATTTGGGATAATAAAAATAATGAAATACCCGAGGCATTAGGGGAATGCCTTGCAGACGGAATAGCACGACCACCCCACACAATAACCTAAAGGAGTTCGGGAATAATATATGTAGGGAGATGTGAAAATATTTACAGACGGTAGAAAAGAAGGGATGAACAGGAAATCAAAGGCCGACACAAAACTGGTCCTTCAAGAAGGATAGGAAGCCGACTAGAAGCTTATGGGGCCGATTGTAGGCAAAGGGAATTTCAATTTGATAGTTAGATGGGAAATGGTAGTGAATTTCATCTGATTCATCTCATCCCCATTAAATTTGAATTCAGTGGAAGTGTACTAGAACCTGGGAACGGGCACAGGGAGTTGTTGAGAACTGGCCATTGAAAACAAGGAAGCGAGAAGAAGCAAAACACGAATTCAACGAAAGGAAGAAAGAAGAACTTTACTGAGAAAGGTCGCCAGAGAAGATGAGGAGGAGAAGCGTCACAGAGAGTACTTGAAGACAAAAGCACAAGGCAATGTGAAGAAGACGACAAGCAAATGAAGGTTTATAAACCTCGCGACCGATCATTCAGAGCTTTCCGATCAAGGGTTGCACAAAACCAAGATGAAATCTAGCCGTGGAATTTGAAAAGGCGCCTGTCCCATCATCAGTGGATATCCGCCTATCATGTCAAATGTGCGGCAGTAAAAAGTGGGGCACATGGCGGTCGGCTACCGGATGACATTAATGGGGCTTAATTAAAAGGCATGGGCGGCGTGCTCAGCCATAATTATCAAAGATTTGTACGATCTTCTAGAAATTGAGATGATGCCAGCCACTATCATTGGACGTTCATTCGAGAAAGCGTAGAAAAATTCACTAAGTATTGTCGTCAACCATCCCGATCGACACATATATCTAACCATCCCGATCAACACAGATACCTGACTATAATATAACTGAGCAGTCGATCCGTCACCATCCTTTTGAGGTATCATCCGAGTGACCGCTACACACCCAGGTTAGTAAAATGAAGCTGAACGGGTTACTTGTCATCCAATTGGGATCCACCCAGGTCAGCAAAATGATGTCAAGCTGTGGATCCACCACTAGCCTTTTTGCAATATCATTCGATCAGGAGCTCAAGAATAAAGAAGGTCCGATCGAACGTGAAGGTCACTAGGGACACTACTTGTCCAGTTAGTCGAACTTGCAGTCTCCTTCGACTAGACTTGAGGGGAAGGCTTGTGATGCGGTGATAATGAGGGGCCCACTAAGTGCGAGTCAAAGGACGAAGATCGCAACCGACGTGGAGGTCAAACTCAAGGAGGTCAACGCAAGAAAACCAATGGGTTCGCTAAAGGGAGTCGAGCGGAGCCCTCCTGAGGTGGTCGATCGGGTATGAACCGGCCGATCGGAAAAGGTTGTTGTAAACATAATGCCTGTATGGCCAAGATCATCATGTACTCATCACAGAGCAGAGTTACGTTGGGATGACAGGAGCATTAGGTCGGTTGGGCGAAAACAAGCTACCGAGTCGGAGGAGTTTCCAGCCGAGTGGTTATCCCACTCAGCCGAGCGGAGGGATCATTGATATATCTCTTAATATTCTTCTGGGAGATAGTGTCGCTGTCACAAGGCATGGTCAATAGGTGAATCGTACGGCGAAAATTTCTACTGTCTTGTCAGGGATATGCATATTCTGTTAAGGTATGATGTCAGAGGCACTTTCCTAATAAGTCATTTCATAGGACAAATTGGAGAATGTGTCCATGCCTTGAGGAGTGTGCGCGTCGCCCACTAAGGCGCTATATAAAAGGGGGTCTATGCATCGGTGGAGATACGCGTTATTCACTATTCACGCCTGTGTTTGTTGTTGCTCCATTTTCTTCCCTCTTTCCGATGACTGACTTGAGTGTCGGAGAACCAACACCGAGAACCTCTTCCCTGACTCGGCACTGACATTTTTTGTGTTGTAGAGCAGACCATAATGTACATTCAGTTAACACAACAGTCATATTCCCAGTTTGTCATCTTTCCGATTTTCGGACAGGATCACCTCTCATAAACTGACTTGTAATCATTGTTCATTTAGATTTGAGAAAGAAAAAAAAAATTAAGTTTGTGGGAATCACCCTACAGAATGCCTGACATATATCATAGTTTACTTATTCACAAGAAGTTTGAACTTCACAAACAGCAATTCTTTTTCTTGACGATTCATAAACAAGGTCGAATGATCATTTCGCAGTTCATCATCTTCTTGTTTCTGTAATTATGCCGGAGCCGAGAATTTATCAGTTTTCAGTTCATAAATCATTGCTAAAAGAAGCAGTACCAAGAGACAAGAAGCCTTTCGACATGGATTCAAATTCCCTGTAGCCGTCACTACAAATTTAAGAGATGGAAAGGATACATCAGCATCCTGATCACATCAATATCCATCTTGCGTATATAATTGCTCCTACAAGAGGAGCATGTGGGCGACCATGGCCGATCAGAGAGCATGCATGATGCAAGGGAGAGTTGTTTCCCTGCCACAAGAAGGGGTTGAAATCGGCACAATGGAAGGTCAACTTCCAGAATAAATTCGGTTGCACTTTGCATCAGCAGCACACATGCTTCAGAATCCACTCGCTGCACGAACTATGTTTACAGGTCGATCAGGATCCGCTGTCTCTCGAAAGCGATCCAACAACAACCATCTCAATTCCAAGACATGCGATAAAGTTGAAACGAACCATATCGAGAAAACGAACATGAGGATCGACTATATATGTTCATGGGTCAGTGAGGATTTGCAGTACCTTGAAAGAGATTTATCATAAGCTCCAGAAGGATGTCTCTTCCAAGAGAATATCACCCTGGTCCCTGATACTAACAGATGGAAATGGTCCAAGAACAGCCCTATATGCCCAATTGCCACCACCAGACCAGATAGGCCATCTGAACATTTCTAAATGACAGAATAAAAAAGGCTTCTAATGGTTCAAGATTAGTTGAAGCTGACAATTAAACAAAAGAACAGGTAGCTGTTCATCTGTCACTATCGTTTTGTGCCTATATGTAATCCTTAGACATTTACTATCATTATTGACCATTGTTTGGTGGTTATCAATGTTTCTTCGAAAGCAAATGGCAATGAGACATTCATTAAATTGACAATGAAATGGCGAGGGTTATGATT
This sequence comes from Zingiber officinale, assembly GCF_018446385.1. Classification (NCBI taxonomy): domain Eukaryota; kingdom Viridiplantae; phylum Streptophyta; class Magnoliopsida; order Zingiberales; family Zingiberaceae; genus Zingiber; species Zingiber officinale. The sequence continues at coordinate 961,983 of NC_055986.1, read as the reverse complement.
ATAACTGGGCACCTCTCTCCTTTCCTTCAAAGATTTAACTGTAGAAACTGTCACAGAGCTAGCTGCTGACCAAATCCACAAGCATTTTAATTTCCTATAAACAAACTTCGCCATGGGCATCAATGGCGGAAGAAGAAAAGATAGAAGAATTGGCCAGGGTTGGGTTAGGTGTGAGAGAGTTCAAATGTCAAAACATCCCCTTGCGCCTTGTCCTCTTCCCGCACGTCTCGTTCTCAGCATTTTTGTCTTTGAGGCCGTCAATTCCAACGGCAACTCTTTCAGCCCTCTCTTTACTTTCCGTCGATCACTTTATATTAATTCCTTCGTTCGCTATATGTAGCTTCCTCGAGGGCCTTTCTTTGACATGGAGAACTCAACCCACTCGTCGGTCGATGCCTCGTCCTGTTCCTACGAAGAAGAGAGTGGTTGGACCACCTACTTCGAGGACTTCATGGCGTCAGAGGAGAGGAGGAGAGCGGCAGGCGATTCCTCCTCCAGCGTCGTCGTCGCAGGCAATTCCATGATCTCGGATGCAGCTTCCTGTGCTCCGAGGATCAAGACGACCAAGGGGCAGCCGCCGACGGCGGGCCTGGAGGTGTCTGAAAAGTACAGGAAGTTGAGCTTGAAGAGGAGGAAGGGAAGGAGGCTGCTGGAGGACGACGCCTTGGAGGACACAGCAAGCTCCCCTGTTAACAGCCCCAAGGTGCTGAATTGTTTCCATCATCTTTTCTTAGCTCAGGGAGAAAAACTCATCTAATTTATGTGTTGCTCGAAAAGATCACTCCTTTGAGTGCAATCCCAAGCAAGAAGGATCAAAACCAGGACACTGCTCTGGTAAACTAATTAATCAATCGATCAACGATTTGTTTTCCTCTGAAGTTCTTCTGTCCAGATTTTAATTTGGAGTCTACTGGTCCTTGTTGCAGGAGGATGGTTTTGTAGAGAGGGCGAGTGAATGCACGGAGCTGAAGAAGAGAGGGCTCTGTTTGGTCCCTTTGTCCATGATCGACTTCATAGTTTGAAAGTTTTATGAAATTAAATTGCATAGAAAGGGTGAAATGGAGTTTATAAATGATGAAAGAACAGAGAAACAAAATTGGATGTATCTAATGTTTATTTACAATTGATGAATGATAAAGTATTATATTACAGTATATTTTAATTAGGAATAATTGTATATATTTTCAAAACTAGTTTTATTAAAATAATTAATACCCAAACAACTTTTTTTTCGGCTTGAATTAGAGGATGTAAGTCTGTTTCTTTGTTTAGGTGATAGATAAATAAATAATAGTACCTTTAGCATTCGAGCAGTTGAAATAAAAGAAAAAGTTGAAAGGGAAGTGTAATCTCTGTCGTCGACATTATCATCATACAGTGGTTGGACTAGTGATCGAATTGAATGTGGACTTGACTCGACTTAATCCATTTATTAGATCAACTGATTAGACTACAAGTTTATTAATTCTATTTATGAACTATAAATTTAATGGAATCGACTTAAACCTAACACAAATTTGGAAAAATGACCTTTTATTTAGCTTTATTTGATACTACTCTCCTGTCATTATATTATTTGGACGTTTTCTTCTCACGATCTTTTCGTAGCTTTTGGGATGGTTTCCGAAAGAAAGTGTTTTTTTTAATTGTCGTCTAATTGCTACCCTTTTTGAGATAAATAATTTTAGCATTGTAATTGCCCTAAACATGGCTTGTGAGAGACTGTTGAAGAAGACACGGACGCAAGGGGAAGGGATGTTGAAGAAGAAGACGTTGACGCGAGTAAAAGGGAGACTCGAAAATTAAGAAAATTAATTATAGGAAAGGACATCATACTTAAAACGTTATCTAGATAATAATTTGATAAAAAAATTATTTAAATAATAACTTAATAAATATATTAATAATTTAATTTTTCATAGAGATATAAGAAATTGAAAGTTGTTGAGTCGTCACATGTTCGTAAATAAAATGAAAATCAATCTTCATATGTTTTGTACTCGCATGAAAAATTAGGTTTGCCGAGATAAGTCACTCTAATATTATCACACTAGATTTTGGATGTCAAGATTGAGTAAAAATGTAATTCCGAAAGAAGAGATTGTAGCTAAATAATTTGGACGTCGTGTTAACCATAAATTTATATTCAACTTCAATACTTAGTAAGACATGGTAGATTGCTTCTTTAAAAGCTAAAAAATAAGATTTCCCCGAAAAAATATAGCATATCTACTGGTAGAATGTCTATCGTAGGGAGATCATGCTTAATCTGTATCATTGTAAGAATTTATGGGTGCAATATCTCCTAGGTCAAAGTTGACCAATTTAACTAAGCTTGAGTCTTGATATTTGAGTTTTGATGTTTGACAATATATGGAGATTGTAGGTGTAATTATCTGTTTGGGGAGATTGTTAGTGCAATTCCGCTCTAGTAAAGGTTCGACTAGTTTGATATGAAGAAGAGTCAAGTAGGTTAATGTTGACCAGATATTTAATTGAGAAAATCTAACAGGAGGTTAGGCAAGGGCAAGACCAACATGATGGTTGGCACAAGAAGAAAAGTCAAGTAGGTCAAGATTGACCAGATACTTGACTAGAGAATCCTGGTGAGCAAAACCAGATGAAAGCCCTAGTGAGTGAAATTAGGCAGATAGAAAATCCTGGTAAGTAAAGCCAAGAGAAAGTCCTAATAAGTGAAGTTAGGCAGATGAAAAATTCTAGTGATCAGTGAAGCTAGGTCAAAAGTCCTAATGAGTGAAGCTAGGTAGATTAAAAGTTCTGGTGAGTGGAGCCAAGTGAAAAGCCCTAATGAGTGAAACTAGGCAGTGATGAAGTTTTGGTGAGTGAAGCCAGTAGTTGAAAATCTAGGTGGGTCAAAGGTTGACTGAACACCTAGTGATTGGAAGTCCAAGTGGGTCAAAGGTTTGATCGGACACTTGGCACGAGGAGAAAAGTCCAAGTTGATTAAAGGTTTAATCGGACACTTGATACGAGGAGAAAAGTCCAAGTCGGTCAAAGGATTGACCGGACACTTGGTGAAGAAGTCCTAGCAGGTTAAGGATGATCGGATGTTAGGCAAGGGGGAGTTCCAACAGGTCACAGTTAATCGGGTGTTGGGTAAGGGAACCCTAGACTTCATTTTGGAAGCTAAGATTTGGTAATCGATTAGGCTAATTGATTACCATAGCTTAAGCGATTGGGGTAATTACTTAAGCGCATTTTCACGAGTGCACCTCTCTAATCGATTACGCTAGTCGATTAGGCACATCTTAAGAGATTAGGGCAATCAATTAAGAAGTGTTCTGTTTGAAACAGAAGTTGTGGTAAGTGATTAAGTAGGGAAGCTGAATCGCTTACGAGACATTCTCGCTTAAACAGAAGCATGACTAATTGATCAGGCTAATCGATTAGGCAAGCGCAATTACGCATGAAAACTAGCCGTTAAGAACCCGATAAAAGGGTTTAGCATGCACTATTCATCATAATTCTCCTGATTTCTCTCAAGCTCACTGCCAACGATTCTTGAAGGCTCTTGGAGTTAAGTGTTGCTGCATTTCCAAGTATCAAGAGGTATTTCCAAACAAGCAGAGAGCAAGCTAGGGTTTCATTATTGTAAGTCTTGTAAAATTTATTTAGTATTTACTTCTCTTTTCTTCTTATTGTATTGAAAGCTTGTACAAGGCTTCTTCGCCTCCGGTGTATTTCCATGAAAGAATGTTTACATAGCGGAGAGTGTGCTCGAGTGTGGATCCTTGAATTAGTCACATCTTCTTGAGGTGGATATCAAGGAAATCCTTGTCTTAGCATTGGAGGAGCTTAGCTTCAAGTATTTCGCTGCAGATCATCATTATTGAAGCAAAGCGAGCTATTCACCCCTCTCTCTAGCTTCCGAAATATCCCAACACAATCAACTCTTATGAGGACTAACAATATAAAAGAAGATCAAATAGAATAGTATCTTTGATATAATGAATAATTCTTTTAACGTCTTCCATGATGTTCAGTAGGAGAATGCATAAATTAATAAACAAAATTGATAATAAAAATAATATCGGATCATGTAATTATGATATATTGTAAGGCACTAATAATACTTTGGTAGATCTAGGGGACTATTGAAGAGGATAATGAAGGTGAAGTGAAACCACCTTCAATGAATGTTGTGGAGGTAAGACGTACACTATCTATTTTAGTTCATTGTAAAAGTCCAGTTATATATTTTTTTTACGAGAGAAGACAACCTTTAGAATGTGGAAAATACTCTACGTCGAGGAAAAAATAAGCATTACCAAGATCCCATTTAGGAAACTCTTGATGAAGAAGATGGAATAAAGTAGCAATATTTTTATCACTACCTGTTATTAAAATATCATCCACATAAATTTGAAAAAAAAAAATTAAAAATTCCTTATTGCATTTGTAAAATAAAAAAGAGTCAGCTTTTGAGCCAAAGAATCCCTGAGTATGAAGTTAGGTGGATAGTTGATGAAACCATGCATGATGTGGTTACCGAAGATTATATATGGATTTCTGAAGTTCACACACATGTATTGAAAGTTACGGGTGGGTGAATCCAAGTGGTTGCTCTATAAAAATAGTTGCTTCAAGATGTCCATGAAAGAAAGCATTAGAAACATCTAATTTTTGTATCGGCCAATTGGAGCTAACAACTATAGATAGTGACAATTTGATAGTTATAATTTTGATGACTAGACTAAAAGTATCATTGAAGTCAATACCTGATTGTTGATTAAAGTTTTTAGCAATTAGGTGAGCTTTGTAAAGTTCAATGGATCCATTTACACAAAACTTAATTCGATAAACTCATTTAGAGCCCACAATATTTATAGATGGAGTATGATAACTATCATTTTGTTACAATATTTTGATTCATATATGCATACTTTTTTATGTTCTCATGTGTTAATTTCATGTTTATATCATGTTTCATGAGTAATACTCATTTTTAGGCTTTATTACAAATTATCTCATATTTCTGGAATTTGATGATAATATTTGAATGCATTCTTTGTAGGCATCAAAGGATCATGAACTCAAGTCAGATTGATTCAAATTAGGTTTAATTCTAAGATTAATTGAGGAGATCAAGCTATGAAACAATCTAGATTATTCATCTAAGATTCAAAGCGATCTAAGCCATCCATTAAATATTTGGCTGATCCAAGTCAAGGGAGAATATATCTTAACCATTGATTAAGATCTTGAGCCTTGGATTCAAATCTGGAGTGATTATAGCCATTGGATCATATCTAGCTTCATTTCCACCATTTATGCAAATCTGAGATCATCCAATCAGAATTAAAATATAATCTACAGGAACTTCTTTCCCATCGTGATTTTGGGAGACGAAGTAGAGGATGCAACGAAGAAGAGGATCGAGCTTCATCTTCTCCACCAGACGCCAAGCTTCCTCCTCCATCTTCTTCATCATCGTTGACATCCACCCCTTCCTAATGGGATTCCATTGATGCTCCTGTTGGATCTCATCTCCCCTTCTACCATCAGCCACTCTTCAATCTCCTTCACCATCGGATTAAGTCAAGGGGTTCCCCTTCTTCCTTCGACCATCATTCAACCATCTCCTCTCCATCAGATCGACCATCTTCTTCTTCATCAGCTATCGATGTCCTCTATAAAATTGATTGTTGTTGATTTCCTCTGTTTTTCCTTTTCATGAGTCCAATCCGGAACAAGCTTGGGATGCCCTATCATGGGTTGTAAGCACCTTTAGATCCTTAGATTCATTCATTTGAGCTCTAGATCTCCTTTCATGTGATGAATTGATGGTTTAATTCTTTATGCATTTGATCTGGGTAGTTTGATTAGCAACTTTGTAGATTTGCATTTAAGAGTTCTTAATGTTTATGTTAATGCTTGATTTCTATTTTGCATAGCTTAGGGATGTTGATGTCTTGTTCTTTTCCAATGTCATGAGTGATTTATTTTTGTAGTTAGTTTCCTTTATCTTTTATTTGTTGCAAGTAGATTAGATTAAACTAGATTTTGTTGGGAATATAATCAAAGCCTCACATTAAAAATGTCAAGAGTGACCGGATGCTTGTGAAGAGGCACGGAGCAGGTTAAGAGTGACCAGATGCTTGAGGAGAGACCCGGAGCAAGTCAAGAGTGACTGGATGCTTGTGGAGAAACCTGAACTATGAGAGTAATGATGATCCTTCATTTGAGGTGAAAGTTGTTGGAAACACAATCAAAGTCCTATATTAAAAATACATGAAAAAAATCATGGGTTTAAAAGATGAAAGATATCTCCATTAGAATGAGACATTTTGGATAGAGTTCAAAAATAAAATTATGAGAGCTTAGACCCAAAGTGAATAATATCATACTATTATGGAGATATATAAATTCTTTTGGTCATAACAGATTTCATTAAATTCTTAGTTTCCTTAATTGTTTGTTCTCTTAAATTTTCTTGCAATTTTAGATAAGAATAGATTAGGTCTATTTCAATTGTCATTAGTTTAGGAATCTCAACCCAAACCCTACTTTACAAATAAAAATGATCCTAGGATTAGAATTCACTGTCTACATTCCCTATGAGAGACGATCTAAATCATTCTCTATGCTATATTAATATAGAGAGAGATTTAGTACTTTATTATTTGATACTCATTATTTCACGATAAAATTGAGTTTTACCAAAGTATGATGAACTAAGCTCCAGGTTACATTGCAGAGAAGAGCATTAAACTTTGTAATCATCGCAACACGCCAATTTAGATCATTGACTGCCTATGTAAAGCTAGAAGATTCAGCAAAATTTGAAGAAGCATTAAGAACATGTGGAAGAGAATAATGAATGGAAACTGGTGGGCATCATGCATAAATATCTCTTAGAGGGAGCATTCGACGACGAGTATCATCATCAAAGCTACTCGAAGAAGAGTGATCAAGCTGATAGAGGTGCCTTGATTATCTGATGGAGGGCCCAAGATAACAACTACAAATAGAAAAAGTGACTCATCAAAGTAACATATCGATAGCTGTCAAATTGAAATATGGAGGCAATGGTACCCATGATGTAAATTTTTATAACAAAAGAAAACACATTATTAAGAGCTAGGGTTTAACTTGTTCTTAGAGTAAGGTTATAACCAAAGATAATATGCGCAATCGAAGATACAAAAGAATGAGTAATCTGGAGGGTGATTATGAAGTCTTTCTAATAAGCATTTGTTTTGAAGTAGTGGAGCGAGTAAACGATTGATAAGGTAGATTGCGATTTGGATGACATCATCCCAAAATGTAAGTGGAACTGAGGCATGATTAAGAAGAACTAAGGCAATTTCAATTACATGACGATATTTCCTCTCGGCAAATCTATTTTGTTCATGAGTATGAGAACAGGAGACTTAATAAAGTATGCAAGAGGAGATAAGATGACAATGAAATCCTTGATACTCTCGACTCTAATTAGAATGAAGGGAGAGTATTTTTATAATCAAAGTAGCAATCAACATGTTTTTGATAACGATAAAAATATCGAAGTGATCAGACTTTTTTTCATAAGAAAAATCTAAGTGCTTGCTAAATTTATCACTAAAATTAATATAATGAAGAAAATTCTGATTAGATAGAATAGGAGTAGGATCTCATACATCAGAGTGAATAATTTCTATAGAAAAACTATAGGTGTGAGTAGAGGACACAAAAGGTAGTTTATGAGATTTACTTTCATACAAGTTTTATATAAATGAAATAATGAGGCTAAAGAAGTTGGTAAACTTAAGCGATTAATAATATTCTAAACAAGACAAAGAGATCGAGGACCAAGATATGATTGCTAAGAGAATTTATCCGTGTGTTCTCCAACAAATGCTTTGAGAGAGGTAGATTGAAGATGATAAAGACTATTTTTAGTATCCCCTTGGAGTAGAATAGTTCCTATTGTATGATCCTTCACAAGACAATAATGAAGATAAAATTTAAAGAACACATTATTATCAAAAGTAAATTAACATATGAAGAGTAAATTCTTATTGATAGAAAAAAACATGAAGAGTGTTGCGCATGCGAAAAGTATGACCATATAAATGAAAGTATATGTTTCCAAAGTGAGCAATTTGCAAACTTAATCCATTGCTTATTTGTACCATGTCGAGACCATGATAAGGCGAACCTTATATGAGAATATCATACTCCGGTATAATATGATGAGTCACTCCAGAATGTGCATGTTATCATATGGTTATAGGATCCGATGACGTTATATTAGAAGAGATGGACAGTGAGAATATTCTAGAGTGAGATATGATTGAGTACGTAATTATCAAGATGAGGGAGGAGATTGATTTAATGATACAGGTACTCCTAGAAAAATTGAATCAAATCTTCTATAATATAATAACTATAGTTGAGGCAACCTCAACCTTGACCTTGGCATCTGATACTTCCATTCTGATTTTGATGATCATGCACGTAGGAGGTTGATTATGTCAATCAGGTTATGGAGCTTTGCTAGTCACATGTGTCGATAAAGATAGAGAATATGATATTCTTTGGGATTATATTTGTACAAGCCTTTCATGAAAGGATAACATATCATGAAGAGTTTCGAGCGACACTTGATCCATGCAAGTCATCACACTAGGAACAAAGCTATCATACTGAGGACCTAAACCTACAAGAACATGCATTAATAGTTCCGGATCAAAGACCGGATGTCCAATTTGACGATTGTCTTGACTGATTGCATATAGTCATTGATAGAGACATCTTCTCATTACATAGACTATTGTTGTAGACGAAGTTGGAGAACTCGTGCTTAAGAGTGGGATGCAAAAGAGTGATCAAGAGCTTTCCAAACTTGATGAGAGGTGTTGACCTCAACGAGCATAAGAAATATAGACTCAGTAATTAATGAGATTAACCAAGTCAAGATTAATTGATCTTTCTTAAACCAAGTAACATAAAATGAATTATCTTTTTGAGATGGAGATGAAGTACCATCAGCATGACCAAGTAAGTTATGAACACAAAGCAATGATTGAAATTGTAATTTCCAAAGTAATAGTTAACATGATTAAGTTTAATAGAAAAAGAATGAATAAGGAAAGAGATATTTTGTGATGATAGATTGTTCTCTCTAGAATTTAAAGGAGACATCATTTTTTTTCTCTCTCTATTTTCCCCCTATTTTTAATGTTTTTTTAATAGAAATAAAAATACACAGAGGAAGTGAAATAAGAAATGAAGGAATAACTGTTGTGCAAAGAGGGGGCAATACCTCTCAACCTTTCTGAACCGCGGAAGAAGAGGAAGAGAGAAAAGAGATCGCGCGGAACAACAAGACAAAGACGCACAAAAGAGAGCAAACACCAGGAAGGAGAAGAAGAAGAGAAAGAAAAGAGTTACCGTGGTTCGGCGACTTGCCTACTCCACAAAACGGCCGAAACTTTATTAGAATTCTCTTCTACACAAGAGAATCACATCTAATGATTCTTGTGTTTTCTGATCTACAATGAGTTTACAATGATCCCTATAAATACTGCTAAACCCCCAGACCCGGTAAAAACGTAACAGAATTTGTTATGAAAAAATATAACAAAATTCTGTTATATAAAATCTTAACAGAATTTTATTACGAAAAATCTTAACAGATTTTTCTTCCATGACATCCCTTCATCCAAATATGAGCCACTCGTCAACAATCTCCACCTTGGCGAATATTCACCCCTTCGAAGAATACGAATATCTGGACAAAACTCCATCTGGATCTCTGGGTCTGGGCTTCCTTCCTCTAGCATCTAGAGATATGGATCAAGTTCAAGCAATGCTTAAACTTCTCTGTGGTCACTGGCTTTGTCAGCATATCTGCAGCATTGTCTGCAGTGTGAACCTTCTCAAGTTGAATTTCCCCGGAAGCAATCAACTCTCTGATCTTGTGAAACCTCACATCAATGTGTTTGGTTCTCGCATGATGCACCTGATTCTTCGCCAAATAGATAGCACTCTGACTATCGCATAACAACTTGACTCCACCTTGCTGAACACCCAGTTCTCTTACCAACCCTGTAAGCCATAAAGCTTACTTCGCTGCTTCAGCTGCTGCCATGTACTCGGATTCCGTAGTAGACAATGCAACAATAGATTGTATCATAGATTTCCAACAAATAGGTCCTCCTGCCACAGTGAATACGTATCTTGTAGTAGACCTCCTGTTATCTAAATCTCCTGCATAGTCTGCATCTACGTACCCAGCAACTAAAGGATCTTCCGGTTGTCTACTGAACATGATGTCATAATTAGTTGTATTTCTCAAGTATCTGAAAATCCATTTCACTGCATCCCAATGTGGTCGACCAGGATTTGAGAGAAACTTGCTTACCATACTAACTGCTTGCGCCAAATCTGGTCTCGTGCAAACTATGGCATACATCAGATAACCAACTGCACTGGCATAAGGAACCTTTGACATCTCTTGGATCTCGTCATCCGTCTTTGGACACTGTGTACTGGATAACTTGAAGTGATGCGCCAGGGGTGTGCTCTCCGACTTTGCATTCTTCATGTTGAACCTATCCAACACCTTCTCCACATAGCTACGTTGAGACAACCATAATCTCCCTCCAGCTCTCCATCCCAAGAATCTTCTTGGCCTCTCCCAAATCTTTCATGTCAAATTCCTTGCTCAGTAGCCTCTTCAATTTGTCAACCTCTCTCATCTTCTTCGCAACAATGAGCATGTCATCTACGTATAGTAGTAAGAAAATCAGTGATTCATCTTCAGGCCCTTCACATATATGCAGCAATCATACTTCTGTTTTGAATCATGTATGAATCAAAACGTTTGTACCATTGCCTAGGAGATTGTTTCAGTCCATAGAGCGATTTCTTCAACTTACAAACCAACTGCTCTTGTCCGGACTGACTAAATCCCTCAGGTTGTGACATAAAAATCTGCTCCTCCAAATTTCCATGAAGAAATGCCGTCTTCACATCCATTTGCTCCAAATACAAATCGTGATGTGCCACCAAAGCTAATACCGCTCTAATTGACGTATGTCTTACCACTGGAGAGAAAATTTCTTCATAGTCAATCCCCTTTCTTTGTGAATATCCCTTTGCTACCAACCGAGCCTTAAACTTCACTTCTTCTCCCTCTGACATTGCTTCTTTCTTCTTGAATATCCACTTGCACCCTATAGCTTTCTCTCCTTCAGGAAGTTCCACTAGATCCCACGTTTGGTTTTTATGCAACGACTCCATCTCCTCTGCCATAGCACCCGTCCACCTGTCCTTCTCAGAGCTATGTATTGCCTCCTGAAAAGATGTAGGGTCTCCGCTACTAGTGGTAAGTGCATAAGATACCAAGTCTTCGAATCCGTATCTAGTGGGTGGTTTTACGACTCGTCTCGTTCTACCACTAGCTATAGTGCGATGCTCCATGTGCTCTGAGCTAGAATCATCGAAGTCATGAGTCTCTAGCTCCACTTGCACAATATCTTTCTCTTTGTTGCTTTGTGGTGTTTCCTTTCCTTCTTCCTGAGTACGTTGTAACATAGCTTTCTCGTCAAACACCACATCTCTGCTGATCACCACCTTGTTTGCCTTAGGATCCCAAAGCTTGAAGCCTTTAACTCCTTTCTGATAGCCCAGAAAAATGCATTGCTTTGACTTTGCATCCAGCTTTAATCTTTCCTCACTAGATATATGCATATAGGCTGGACATCCAAAAACTCGAAGATGAGAGTAATCTACTTGATTCCCTGTCCATACTTCCTCTGATACTTTGCCTTCTAGTGCTGCCCTTGGTGATCTATTAATGAGATAACATGCCATGTTAACTGCTTCCGCCCAGAAATTCTTTGCAAGCCCTGCATTCATCCTGAGACATCTTGCCTTCTCAATGATTGTCCTGTTCAACCTTTCCGCTACCCCATTCTGCTGAGGTGTCCTGCGAACCGAGAAGTGCCTCATTATCCCATGCTGCTCACAGAATTCCTGAAACTTTGAATCTGTGTACTCAGTCCCATTATCTGACCTAAGGCATTTGATCTTCCTTCCGGTCTGGTTCTCTACTTCAGTTTTCCACAATTTAAACTTTGCAAAAGTTTCTGACTTGTGACGCATAAAGTATACCCATACCTTTCGTGAGAAATCATCAGTAAAACTCACAAAATACAAGTGCCCTCCACGTGATGCTACACTGGCCGGTCCCCAGAGATCCGTATGTACGTAGTCCAGAATCCCCTCCGTCTTGTTTGTTGCCGTCTTAAATTGCACTTTGCTCTGTTTCCCAAGAACACAGAATTTGCAGAATTCAAGCTTGCACGTTTTGACACCCTTCAACAAATCTCTCTTGTGAAGTTCTAGCATCCCACGTTCACCCATATGCCCTAGCCGCATATGCCACAAGACAGTACTATCTGATTCAGACTCCACCGAGGCGACTCCACCTACAACTGTAGTCCCTATCAACTTGTAGATGTTTCCTGCTACCTTTTGTCCTTTCATTACCGTCAGAGCTCCCTTGCTGACTTTCATCACCCCGCTCACTGATTTGTAATTACAACCAATACCATCCAGTGTGCCTAGTGAGATCAAGTTCTTCCTTAGCTCTGGTATATATCTGACATCACATAAAGTTCTGATCACACCATCAAACATCTTGATTCTGACATTCCCTATGCCGATAACCTTGCATGATGCATCGTTTCCCATCAACACTGAACCAAAATCCACTGCCCTATAGGTGTCAAACCAATCCTTGTTTGGAGTCATGTGATATGAACATGCAGAGTCTAAAATCCATGCATCCGTCAGCTGCTCCGAACTTGACATAACTGATAGCATATCTCCATCACCGCTTTCTGAATTTTCTTCTTCAACTATGTTTGCAGACTTTGCCGAACTACTTTTGTTCTCTGCAACATATTTCTTTATCTCTGGACAATTTCTCTTGATATGACCTTTACCTCCACAATTGTGCACGTGAGCCCCTTCTTCCTTCTCGACTTAGAACGAGTCTTGTTGTTGTTGGCATATCCATGTCGAGATTTGCTCCTACCACGCTCTTGGTTGCTATTTACCACAAGTCCTTCTCCTTGAGAAATTTCATCGCTTGTTTTCTTCCTTTGGTGAAAACCTAGCAACGCACCTGTGATCTCCTCCAATTTGAGAGTTTCCTTACCCCACATCAAAGTAGTAACCAAATTCTCGTACGTAGGAGATGAAGGTAGAGAATTCAACAACATCAGCCTTGTCTTCGTCTTCGATCTTCACATCAACCCGCATCACTTACAATCTGGTTGAATACGTTGATGTGCTTGCTCAGATCGATTTCCTCTGTTATTTCAGCCCGAATAATTTCTTCTTAAGATACAATTTGTTTGTTAATGACTTTGACATGTACAAGTTTTTCATTTTTTGTCAAACTGTCACCGATGACTCCTCGTCCATGACATGGTACATCACATCATCCGTAAGACAAAGGCTAATTGTTGTCATTGTCTTCGCCTGAAGTTCTTCCCAATCTGATTTCTCCATGCTTTCCGGTTTCCTTTCTCCTAGCGCCTTCGCGATGCCTTGTTGCACCAACAAGTCCTTGACCCTTCTCTGCCATAATCCAAAGTTTCCGGTTCTGTCAAACTTCACCATATCAAACTTCAAAGAAGTCATCCCGACATGTTGAAGAAATTCGCCAAAATCTCGCTCTGATACCAATTGTTGTGCAAAGAGGGGCAATACCTCTCAACAACTAATGCGGAAGAAGAGGAAGAGAGAAAAGATCGCGAACAACAAGACAAAGACGCACAAAAAGAGAAAACACGAAGGAAGAAGAAGAGTTACCATGGTTCGGCGACTTGCCTACTCCACAAAACGGCGAAACTTTATTAGAATTCTCTTCTACACAAGAGAATCACATCTAATGTGTTTTCTGATCTAATGAGTTTACAATGATCCTATAAATCTTGCTAACCCCCAGACCCGGTAAAAACGTAACAGAATTTGTTATGAAAAAACATAACAAAATTCTGTTATATAAAATCTTAACAGAATTTTATTACGAAAAATCTTAACAGATTTTTCTTCCATGACATCCCTTCATCCAAATATGAGTCACTCGTCAACAATAACAAATCTAAATTGGAAGATAACTATGACTTGTTGCAACAGATAACTCTTACATAGGTGACTAGGTACTATTGTCGACAGTAAGAAGGTGTCGAACTTGCTATCGTCGGCCAAAGCAAAAAAAAAAAAAAAAAAAGAGTCAAGCAGCTGGTGATGTTGCTTGCTGGGAACAATTCTCGTTTGATGCTGTAGATCAGAGATGTCAGTGTCTCGACAGCGGACTCATTGATTAGTGGCGGCATAATTAATTAGTACATAGTTTTCATGGCTCTAATACCATGATAGAAAAAGGAAAGGTGAAGTAATATAAAACTATACTTTTGGATGATGTTATTGTTGCGTAAGAGACTTATTAATATAAATTATTTAAATAATAATGAAAAAATTAAATATAATATATAATTATAATAATGATAATAGTAGAGATGTATATAATAAATTTAAAAATATTATCTTTTTTTTATAATTCAGATGTCCAATTCTTACGATTCAATTAATTTTAGAGGTAACCGGCTCGAACCCATAAAAATTTCCCACCATCCCGAAGGTAAATCACGGAAGCATTGCAACAAGTCGCCTGTAGTGGACCTTTGCGGTCTTCGCAGTCTAATTAGTACTTCGCTCGCGCGAAGACAAACTTGTGGGCTTTTCCACCCATGGATACTTTGACTCATGGCTGCCCAACCCAAGTTTTTCCACTAAATTCAGCTCCAGCACATGTCTCGGCAAAAGATCTAACTGTGGCACTCCTTTTATCTTTGCTATGGCATAACCACTGCGCCATGTCTGTGTGAGCAAGAAATATTATCTTTGACTATCGATTCATGTCGGTTTTGATTATGATTTCAAATATGATATATCTCAATCGACTGAAATTAATTTGGGATTATTATCCATTATTATCATTAGTTGGAGATGAAGTCGATCATATCCTCTCTATACATGCATTTTGCCAACAAAGTTGAAGAACCTCTCCCCCATCTTCTATATGATCAAGCCCCAAATCATCGAAAAAGTTGATTCAAAGTAAGGATGAGAATGAGTTAGGTTCGGATTGGATTTCATATCCTCTATTCCTATACCTATTAGGAATCAGATATTTATCTCATAATCATATCTATTAAAGGATCAAATATCTTCTATACTAATAATTTTTCTTCTTTCCTTCCAATTATCATCATTTAATAAAAGTAAATTACAATGAATATCATATTATAATTAAAAAAATAAATTAAACATCTATATAATTTATTCCTAATTTAATCATATTCAATAAAAATAAATTAAATACCGACATAAAATAGTTAGTAAATTTGAGGAAAGAAAAATTCAGGTATTTAAATAATCAAATATCATGGAGAAATTGTCATCCCTAATTTAAAGATGTGGGCGTCCACCATCACACAATTGAAGGGGTGTTGTGCGAGCTAGGTAGATGATCTTCAAGGGCTCGGAGAGCAGATAGAAGGCAGCCAAGTTCGTCAGGGGCTCCAGCAAACTTGTGCAGTTCGTTAATTGCAGAATTTGAGTGCCAAAGCCAGTGCTCGGCAGCGGCATTACGTTGAGACAGTTGAGTAGAAAGAGGTCGCAGGTGATAACCACGGTTATGCAATTTTATTTATTTATTTATACTTTTCATTTATATTTTTTAATGTATTATATCCAAGACATAAAGGATTGGGCAAGCTTAATCAAGTTCATATATCAGCCATCCCAGACTATGGGAAGCCATCGTACGCCAACCTCAATCAAACCACATAGCTAATGGACCCGACCCGCTACATACATGCTCGGTCATCTATCTAAGTGAAACGGATCATCTCTAGCTCCAATCCAGAATAGATGATTCAGTCGGTCATCAGTCAAATAAGGCCCAAGGGGAAATTGGACCGTCAATGGCCGCCCAAGGGGAGAGGGCAACCCGACTTCGGGCGTTGTCCACAGCTCAGCTTAACATATTCAGCAATTAACGGGTCTTGATTTGCCGCATCAACCCAAGATCCGAGTAGATCAGCTCATTCATATCCGAAACAGACAGCCCGATCTATGTCCTGAAAGCCCGCTGAATGTGCCTCCTTGTGTCTGTGAAGCCCGATTTTGGAGGGTGAATTCGAATTCCCCTCCGGCGATGTACTCATGATGATAAAAAATAAATATATTGGTCCATAGAGAAAATAAATCATAGAGAATTATTAATTTTTGAAATAATGATTAACACACCTAACACGATGCACTCGTGCTCATGCTGTTGTCTGCTTAATTTCTTGCACGTGGATTGTGTGCTCTTCGAGATCAGGCGTCGGCGACGGGGCTGAAGTTATTGACTCTATTATTCTCCATGGAATTAATTGAAGTAGTCTAGCTAGCTAAACTAGCTACAACGTAACATGCAATGCACATGATAAGTTTACATAATTGAGGAAGAGTCAAATCTCATGTGATAACTAGTTTTAATTATTTAATTTACTTTCTTTTAATGATGTGAACATTGTACTATTGTGAGACCGTCAAAGTGATAAATTTCAATTTTTACCGAATTGGAGAATATTACAGAAAAGTTAAGAGTGAGTTGCAGCCGACACAAAGACTGGCACGGCCAAATAATGGGAAATGTCCTTATTCCACCAGACAAACGAAGTCACGTCAATGTAGGGAACACCACGATTCAGTGAATGCTAATCACAGAAGCAACATTTCACTCGCCCCTATCAGTTATTTGACATGTGATGTATAATACACATTCCTTTTGGGATATATATAATTAAGATGATATATTTAACATTTCACAAGCCAGCCAGATGATATATATAATTAAGATGCGACAAATAATTAATACTTATGGAGTACTGGAGAGTGGAGCAACACAATTAACACAAACTCTGACACATGATGCATGGTTAATTACGTACTTAATTGGAGATTTAATTTTCTGGTCCCTGATCAGTATTTGGATCCGTTTCTGGTCCCTGATCAGTATTTGGATCTTTTTCTGGTTGTTCAATACTTGGAGCCTTTTGATCTGGTTGTTGAGTATTTGGAGCCTTTGGATCAGCAGGTCGTTCAGTATTCGGAGCTTTTTCCGGTCGCTCAAGAATGCCGACATGGTACAGAAGAACCCAGAGATGCGTAATGAACTCCCCTCCGGAAGCAAGATGCTCTTTGTGAGCCTGAACATTGTTCGATGAAGCAAGGTACAGGATGTACTCTGCCCAAAACTCACTCAGCACTTTCCATATCTCCTCCTCTTTCTTAATTTCATCCACCAGCTGCTTCCCCTCCTCTTTCTTAATTTCATCCACCAGCTGCTTCCCCAGCTTTACTCCCATTCTTGCTGCTGTTTTACTATTCGATTCTTCGTCCGCCCCCTTCATCATCTTCTTCCACATCTCATTTTCGTCTACGGCGCCCTTCAACACCGCGTCCGTTTCACTGATCATCTCATCAAAAATGAGCTTCGCTTCGTTGCCGCGATCCGGCAGCAGGTCCGGCGCATACACCACTAGGTGCGCACAATAATTTGATAGCGTGGTGGCGACCTCCTTATAAGTTGATGTTGGCGAAGAAGGTTCATGAGTCTGCGATGATTTTTTTGTTTCACAGTAGCAAGTAGCGATGTGCCACACCAGAATAGTCTGAGTGCTAGTGGGGAGCTCGCAGGCCCAACCTAGCTCTTTTTTCTTGCCATTTCGCTCCAGTGACTTTTCACCGTTGGAGACCTGCACAGTTTGACTCTCGACTTTGCTTAGTCTAAGACAGTCCACGATCGTCGCCTTGACTGCTTCGGGCACTTTGATGGGTGCATGGGTCGGTCTGCATGACCTAGCCTGGATGGGGAAGTGCTGATAATGTCTGAGGAGCGAAAATTGGTCAACCTTCTCACGCACGGGCTGCAAGATCTTTGTCCTGAAGAAAAATTTGAGCGCCGTGTTGACTAAGTACGATTGCTGTAGCCATGGAAACTGCACGTAGATGATCAGCAAGGACACCTTGGTCCAGTCGGAGAGGACGTAGGTGGTTATTTCAGTGATCTCCATGATGAGGATCATGGCTACGAGGACATAGGTGATGTAAAAATCACTGTTCTTTTGGCAGAGAGAAGCAGTGGAGACGATGATCCAGCCGGTGGCGGCCATTAGCAATAGAGACAGGAGGTAGTTGCAGATGGGGAGTCCATAACCGAAGACAATTGGGTACTTGGAGAAGAAGAAGTCTTCTAAGAACCCCAACTCTGTCTTGATCACGCGAAACACCCTGCTCTTGTCATCCTTCGACTTTATCATGAGGTCTTGTAAGATCGATGCCTTAGATTCTTTGATTAATTCTTCATTAGGATTATCAAGAAACCTACATATATACGTGTGTGCGCAAATTAATGGATCAGATAATATTAATCAGGTTGAGAGCAAGCTACAAATTAAATTAATAAAACCATCAAAACCCATGTCAAACCTATATAAATGAAATAGATTAACATTAGCCTTCTATATGACAGTTAGTATTTTTTACTAATAAAACAATCTTTCTCTCTCTCTCTCTCTCTCTTTCTAAAATCTCTTGGGCATCCTCTCTGTTTAGTGCGCTGTCATCAACTGATAAAAACTTTCATAAAGTTTATCCTCATCGATCGAATATGCATCTGATAAAGAGAAGCTTAAAACGATAATGGAACATGCATATATTTATGATAATAATTAGCCTAAATTTATTTTTCTATCCTTATCATCAACTAGTAGCTAGCTAGCTAGTGTCATAGTTCTACTTTAATATAATATTCCAAAGTTGTGTCCTTGTCATAATTTTAATTTACCAGATGTTTAGATGGGTAAAACATGACATATTTAATCAAATAGAACGTAAACTAACAAAAGTAATAACCTACCGTACGTCCAGCTGAGATAAAACATAAGC
The DNA here is from genome assembly GCF_018446385.1 of Zingiber officinale. NCBI lineage: Eukaryota > Viridiplantae > Streptophyta > Magnoliopsida > Zingiberales > Zingiberaceae > Zingiber > Zingiber officinale. Next base: position 942,957 of record NC_055986.1, on the reverse strand, counting down.
CAACATGCGAGAGACAATATTATTATTCATGCAATATATTTAGAGAATGAGTAGTGATATATAAATTAATTAAATTGCAATTATACCTTCTTCTGAGCAGCTTCATCAAGGCGAAGGAGAGGCATATGTCTTTGAATCGGCCATCGAGGTCCATTTGGTGCCTGAGCAGGTCGCCTTGGCAGTCCCACAACTTGTCCAACGTGATCACTTTCTTATCGCTCGGAACCTTATGAGGCACCATCTGCATCTTATTCTCCTCCTTCAGCTCCATCCGAAACAAAATCCTGTCTTCTCCGCTGACGATGTATTTATGCCCTTGCTTGTAAACCGTATCAGCGGCATCACTCGTCATCGGCGGCTGATCGTCCTGATATCGCAGATAGTTGGAGACGGAGTAGATGGAATCCAGCCCGTAGGTGCGCTTGGCGGCCTCGAAGCTGAAGAACCTCTCCGCCGCCTTCAGTATGATCAACCCCCAAATGACCCACAGGTTGATGACGAAGCCCCGTGAGGTGCGGCCGTTAATTTGGGGGATGTCGCTGGTCACGTCCACCAGATTGTAGGTGAGCATGCCGATGAAGAGCAGCTTGACGGAGTTGGAGTCGTTGAGGGTGCATGCTTCGGCGATGCAGAAGAGGGTGCCCTGGGCGATCATCAGGATGGCCCCCCACACCACGTAGATCTTCTCCAAGGGCTTGGAGAGAAGGTAGAAGGTGGCTATGTTCATGAGCGGCCCGAGCATCTGAGCGAGAAGGTATTTGTGCGTTTTCTCGATGGTTGGGTTGGAGTGCCAAAGCCGGTTCTTGGTGGCGGCTATGAAGAAGGTGAGCGAGATCAGTAGCATGACGCCGCAGGTGATGCTTTCGCTCAACAGTCGCTGCGCTTTGAACGCATTTTCTAGAACTGTGACACTCGGCGTTGACGACCACGACCACGACGTCGAGTTCGACGACGAAGATGAGGACGACGACGATGACGAAGATGAGGATGATGACGACGAAGATGATGATGATGATGCCGAGGAGGAGGAGGAGGAGGAGGAGGACGAAGAGGACGACGATGATGCGGCAGAGGAGGAGGAGGACGACGACCCAGAGGACCGCGGGGATGGGAAACTTACGCCGAAGCCGGGAGTCGCCATGATCGGAGTTAACTGATCTTGCTCACATGTAGAAACTATATAATGGATCAGATGTGCATGGTACAGAGGGATGAAAGAGACAGGCGACAGCAGTGGCCCGACGCCCAAATAATGGAGCTGTTCATTATTCCAACAGATTATTATGCCACAAAATGATATTGCTGAAATTGATCCTGACCATTAATTTTTTAAAAGATATGTCTATTTTATCTGGATCCTCTTTTCTGTTTAGTCTCATTTCTTTCAAAAATAATTTTGACATTGCTTTCTTCCTCATTTTCTCTCCTATCTTTTATTTTATTTATTTTATTAGTTGCAATAGATGATAGTATTCTGCTTAATAAATAAGAAAATACTAATGATTGAATCTATAAAATTTCTCAATTCTGTCGTAAGCAACTCATACGTAAACCTATTCGATTTAAGTTTGGTCAGTAGACGTTGACGTTGACGTTGGCATTGGCACTTTGGCTGGGCAGGAGTGAGAATATGAGACTGTGAAATGATGAAATTAAATATAATTAATTACCCCTCGTAAACCAGGGAATTGGATTAATCAACCTCGTCGTATGAAATTACCCTCATAAAATTAAAATTGGAATTATACGAGAGGTGGGTTGATGGAATTCATAAGCTTCACACGCTGGCGCACTTCACCGGACGTTGACGTTGAATGAGTCTTAATATCACACTGTGATATTTAACCCAAAAAAGGAAAAAAAAAAAAAGAAACAGAAATAAAATTGCTGAGGCGAGCAGAGGACAAATCAATGACGCCGGCAGTAATTGACCGGAGATGACCATAAATGCTTCCACATGCCATATATTTGATTAAAAAAATAATATATAATATAAAATTCAGCTTTTTACCCGATGATAGAAAAATTATCAAATCATACCAAATTCCATTTTTACCCTATTACTATTCCAATCGAGTGCTATAATTTAAAAAAATATGACCAAAATTATCGCTCTTACTACAGTAGATCAAATTAATTTTTGAAGCTATTTATATTATAATCCGGAAAAATAAATAAATATATGGACTTATAGACCTCGGAATAACATTAAATCAGTTTCTATATATTTTTCTAATTCTCATAATTATATAAATACTTAAAATATCAATTTGACTTACTATATTGAGAGTAATTACTTTTTAACACAAATGTATTCAAAAAGTCTAATTTACATTCAAAAAATTATTGCTCTCACTATATTGAATTAAATTGATATTTGAGGATATGAATATAATCATAAAAACTAAACAAACTTGTTTAAATTAGTTTCACATCATTCCAAGCCCTCTAGGTCTATCAACCGATTTTGATCGAATGAACCTAAAGAGTTTCAGCCAAAATTGATTGATTATAGAAAGTTTGGAATAACATGTAAATCAGGTCCTATAAATTTATCCAGTCATTATGATTATATCAATACCCTCAAATATCAATTTGATCTAATATATTGAGAGTAGTGATTTTTTGAATATGAATTAGATTTTTCAAACACATTCATATTTAAAAAAATCATTGTTCTTAATATAATAAGTCAAATTAATATTTGAAGTATTTATATAATCAAAAGAATTAGATGAATACATAACACATTCATATTTGAAGTATTTGTAGCACTCGAATGAGAACAATAACATATAGGATTATACTCAATTTTATAGCAAATTATATTTCATTATTCTTTTTATAGAAATTTTCGGATACTCAATTTTCTATGATGGATATCTAATTCCAACTCTCGATCAGTGCTATGCTATCTATATAATTAGTCAGGCAATTTTAAAATGGGCGTGGTGGATGATGATTATACTTATTTAACACAATGATCAATTATTCCCCTTTGCATTTGGCTATGTAAAATACTAACCTCATGCTTGGCATGGAAAATATAATATGTTTCAATAAGATAATTATATGTTTAATCATTACATTAAGATTCCTATTATTGTCATTAATTAATTATCCTATTCCCATGAGTCATTCACGACGCAGACGTGTAAGAAAGCAAACTGACGAATAAACTTTTTTGATTCCAGTCAGTGATCAGCTGCTTTCCTTTCCTTTTGGACGTCCACGATAGCCACACACAAGGAAAATATCTACACTAACTGTTCGATTCTCGATGGTCTAATTCACTCACGACTCACTTCACCTAATTAATTAATTACTCTGTGAGCTTGCGTAGTTCATCTATTTCGCTTTCTTGACTCAGTCTAGCTATAGACAGATGCTGTTATATATAATAATATTTCTAAAAGTCTTTTGGCGTTTCCTGGACATGCTTTCTCATTCAGTTCACATACGGTGAATGGTGGTGACGAAGGTGATGTCTTAATTTACTCTAAAAGAAAGAAAGGAAAGTTGGTTTCTGAAGTTGCTTCATCATTGATGGGCAACAGACAACGGATATTAATATATTAAAACCTAGCTAGCTTGACTACTACTATTTGTCTTTGCTTATTATTGTTTTTGAATAACAGTATTAAATTAATTAGTTCATTTATATTATTGTGTGCATGGTTATAATTGTGGTTAGCTAGCTCACATGAGTGAGACTGTGAGAGACGACAAGACTAAGTTTGGCAGAAAATAAAAATGATTGGTATGGACGACATAAGGGATCGTACTGCAATCATAGAAGATGAGTAAAATGGATAGAATTCCGAGTATACAGAGAATTCCAGCTATCTAAATGAGAGAGCAGGAGCACTTAACAATAACAGAGACGGGGCTGCAGACCTTCCTTCGCCACCGACACTAACCCTCTGTTTGAATGAGGTGAGCGGATGTTCATTAACGGAAGGGGAAGAGAGTGAAATGGAGGGAAAGAGAAGGAAAGTAAAGTATTTATATTCTCCTTGTTTGGGAGGGAGGGAAGATTCATTAAAGTAACATATGTTATCATATGTTTGAGAGAAAAATGATAGTAATGAAGGTTAAATATATAAAGTTATAAAATTATCCTCACTTTTATTAAAGACTTACATATTCAAAAACCCAGTACATCTTGCGTACATTTGTTGGTTAAGATTTACGCATTCAAATAATTGTTACTCATTTGTTAAAGTCGGCATCGGTATCGTCGTCGGCGTCGGCGTCGATGTCGACATCGAAGTCAATGTCGATGTCGAAGTAGACGTTGACATCGAAGTCGGTGTCGCTGTCAAAGTCGGCGTCGGTGTCGAAGTCATCGGTTGCGTAAAAGTAGGTGTCTGCGTCAAAGTCGGAGTCGGTGTCGACATCAAAGTCGATGTTGACATCAAAGTCGGTGTCAGCATTAACGAAGTGTGAGCGTTGGGTGGAGCCAGTTGGGCAATGCGAGTGTTTTTCGTCTTGATGCAAAGAATCCCTAAAATAATAATTTTTAGAATTAATATAATGTCACGCCCCCAGAAGAGTCCCTGTCCGAGAAAATTTCGGCAGCATCTCCCCTGTACGGCGGACAATCAAAATTTTCTACAAGCACTAAATACTCAGCCACAGGCGGCTGGAATAATAACAGTAATGAAAATCAATCACCACGCAGTTTATATATATATATTCAGCCTCTGGCTGACACAACCACGCAGTAATAATACTCTGACTCGAAATCAACCCTACTCAACTACACTCGTAAAGCCCAAATCCGATTTTTTTCTTACCTCTTCTGCCGTTCAGGCAGGCATGTAGTAGAGTAAATCCAAATCATACGAAAAGTTCATCCAACGGAAAGATTCCATACAATATCCATATGTAAGTCCAAAACAAAACTAAAATAAAGTCTGATAGCGAAAAGCTAAAATGAAACAACTCAAAACCAAGTAGCGGACGTGCGATGGGGACTAGCGACTGGAACTCTCCTGACAGCATCAACCCGAAAATAACAACAATGGAGGCGGGGTGAGTCCAACACTCGGCAGTTGATATGCAAAGTAAAGAAATAACACCTAACACTAATCATGCGTACGGTCTCGATATAAGAAAGATATAAATATGCATCTGAAGTAAGCAGGAGAATCTTTGTCTATCCAGTCCCGAGTATAAGGTCAAAGCGGTCAGGAGGATAAGGAAATCTATGCATGTCAAACATAGGTATCAAACAATATGCAGATATAAATGCAAAACACAAACACAACAATAAATGCATCATGCATATGATGCCAATGATGCTGGTCACCCCTGACGCCATCGATCATCTCATACAAACGTGAGGCCGAGTGGGTAGGGCGGTGACAACCGTGCACTTGTCGTCACTACTCACGATGAGTGACCGAGTGGGCGGGATCTTGTCGAGTACACCTATCCTCCTACCCCAAATCATAGATGGGGGAGCTTAATGCTCTCAACTCCGGTACTCAAAGACGGGAGGAATCCCTGCCGACACGTTGTGTCACACTACCCATGAGCGGACCAACGGTGCCTAACAGAGTCCCTGCTGCAACACACTCAGCCTGAATCGACCACTAACCCATGAGTGGTGGTGTGTGCAGATCCATGTAACTGGCGATGTGCTCAGCAATAATGGAGCGGACTATCGCACAGCATGCAATCATGCAAATGATGCATGGCAATAACCATATAAACATCCTGACCTAATCCTTATATATAGAAATGTGCACCCTAGGTCAAAGAATCATATCAAATCAAGGTACACAGAAGGTATAAAAACCTAGGTCCTGAACATGGTCAAGCATGACATATCACTACCCCTATAAGCATATATAAACAGGTAAAATATACCTGAGATGCAAAACCAATCAATCAATCAAGCATGTAAGATTTGGGTAGTGATTAACCGAAAACAGATAAGAAACACAATTAATGCAGCATGTTAATTTAATTACTAAGCATATCAAATGACATAAGTCAAAAGTACCCGCCTCCAAATAAGAAATGTCCAATCCAACGTCGAGATACCGTCTCGCGTCAAAGTCCTGTGTTATCAAACAGATAATGTATTTAGCTATATAACTAAATAAAAATCTCCAAACCTATTTAATAACCTTATCCTTCCTTAGAAATGGAATTGATCCCATGTAACAAAACAAGCAATGGATTAAATTCAATACCAATCCAATTCTATACATAAACCTAATTCATCACATCACGTAGCAAAATTACTACATATGATCATGTAATCAAATCACACCTAAATTAATCCATTATCTACAACACGTATCAAATCCCTACACTTACCTCAATTCACAGTCGTGAACACTGATCTACTGCCAAAAGGAGTGGATGTTGGACCAAAGAGCAGCCCACACACCCAAATTCCCAGATCCACCTAAACAGCGCTATCTACTGCCATCATCGGATCGAAATGAAATCAAAAGGTCAACACCACAAACAAACCAGATATCCAAAGCAAATATTAGGGTCGAACAGCTACCTCAACGACCATTGCTAGGGCACGGCGACGGCGCTGGTTTTCCAGTGACCGGCGGCACCTCATGAGCGCAAGGAGAAAGAAAGGAGACTCGTCGGTGGTCGCTCAAGCGTCGCCGGCGCGTTCCTGATCTCAGCGGCGGAGAAGCTCGCGATCCAAGCTAGGGCAAAGGCAATAGGTCGGCTGCCGGCGTGATGCTCGGCTCAGGGAAGATCGCCGGCAATGAAGCGGTCGGCTAGGACACGACGTCGGCAGTGCTCGGCTAGGGCACGGCGTCGGCAGGGATCAAGCGCCGGCGAGGAAGAAACCGCCGGGGCCGGCGGTTAGGGCAAACCGGCGGGCTCGGGTGCGCGTGGGAAGGAATCGCCGCTCGAGAGGTTTCGGCGGGGTAGAGAAAAGAAAATTAAGAAATATAAAAGAATAAGGAAATGTAAATATAAATATTTCCTCGCTTAAACGGGGTAACCTAAACAGGCTTTTCCCGGGCCCCGTTTTTGTCCCCGTTAACTCGTCCGTACGAGCTCCGAAAAATTCCCGAAAAATGTCCAAAAATTCCGGAAAATTCCCTTATTCATATCCGCCTATTTCCGGTATTTTACATTCTCCCCCACTTATAAAAATTTGGTCCCCAAATTTCGTTATCTACCATCAGCAAGTACTAACAACAGATATAGAGTATAAATGCTGAACGGTAAATAAATTTCATACCTCAAGTGAAAAGATGGGGATATCGAGCTCGGATCGTATCCTCAAGCTCCCAAGTAGCCTCCTCGTCTGAATGATGCTGCCATCCGACTTTAACCAGCCGGATAGTCTTGTTCCGCAACTGACGCTCTTTCCGGTCGAGAATCCGTACCGGAACCTCCTCATAAGTAATGTCAGGCTGAACTGGAACTGGAATATCAGCCAGTACATGCGTCGGGTCGGGTACATATCTCCTCAGCATGGATACATGAAATACATCGTGCACGCCTGACAGGGACGGTGGTAGTGCCAGTCGGTAAGCTACTGCTCCGATCCTCTCCAGTATCTCGAAGGGACCAATGTACCGCGGAGCTAGCTTACCTCTGAGGCCAAATCTCTTCACCCCTTTCGTGGGTGAAACTCGCAGAAATACATGGTCGCCCACAGAGAACTCTAGTGGTCTGCGTCTCCGATCAGCATAACTCTTCTGACGATCCTGCGCCTCTGACATCCTCCGTCTGATAGTACGGACCAACTCTGCATCCTGCTGAACTCTATGAGGTCCCAACAACTGAGCCTCTCCAACCTCATCCCAAAGGACGGGTGTCCGACAAGGTCTACCATACAACGCCTCAAACGGTGCCATCTGGATAGCCGAATGAAAGCTGTTGTTGTAAGCAAACTCTACCAACGGCAGATGGTCCTCCCAACTGCCTCCGAAATTCATAACACATGACCTCAGCAGATCCTCTAAAGTCTGAATGGTCCGCTCTGACTATCCATCTGTCTGTAGATGGAAAGCTGTACTGAAACGGAGCTGTGTGCCCAAGGCCTGCTGCAGACTCTGCTAGAAACGAGACGTGAACCGTGGATCTCTATCCGAAATGATACTCAACGGAACACCATGTAGTTTGATAATCTCTCAATCGATCCAGGGAATCGGTCCTCCGAATCGCTAAGAAGTGCTGATTTGGTTAATCGATCAACGATTACCCAAATCGCGTCATGGCCTCGTCGTGTCCTCGGCAACCCTACCACAAGTAATGTGATCCCACTTCCACTCAGGAATAGGAATCCGCTGAAGTAACCTGCAGGTCTCGGTGTTCACCTTCACCTGACAAACAAGACATCTAGCTACGAAATCCGCGATGTCTTTCTTCATACCGCTCCACCAATAGGAACGCCTCAAGTCTCGATACATACGGGTTCCACTGGATGGATCACAAATCGAGAACGGTGTGCCTCAAGTAGCTCCTGTAAGACCGGATGAGACCGAGGTACGCATAATCGCCTCGAAGTATATGATACCCTCCTCGTCTCTGTAAACTCGGTCACGCCTGGAAGCTATCTCGATCGCTAATAAACCGCAAATGCCGATCATCGGCTGTGCCTCTGATCCTCGTCCGATCGACGATGAGCAACCATGGTAACCGTAATACCCCGGTCCCTCGCCTCAAGATCTAACTCAGAAACTCGAATCAAGTCAAGTCCGGTGGGAAGCCAAAGTCCCTCTGGACTTCCCGCTGAGCATCTGCAACCACATTAGCTTTCCCGTGGTAGCTAATGGTACAATCGTAGTCCTTCGGAACTCCATCCATCTCCTCCGTCGGAGATTAAGCTCCTTCGAGTGAAAATATATTTGAGACTCTTATGATCGGTGAGAATCTCAAATGTGATACCGTATAAATGATGACGCCAAAGCTTAAGAGCAAAGATGATGGCGGCTAACTCAAGTCATGAATCGGGTAGTTCTTCTCATGCTCCTTCACCGTCGAGAAGCATAAGAGACTACTCTGCCGCTGCATCAGAACAGCGCCCAAACCCCGTAGAGACGTCGGTGTAAAGTACAAACTCATCCTCTCCGTAGGTAGAACCAAAACTGGAGCCGACACTAATCTCCGGCTCAGAAAGCCGGTCTCGCAATCCTCGGACCATATAAACTTCACGCCTTTCCGGGTAAGACGTGTAGCATAGCAATACGCGAGAAGCCCTCGACAAAGCGTCGGTAATATCCGCCAATCCCGTAAAATATCTCTCGAATTGACTTGGTGCTCCCAACCGGTGATGCCCTCGATCTTCCGAGGATCAACTGAAATACCTGCTAGAAACCACGTGTCCAAGAAAACCAATCGAAGATAGCCGAATGCACACTTGCTGAACTTCGCGTACAGCTGATGCCGTCTAAGAATCTATGCAAAGATGATGTGCATGCTCCTCCTCGAGAGTAGACCAATATGTCATCAATGAAAACGATAACAAACTGATCCAGATACTCCAGAAAAATGCGGTTCATCAAGTCCATAAACACCGGAGCATTGGTAAGCCAAATGGCATTACCAAAACTCATAATGACCGATCCGCACGGAAAGTCGTCTTCGGATATCGTAATCTCGACTCTCGATGATATCCGGATCGCAGATCAATCTTAGAATACACCGAAGTACCTCGAGCTGATCAAACAAATCCTCAATCCGTGGTAATGGATATTTATTTATGACGCTGCCCGTAGTCAATACATAACCTCATGGTGCCGTCTTTCTTCTTGACAAATAACTGGAGAACCCCATGGTGAAACACTAGGGCGAATGAATCCTCTGCCTAAAAGCTCCCGGAGTTGAACCTTCACTCGTTCAACTCTTTTGGTGCCATACGATCACGGAGCTTTCGATGTCGGCCGGTTCCGGAATCACTCAATAGCGAACTCCACCGCCTCGAGGCAAACTGGCGACTCCGAAATACATCCGGGTATTCCTGACAAGAGGAACATCGGAGCTGCGAACTACTCATCGCCCTCGATCGATCAACGATAATGAAAACCATAACGGTAGTGAGACCTGCTGAATCGCGAAATAATCGAGATGTCGTCGTCGATGCCGGTGAAACTCCACGAGGGTTGGTTCGGAGGCGGAAGGTGACCACCCTCGTCAATCAACGGTAGCATGATATATTGACAACCAATCCATGCCAAGAATGATATCAAACTCGACCATCTCCAATACTAGAAGATCTACTGTAAGTATCATGTTGCCAAAGTCTAACGGGCAACCTCTGATCTCCTGGGTGACTTCTAAAGTATCACCGGACGGTAGGGAGACAGTCAATCGCCGCAACCTAACAGTAGATAATCTACCAATCTCCCGCATAAAAGTACGGGATATAAAAGAGTGCGAACTACCAGTATCAATCAAAATATCGCGAAGAATGCATAAATGGAAATCGTATCGCGGAAAAGCGATCCTCCACCCGAGCATCCTCTGGTAATAGCATGAACACGACCAGTCTGGCGGAGGAGGAGGTGGTAACACTGCCACGGAGGCGCTGCTGGACTATGTGCCGGATAAGGCGAGAGGATGGTGATCGATATCGGTGGGACCGAGTCCGACATCGCCCTTGAGTCGGATAATAAGGTCAAGCAAAACTGCGGGGTGCTACACCGAGTACTCTGTCCAAGCATGCCAAATCTTTGCTGCGGAGGAGCTGCCTCTTGTGTTGTGAAGATTGGGCTTTCGCCCTCCACGATATGCCTCGATCGACTAGACTGCCCTCTCGACTGACCCTCAGGCCGTGTCTGAGCTACCGACAATCTCGGCTCTGGTGCCGGCAAAGCAAACTGATCCCAGAGCAGTGGGGTGAGGTGATCTCGGATCCACATCAAACAATGAGTATCACCGAAGGTGGTTGCGGATTCTGAAAACCGGGAACGCCCCAAGAAGACCGCCGATTTACGAGGCCTACGTGACGCCTGAAGTACCGACCGACCGTCTGGATCGCCGAGGCTGTCCTGCCGTGTTCTGCTGGACTCCTCAAGTCTCGACCCAATGCTTTCTTTTCCCGTCCGAATATGTCGCCGAGCTAACTCTATCATCAAAGCTCGATTCAATGCATCAGAGTAAGATGAAATCCCTAATCCGGCAAGCTGTACATGCAGATAACCATCCAATCCCTGTATAAACTGCATCATGCGAGTTCTGTCCTCCGCAACTAACTCTGGACAAAACTGAGCCAACCGGAGGAATTCAGTATTATACTCGGTCACTGAGCGATTATTCTGCCTCAGACTCATAAAATCCTGTCGGCGAGCCATCTGATAGGACAGTGGAAAGAAACGGCTCTCAAAAGCCTCTCTGAACCTGGTCCATGTGACGTTGCGCTCACCAATGATAGAACGCTGAGTAACCCACCAGGCATTTGCTTCATCCCGTAAATGATAAGCAGCCAGCTCTGCTTTCTCCCACTCGGAGCAAGCCATATAGAAGAAAGTCTGCTCCATAGTCTCTATCCATGACAGAGCCATACTCGGATCGAGATCTCCGCGGAAAAGAGTGAAACGAGTCTTCATCGACTCGGCCAGTGCTGGAATCCTAGCTCGTGCAGCGACAATATCAGTGATCTGTGTCGGGACGGCTGCAGGAACTGATGGAAACACTGGAGCTGATACTACAGGTGGTACCGCGGAATAAACCGGAGGAGGAACTCCCGGTGCTGCTGTATATACCGGAGCATAAGCCGTCGGTGGTACTGCCTGGGGAATAAAAGTGGTGGCAACTGGAGGTACGGTAGGAAAAGGTACCGGATGTGGAGCAGCTGCTGCTACTGTAGGCACTGGGGGCACTGGTGTCACTGGTATAGGATACACAGTAGATCCAAGTGGTGGTGGCACTGAATACGTCGTAGGCTGCGCGGGAGCACCAATGGTACCCCTGATGGTACTGTAAACAGGGTAGGCGTGGATACCGTCGGTGTGGCCAAAGTAGATATCTCTACAGGAGCTATCGGGATTTGAGAGCCCGATGCTCCCGCTGCATCCTGAGTCTGTCCTTGACTGACAGGCTCACTAACAGTGGGCATCTCTGGCATATCCAGAGATCCCGTGGTCCTCCCACGTGGTCGTCCAGCACCACGTCTCGCAGCAATACGAGTAGATCGTCTCATATCTGTTAAATTAAATTACAGATATCAATACCAATATAACAAACATAAAATAACAACATACCTATTTGTCGTCTGGAGTCGCTGTCCAGTCCCCAATTTGACCTCAAAATTCGAACGTATATATCACGGAAATCCAAATAAATCCAAACGGAAATTGAAACATAACCATATCGAAAATCCGATAATGCCCGGTTTGACTCATGACACAGCTAACCCAAATATCCCGAATACCAACAATGTATCCGATAAATCTCGAACACCAAAAGGTATCATAACCGCTCGATACCAAATAATAAATTGGTATCGGCTAAATCCGAAAATCCAAAATACGAAACAAAAGATCGTGCGCTACGATACCACTAAACATCACGCCCCTGAAGAGTCTCGTCGAGAAAATTTGACATCTCCCTGTGGACAATCAAAATTTTCTACAAGCACTAAATACTCGGCCACAGGTAATAACAATAATGAAAATCAATCACCACGCAGTTTATATATATATTCACCTCTGGCAAACAGTAAAATAATACTCGACTCAAATCAACCCTACTCAACTACACTCGTAAAGCCCAAATCCGATTCCGTTCAGGCAAGCATGTAGTAGAGTAAATCCAAATCATACGAAAAGTTCATCCAACGGAAAGATTCCATACAATATCCATATGTAAGTCCAAAACAAAACTAAAATAAAGTTTGATAGCGAAAAGCTAAAATGAAACAACTCAAAAACCAGAGCGGAGTAGCACTACGTGCAGTGGGGACTAGCGAATCCCTCAGTTGATATGCAAAGTAAAGAAATAACAAATAACACTAATTATGCGTACAATCTCCTGATATAAGAAATATAAAATGCATCCGAAAGTAAGGAGAAACTGTACTATCCAGTCTGAGTATAAGAGTATAAGGTCGAAACCAAGGGATAAGAAAATCTGTATGCATGTCAAACATAGGTATCCAAACAATATGCAGCATATAAATGCAGCAACCACAAACACAAACAATAAATGCATCATGCATATGATGCCAATGATGCGTCCTGGTCACCCCTGACGCCAGTCGATCATCTCATACAAACGTGAGGCCGAGTGGGTAGGGCTGTGACAACCGTGCACTCTGTCGTCACTACTCCTGATGAGTGACCGAGTGGACGGGATGCTGTCGGAGTACACCTATCCTCCTACCCCAAATCATAGATGGGGGCGCGCAATGCTCTCAACTCCCGAGACGGGGAGGAATCCTGTCGGATAACACGTTGTGTCACACTACCCATGAGCGGACCAACGGTGCCTAGAGTCCCTGCTGCAACACACTCGGCTGAATCGACCACTAACCCATGAGTGGTGGTGTGTGCAGATCCATGTAACTGGCGATGTGCTCAGCAATAATGGAGCGGACTATCGCACAGCATGCAATCATGCAAATGATGCATGACAATAACCATATAAACATCCTGACCTAATCCATATATAAAGAAATGTGCACCCTAGGTCAAAGAATCATATCAAATCAAGGTACACAGAAGGTATAAAAACCTAGGTCCTGAACATGGTCAAGCATGGCATATCACTACCCCTATAAGCATGTATAAACAGGTAAAAATATACCTGAGATGCAAAACCAATCAATCAATCAAGCATGTAAGATTTGGGTAGTGATTAACCGAAAACAGATAAGAAACACAATTAATGCAACATGTTAATTTAATTACTAAGCATATCAAATGACATAAGTCAATAGTACCCGCCTCCAAATAAGAAATATCCAATCCAACGTCGAGATACCGTCTCGCGTCAAAGTCCTGTGTTATCAAACAGATAATGTATTTAGCTATATAACTAAATAAAAATCTCCAAACCTATTTAATAACCTTATCCTTCCTTAGAAATGGAATTGATCCCATGTAACAAAACAAGCAATGGATTAAATTCAATACCAATCCAATTCTATACATAAACCTAATTCATCACATCACGTAGCAAAATTACTACATATGATCATGTAATCAAATCACACCTAAATTAATCCATTATCTACAACACGTATCAAATCCCTACACTTACCTCAATTCACAGTCGTGAACACTGATCTACTGCCAAAAGGAGTGGATGCTGGACCAAAGAGCAGCCCACACACCCAAATTCCCAGATCCACCTAAACAGCGCTATCTACTGCCATCATCGGATCGAAATGAAATCAAAAGGTCAACACCACAAACAAACCAGATATCCAAAGCAAATATTAGGGTCGAACAGCTACCTCAACGACCATTGCTAGGGCACGGCGACGGCGCTGGTTTTCCAGTGACCGGCGGCACCTCATGAGCGCAAGGAGAAAGAAAGGAGACTCGTCGGTGGTCGCTCAAGCGTCGCCGGCGCGTTCCTGATCTCAGCGGCGGAGAAGCTCGCGATCCAAGCTAGGGCAAAGGCAATAGGTCGGCTGCCGGCGTGATGCTCGGCTCAGGGAAGATCGCCGGCAATGAAGCGGTCGGCTAGGACACGACGTCGGCAGTGCTCGGCTAGGGCACGACGTCGGCAGGGGTGGCGGCGGCGCGTGGCTCAGCGAGGAGGAATAGCACCCGGCGGTGCTGTCGGGTGGAGAAGGCGCAGAGAGAAGAGGGGTTTGGCTCTTGATCAAGCGCCGGCGAGGAAGAAACCGCCGGGGCCGGCGGTTAGGGCAAACCGGCGGGCTCGGGTGCGCGTGGGAAGGAATCGCCGCTCGAGAGGTTTCGGCGGGGTAGAGAAAAGAAAATTAAGAAATATAAAAGAATAAGGAAATGTAAATATAAATATTTCCTCGCTTAAACGGGATAACTTAAACAGGCTTTTCCCGGGCCCCGTTTTTGTCCCCGTTAACTCGTCCGTACGAGCTCCGAAAAATGTCCAAAAATTCCGGAAAATTCCCTTATTCATATCCGCCTATTCCCGGTATTTTACATATAATTACTAAAATAGGGATAAAATTGGAATATAATTTTTTTTTAATTCCCTTTACCCTTCCTTACATCCCAAATCAAAGTGTAAGAAATTCTTTCGTTTCATAGGTAACGGAATTTCAAATTTCTCTTCTCCTTCTTTACCCTTCTCTCTCCTTCCCTCACTTCCTCCCAAAGAGTGCGTAAGAGAGCACAATGGAGAGAAAAGTGTTTTTTTTTTTTTTTTTTTTTTAACAAACGAACCAGATTCTTCAATTTCTTTATTATACCTCATCAGCCGTTGATTTGATTTTGATCGATGGAGTTAAGGCCGAACGAAATGAACGTATCTGAGCCACTCACTCGCAACTGCTTCCTCTTCTTCCTCTCGGCCATATCGATTCGCTGCAGCACAACGAGGCGCGCGATGACGCCGGCAGAACGTCCATCGGAACTGCGGCACGATGAAGTTAGTTATTCTTTTCCTAATGATGACTTCTAGAAGAAGGGGAAAAACTCATATGAACCATAAGTCAAATATTTATATGCGCGCGTGTGTGAAATTCGTCTTTGAATGAACCAGATTGTGAGATAATTATGCAGAAAACTCATATGAACACGAAGTTTTTTATTTGTAGATTTACTTTTTTATCCAGAGTAGTTTGCCTCTGATCCATCAAACTGAAATTTAACATGATAAACAACTAACTGAGAATTTGAGAGTATGTGTAAAGATTTTTTTTTTCTACAAATTCAGAATGGTTTTGTGAAAACGCTTAAGTATATGCTTGATTCATCAGTTAACATATCTGTAAATGCTCGTGAACTGATGTTTACCAGGTGCATTAGGCTGTAATTTCCATTGTTTGGACACTAAAAAGGTTTGATGAATATAGACGGATTATTGGATAATTTTTTGTTAACTATCTGCAAATAAAGGGGACAACAAAGCCAAGATGCTCAAAACTATGCTCGCTTGCTGCAAGCTCTACATCTCTGAAAGCCGAAATGTTCATGCCCTGGAATTGATTGAGCATGCTGCAAAAGCACATCCAGAAGTCGTTATCATCAACAAATTCAAGGATGAAGTTTATAATCGAGTTGGCTACACAATTGTTTCACCCCTCTCCATTAACTCAGATGCAAGTCCATTAAGGACTGCGGTGTTTGACATGGTTAAAGCAGCCTTCGAAGCTATCGATCTCGAATTGCATTATGGAAGTCATCCTCGTCTTGGAGTTGTAGACCACATCTGCTTCCATCCCTTGGCCCAAGCTACGCTTCCCCAAGTGGCTGAAATTGCAAAATCAGTGGCATGTGACATTGGCAAGAAACTCCAAGGTTCCTGTTGCTTCTTATGTTAACTTACAAACTTTCATTCATCATGCTGTTGGTTTTGTAACTCTTGTGCAATGCAATGCAATGCAATCCAGCCCCAACCTATCTATATGGAGCATGCCATGAAGGAGGAAGAACTCTTGATTCGATAAGAAGAAAGCTTGGCTACTTCAAACCCAACTCGGCTGGAAATCAATGGACAGGCTCGCTGAAAATGGAGATTTTGGAGCCGAGGCCTGATGTTGGTCCCCTTCAGCCTCCACCATCCAAAGGCATTGTGGTCGTAGGAGCTACACATTGGGTCGACAACTACAATATCCCAGTCTGGTGCACTGATATCGACTCTGTTCGGAGAATTGCGAGCAAGGTAAGGGAGCGAGGAGGGGGGCTAAAATCGGTGCAAGCTATCGCCCTATCTCATGCTGCAGGCTGCATTGAAGTCGCATGCAATCTGCTTGATACGAGCATCACAGGGGCTGATCAGGTACAAAGTGAAGTCCAGAGACTTGCTGCGGAGGAAGGATTCAAAGTGGGGGAAGGATATTCTACTGATTTCTCAAGAGAAAAGATTACTGAAATGTATCTTAGATCTATTTCATTTTCATGTGGAAGAGGTTGATATTTTACTGATTTAATTTCTTACAAACCATTTAATTTGGAAATCAGCTTCCAGTAGATTTTTTTTTGGTATTTTTACTACACCATGTATCATCTTCACTGATCCGGCGGTATAGACAGGGGACCCCCCTTAAGGGGAATCAACGCCACGTGGAGGACAAAAGTCAAGGGCAGTGTGAGGTTCAGCCGACTGGAAAAGGAGGGACCGACCGGCCGAACGGGGTATGAGCGGAAGCAAAAACAACCCGACAGGGAGTCGGGTCTCCGACGCTCATGGTGAATAGGGTCGCCGGGCCGAGCGGGTAGTCCGCTCGGCCGAGGCGTAAAGCAGTAATGCTGTGAACAGTTTCATCTATCCGAGCACACGACCTGAAATCTCCCGAGCGGATCAGTATCTACGTCCGGTCGGACATGATGGGACTGCCGAGCGGCCGGACGCTCGGCGCAGGGACAGAAGAGACAAAAGGACAAGGGAAATATCGAGGAACATCTTCTGACAACAAGCGTGCTCGACGACTAACCCATACGCAGAAGCCTATGACAGAAGGTTCTACTGTCCCATCATAGAGGTGCTCGGACTGTAGCAATATAGTGTCAGACAAGCTCCTCTGACAAGCCCATACTGAGGTATGGTAAGAGGACACGTATTCGCCTCGGTATGTGTGCATAAGCCTCTTCATAGCTCTATATAAGGGTCCTCACACTTCGCCAGAGGTACGCATTCTCTGATATTCGAAGTCACTTCCTAGTTTCCTCTTGCCTGACTTGAACGTCGAAGGGTCGTCGCCGGGAACCCCTGTTAGGATCTTGGATGGCTAGAGGGGGGTGAATAGCCTCTTCAAAAGCTAAAACTTAAAGATAAAACTCACACGAGTGGTTAGCGCAGCGGAAAACAAGTTAAGAACAGAATAAGAATAAGAGAAGAAACAAAGCAAACCACAGTGACTCAAGTGTTTACGAGGTTCGGGGATAACTTGCCCCTACTCCTCGGTGTCCGTAAGGTGGACAAGCCGATCTTCGGTAGATCAACCCCGGTGAACACCCGGCTATGAACTTTCTCCTTCTCGGTGGAGTGACCTCTCAACAAAATCTCAACAGGTATGTAGAATATAGCACAAGACTTACTGAGCTTGGTGACTTAGGAGAATGAAAATTAAGCTTACAGTCACGCGAAGGTCAGTGAAACAGAGAGCAAGTCGAGACAGCCGCTTCTCAGCTCCGAGCGTCAAAGCTTTTTCACTGATCGACAGAGAGTGTTTCTTTTTCTTCCCCAAAAGAACTTCTTATTAACCCTCTCTTCAACCAGCCTTTTATGTCTCTGCCATCTCTGCCTTTCGCCCGCAACGGATCCCTGCCAAACTGCAGCAAATCTCTGCATCCAGCCATAGCATCGCCAATCACGCTTCTTTCTCATCTGATCATCTGAGCTCACACCAATGGAATTCTGGTCTTCACTGGTGTCTCTGAGCTCCACCCAATCACCATGAGTTGAGCTGATCGATGCCAGATCACCGCCAGATCGCAGCCACGACTTTGCTGCTTTAACAGGTTTACAGTGGAACATAGCAAAAGTCTCTCTGGTATCCTCTACTAATGAAGCTCAATTTGAAATCAACCAATTGCAAATTACCAGTAACCTGCACCTCAAAATCTTGCAGCAGATGGTTAGAAATATTTAGGCAAAAGCAACTTTGAATCAGAAAGAATCAGAGAAAGTGCATGCAAAACAGACTATAGTATGGATCGGTCTGCAGACCGATCCATACGTTCAAATCTCTTTTTCGATCGTTACTGATCGGTCTGCGGACCGATCAGAAACTAACCTGATCGGTCCCCAGACCGATCAGGTGTCGCGCGCACAAGCCTGATCGGTCTCCGGACCGATCAGGCATTAATCTGACCGGTCCCGAGACCGGTCAGTATCGATACAGTAGCGCAGTATGCTACTGAGTTCTCACTGATCGGTCGGCGGACCGATCAGTAACAACACAGTATGCTACTGAGTGTTTACTGATCGGTCCGTAGACCGATCAGGGCACACTTAGTGTCACTGGATCGGTCTGCCGACCGATCACCCGTGCCACTTGTGCCACTGGATCGGTCATCAGACCGATCCAAGGCTGTGATTTAAGAGGCAAGCTTCCAAGCTTGCTACCCTTAATCCTGACAGTCCAGAGACCGAGCTACCGAGCTCTTCTCCGACTATACATGCCAAGTTTCCATACTTGGACTTCCCAATACCAGATGTCCGATCACCCTTGATCCATCTGGATTTTCCCTTGCCTGGCTTCACTCACCAGGACTTTCCAATTGCCTGGTTTCACTCACCAGGACTTTCCAATTGCCTGGTTTCACTCACCAGGACTTTCCAATTGCCTGGCTTCACTCACCAGGACTTCTCCAATTGCCTGGCTTCACTCACCAGGACTTCTCCAATTGCCTGGCTTCACTCACCAGGACTTCTCCCGTGCCAAGCTCCTTGCTCGGACTTTTCCCAATCAGATTAATCAGGTCAACTAAGTCAACCCTGATTTGTCTGAGTTAATTCAATATCTGATTGAAACTTAAATCAGTGTCAACATCAAAACAACATCCAGGTCAGACTGTATCAACAACCCCTTCCCGGCCCGACTTTCTTGCAGGTTCGCCGGAGACCCCTACGACCGGCCGGAGATCCACGTCATCAGTTCGGAGAGCGCCACGTGCCCAGCGTTCGTTGATTCAGCGTTCGGACAGGATCATTCACTATATTTTCTCTCTCCTCTATAATATTTAGAGAATATATTCCATTCTCTAAGTTTAGAGAAATATTATTCATAAATATTAAATTTAGGGAATGGATAGAATAGCTGATATAAAGATTTTTTAACTACCCTATCTAAAATTTAAGATAAATCTTTGGATAAAGTAATTAATGTAGATGCTCTTAAGTGATAGGTTGTCACATGAGTGCAAAGATTTCAGAGAAATAATTTTTTAAGGAATAAAATCCCTCTCATCTAAAAAGGTCACTCGGTCACCATGATTTACTCTCCTCATTTCGCTATAGGGCCGGCGATGAGTAACGGTTGGGTTGAGTAAGTCACATTTTGCCACTTGTAGAGAGGTGTGTCCCATCGGGCATAGCTAAGTTGGCACTCGTGAATAGATTTGCATCACAAGAGCAGAGTTTAAATCCCTTAAGGTTTATTTCTTCAGTGAATAAACCTCCTACTTAGGAGGCCGCTGAGTATCATGATTTTCCTCTCTTTAAGACGGGCAGTGGAGTGGAGGGGCGTGGTAATACCTTTTGCATCCTATTCATAATTACACCTCCAATATCAACAAGTGGTCAATTGGAATTCTCTATTCTAAAAATGTTTGATCCTCCTACGAAATTTATCAAAAAAATTGATGAAACAACTTAATTGATTAAAATGATTTGTTTTTTTTTAAAAAAAAAGATAAATACCTATTGAATACCTATTGATTTGTTTTAATTGATACTTCCAATATGGCAACTCCCAAAATATGCTTCTTTTTTTTCCAGCCACACTTGCATTGCCTAACAATGTACTTATTTAATTCATCAGAACCAGCTTGAGTTACTTGTACAAATCCATAATTATCTATGTCCTCAATGATTTCTTCACCTAACTTAATTGATGGTGAAAGTTTTCTTACCATTTTATTCTTAATGAAATCTTTCCTATTTCGCCTGAAAGGGTGCTCAACTGGTAAAAATTTTCGATGATTATCAAACCAAGATACCTTCCCACTGCAAGGTAATGAAATTGCATCAGACTCTGACATGCAATGTGGACATGCTAATTTACCAGCGGTGCTCCATCCTGACAACATTGAGTATGCTGGAAAATCACTAATCGTCCATAATAAAGCAGCATGTAGGATAAAATTATTTTTACTTGCAATATCATAAGTCTCAGACCCTACATTCCATAATTCATTCAGCTCAACAATCAAAGGTTGTAAGAAAATATCTATCTTATCTTTCGGATTCGTTGGACCTAGAATAAGCACAGTAAGGAACATGAATTCATCTTTCATGCACATCCATGGCGGTAAATTATATGGTGTTAATATAACTGGCCAAGATGAATATTGCTGTCCAGATTGACCCATCTGCTGAAAGTCCCAATCTTACATTACGTGGTTCCATTGCAAAAGAGGGAAATATTGTATCAAGATGTTTCCATGCAGGTGAGTCAGAGGGATGACACATTAAATCTCCTTCATGTGCATGCTCATGATGCCACTTCATATGACTTGCAGTTGCGGCAGATGCATACAAGCGTTGCAATCTAGCAGTTAACGGGAAGTAGTACATAACTTTCCATGGTAACTTTTTAATCTTCTTCCCTAATATGCGACTATGCTGCTTATAACGAGGGTGATTACATATTTTGCACTCAACTAGCTCACTGTCTTCATTCCAAAAGATCATACAGTTATTTATACAACAATCTATCTTTTCAACAGGTAAACCTAAACCTCTAACCAATTTCTTTGTATTGTAGAAGCTATCAGTCATTATATTATCGGAAGGGAGCAACTCTGACATTAATTGACAAATGTCATCATAACATCTTTCTGAGAAATGATGTTCCGCCTTAATATTCAACAACCTTGCAGTAGCTGATAGTTGAGAATGACCAGAAGGAATGCCTTCCCACAATTCTCTTTCACTGGCCTTTAACATGTCATATAGATGTTGTACTTCAGGTGTTGGTATTTCATCAACATTATTATGATCAAACGCATTCATTGTATCGTAAACCATTGATTGCATTGTATTGTCATTAAATGATAATTCTGGTTGACCAATAGAGACAGATGATGAAGCACCAGAATATCCAATTGGCTCAAACACATAAGGTTCTCCATGACAGTACCAGTTGTAATAATTAGGAACAAATCCTTTTTTACATATATGTACTTTCACAGTATCCTCATCACGGAAAGTTGTATTTCTACATTTGCAATGATTACACGGACATTTTAACTTCTCTCCATCTAAACATTCTGGATGACGCTTAGCAAAGTTGACAAACTCGTCAACTCCAGCATAAAATTCATCGGTAATAAACCCATTTTCTAACCTATTGTACATCCAAGCTTTATTCATATGCATTGTAACCTAAAAAAATTTGCAATATTATTTAAATGTGTAAAGATAAAGATGTATAACAATTCTATCAATAAAACATAATGGAATTCTATTAAATGTAATCAGTGTTAGTATTAAATGAAATATACCTAAAAATACAATATCACTGAAAAGGAAATAATAAAAAAAATTGTGCCATAAATTTAGACAATGCACATACCTGAAATAAGATCTCAGACAATGCAGTATACCTGAAATAATAAAAGAGAGGAAGTTGGTTAAGCAAAAAGCAATTTCTATTGTAAAATGATGTCACAGCAAGTACAGGACTCATCCTTTTATATAGAAAACTACTTAGCATTTGCTCTATAGAATTACAATCTTGGTATTGTCAAGGGTGTCAAATACTTGTATTTTACTTGCCACGATATCTTCAAACTGTGGGAAGATTTGAGATTACAGAGAGCAATTTCATGAATAAACAAAGCAGATGTAAGGGTTTATTCTCCAATGCAAGAGAGATTCTCCTTAACCAAGAGCAAAGTATGTTAGTGGCCTACTGACCACAGTAAGTTAAAATTGTTAAGGGAAAAAATACACTAATGACTAGAAGTAATTAATAGTTAGATCATTATATACTAGACGTAGGGAAAAACTCCTCAATTAATTCATCTATGAATAATGAAGGCTCTCTTGAGTAATTGACAAACAAATATAGCGAAGGATATCAGTAAAAAAAAATGTACCCAAGTCATACGAGAGTTGCAACGGGCAAAGCAATGCTCTTTACCAATGTTGGTAGTGTAGGGCCAACACCTTCTACTCAAATGAGTTTTACTATAGTTTTACGCTATATATATTGTCTAAGTCCAAATGTGTTCTCATCATAGGATCACAAACAAGAGAAACTCAGAATTTGTGCATTCTGATTATTATGTTTTCATAACTTTTCATAGTAGCACATAGAGGAGGGCGAGCAATCTACACCGTCTCTTATGTCGAAAACATGAAGGTAGACCCTAACTAATATTTAGGGCCAAGGAAAGGCCGGCCAAGAAAAGGCCGAGCTCAGGCTGGTGAAGGAATGTACATGCCAAGAAAAGGCCGAACTTAGGCTAACCGAGTTCATGCCCGCCAAGGAAAGGCCGGCCAAGGAAAGGCCGGCCAAGAAAAAGCCGAACTCGCTGACCGAGTTCACGCCGGCCAAGGAAAGGCCGGCCAAGAAAAGGCCGAGCTCAGGCCAGGCAAGAAAATGCCGAGCTCAGGCCGGCCAGGCTTAGGCCGACCAAGGAAAGGTTGGGCGGCGTTTATGGTGAGGAGGCGACACCGAGGAGGAGTGAAGGAATAGATGTTTACCCGCGCCGGAGAAAAGCTAACGCCGGAGGAGATCGCCGGCTAGAGAGTGATCACGTGTGAGAGAATGGCAGAAGGAGATCGGGCGGAGACGGGAGAAGGGGATCGCGTGGAGACAAGATGGGAAGAGGAGTTCGGGATTTAGGGCTTGCGTGCGACTTTTGGGAAGATAATAGCGACCGAATAATTTATTCGGTCTCTATTTAGCGACCGCATATTTTATTCAGTCTCAATTTTGTGATCAAATTTAAAGTTTAGTAGTTAAAAATGAATAAAATTAAAGTTATATCCACACTTAAATTACAAAATTTATTTATTAATTTATTTTATGAATAACATTATTAGCGAAAATCACTTAATAATTTAACCAGTAAAATAATTTATTTGCATCGTTAAATTAGAGATTGATATTAAATTTAATTTCAATTTATACAATTTATTAACCAATTAGCCATAAATAATCTTATTAAATAACAAATTAAGTTAAACTTTAAATGATAAATATAATGATAGCTAATTATTCAACACATTTGAATACCGTTATTTGTAAATTAGCTACAGCAATTAAATTCGATCTCCTAATTTAACGAAACAATTGAAATTCTTTCGTGAAAGAAGTGAAAGCTTTAGACATTTGCGACTGCTATTTAGAATCGGTAGCTAATTAGCGACTGAAATTAAATTTCCGTCGCTAATTAGCGACCGATTCTAAATAGCAGTCGCTAATTAGCTACCGAAATTTTAATTTCGGTCCCAATAATTTACCCCTACATGCCTACGCAACTACAAGACTCACTGGTTGAGACCGAAAAAATAAAACAGTCGCTAAATCGGTCGCTAATTTTACGTTTCAAATTTAATTTGTCGTTTTGTTGCTAATTTAGGGATCCAAATTATATCGGTCGTTAAATTAACGACCGAATTATATTCGGTCCCTAAATTTGGGACCGACTTTATTACGATCGTTATATTAACGACCGATATAATTTCGGTCGCTAAAGCGGTCGCTATTATAGCATTTTCTTGTAGTGTGATGTACTCATTTTTTCTAAGCTTAGTCCATTGAACTATTCTATCTTATAATTAATACGAACGATAAAATTATGGTGTATCAGAATTCGTCAATTTAATTAATTGCGTACTTCAAGCCTTAGTTTGTTTGCCACTGACTTTAGTTTCATGGTTATCCTCTAGAATTAGATGTAGCTTTCAGTTTACCTCCTCGGCAGGGGCCGGCACCTACTTACTACCCCTAGTTATCATGTAGAATGATTTTAGAGATCAAACCCATTATTCATCTAGAATGATCACAGGTCAAACATATTATTGTTTTCATCTAGAAAGTGGCCATGCTGACTCATGGAGTCGCACAGCAATTGATAAAATAACAAGTGATATAAACAATAGCTCCATAAAAAATTGTGCAAAATGATTAAAAACTATTTAATTATAACAAGTTTAAAATGGAATAAATTATTTTTTTTTTATGAGGAATTCATTAATTAATAGTATACGGATTAGGGGTGTAAATATATCAAGTCGCTCATGAGTTATTCGAATTTCGATTCGATAAAAACTCGTTCGAGCTTGTTTAATGAGCCTCGTTAAGGTAAATAAATCAAGCTCAAACTTCACAAAACTCGGCTCATTAGCTCGTGAACATCTTCGTTAGTAAGCTTATGAATCAACTTTTAAATAAAAAAATAATAATTTTAATATTGAATTTATAAAATTTATACTATACTTTTGAAAAATATAAATAAATTTATTTATTAGAATAAAATTATAAATTTTAATATTAAATAATAATTTAATTTTTAATAAATATTTAAATTTATATTTTATATTTATTAAGTTCGTTTAGACTTGATAAAAATTTGAATAAACTCGTCAGCCATAAATATATTCTTTAAATAAAGTTCGAGCTCAACTCAATTATAAATGAGACAATTAACTCAAACATTAAAGAGTTTGACTTTGCTAGACTTGATTATACCATGAAGTACACTATGAAAATTCACTTAAATAATTATAAATAGTGTGTAGCATACTCGTAGCACTTATCTTCTCAAGTCCTCTTGCTCCTGATAATTTTGAATCTTCCTACAAATTTTGTCAAATAATTTGAAGAAACAACTCAACTGATTGAAATAATTTGTTTTTTTTTTTAAAAAAAAAAAGATAAATGCCTATTAGATATTATTGATGCTTAACTTATTTTTTCTAAGTTTATTCCATGGAAGTATTCCTTCTTATAATTAATACGCACGACCAAAGTTACGGTGTATCAAAAGTCGTCAGACTAGTAGCGCACTTCAAGCCTTGTTTTCTGGCGCTGATTTGTTC